>NC_138147.1:24410000-25010000 GCF_964199315.1 Orbicella franksi
TTATGTTTGGGCTTCAAAATATAACCACGACTCCTGCTTGTAACAATGTCCCTGATTGACAACAAAAGAAAACGATATACATATATATCTATATACCATTTTCGTTAAGATGGGTCTATTCGTCTTTGGCCTCTAAGACAATGTACCCACCACTCGCGCCTGTAACAATGTCTATTGGCAACATCGATTGAAATATCAGCTCAACAGGAATCCAATGTGGCACACACTTGTACCTTGCTGTATCTAACATCAATACAGAGTTTGTTTGTCTATCCAATGCAGCAACGGGACTATAGTGACCACCTCCGAATTGTCCGACAGCCTCCGTCGAATATGATATCGCCATTAACTCTCTTGGCATTTCGTCGTTGCAATTCTGATCGCTGGGCTGTTCATCTCCAGTGCACGCTCTCTCAAGGCTTTGAACAAATTTCTCGAATTGTACCAACGAGTCATCTGGTCTCACGAGAGTTGCAATTGCCCCATTGCATTCTGCCAAGTAAACAAATTCTTCTAAAGTAGTCCCAAGCCCTTTCACACCGTCTTTAGAGATGCAGAATGCCAACCAATCTTCTGTGTTCCATCGCCAAATCGTACTTTTCCACCTGCACCGAGGATCTATCCTTAAAGAGTTCAAGATGGTGGCCCGCGTACTAATCCCACAATAAGTCGGCTTCGATTGTGTATTATAGTCGATGACAGAGATAGAAAGGGGACAACATAACCAGTTTATAGAGTACGACAGAGACGAGTTCTGGATTCCGAGGATCTGTAATTAACCATGTTTTCAGGAAGTGGTAGGCCGTAGTGTAATGGGTTTGATGAATTTGCTGACATCTTGTGACCATCAACTGTTTACCTCTCTGCGCTCGTGTAGCCAAACGTCGCTACTGACATTTAAACTTTTCAGTAATCGCTATAGTGAGCATTTATGCCAAATTCAAAATAAATAAATGCAAGGAAACGAGGCATTTGAATTGTCGAAAAATGTTTCAATTTTGTCGAAATCAGAAATAGGGAAAACATCTTTTAAATGTTCAGTTTTTTTCTTGATTATATCTGCCAAGTTTTCGGTGTCAGCTGGCAAGTGGTACATAGGATTGCGGTCAGCTTTGGCTTTCAGCCCACACTTTTTTTTAATGTAAGGATATTTATTTTCCGGACTTGACTAAAGTTCTTATCTTTCTACAAATCTTAGGATAAAAATATTCTTGTGAATATTCTTATTCTCCGTTTCATTGACTTTGATGGCGTTGAAGTAATGTTGGAGCAAGAATGCAGGAAATAAGCCTGATATGACACACAAAACTTCTTGAAGAAATATCATAAGCATCAAACACGCGGCTGGTACTTAATTGTTTTTAAGCTAGTTTTACCGTTTAGAGGAAGGAAGAATTTTGTACGGTTTAATATAGCTGTATTGTATTTACAAATTTTCAACACAAAATTATATTATTTTCAAAATCTCAGAATCGAGTTTACTTTCAAATTATTCTTAAAATCTACAAAATACATAAAATTTATTCGATGTATTAAATATATCCTTTCAAAAAAAAAAAATAAAGAGTGTAATTATTTATCCACATCAAATCCTATAATTGCGAGCCATTTTTCACCGTCGCGCCATCAAAAATAAAGAAGCCAGCCATTCAATAGTTAACGTCAAGGATCTGTGATATGGTAGATAATTAATATCAAGAGATGATAATCTCTTGTTGATATATAAACAACGCCACCAAGATTTAGGTCTGTAAGGCATTTCATACCTGCATTATTCAAAGAAATATTTTACCCAGCTCTATAGAGCTTTGTATGGAGACGCCATGTTGGTGTCCTTCGGAGGACATTGCGTTTTGCTATTAAAACAAAACCTACGGATGGGCACCAACATAGTGGCCTTACATGGCATATTGTAAAATATAGATTGGATTGGATTGGATTTGTAAAACATGGATTTGTAAAACATGGACTTCTGGTTGGAAGTTTCAAAATAACATTTGTTCGACTATTTAATTGTATATTTGTTTACTGTAATATCTTACAATTTACGTTTAACGGAAGTTGATCATTTTTCGATTTTTTAGGAAATTGAGATCAGACGTGAAAACAGAACTAACTGTTCCCTTTAGGATCAGTAATTAAAAGGTAGAATGGCACCCTCAAACAAAGAAATTTTGTATTACGTTTTAACAAATTATCTTTAATGTCATGTTGTTAAGGTCAACAAGAGACATTGTTTGACACCAGTTACGACATAAGTAGTTACCATGGCAACCATACCACGCCCTGAAAGCCTTTGTATTAAAGCCTCCACGCCAACTGCAATTCCTCCTTACCAAAGAAACATTTGATTCTGAAATTTTCAGAATATGTTTAACATACAAAAAACTGTGATATGAACCTTAAGTTTCAACAGCTTAAGCCTTTTTGTTCTTAACTTACGATATTAAGGGGAGTGTAATTAATCCATGACCACGCCTTTTGACAAGATTGGCCAAAAAATGTGTGACATATAAAAGGACCTGACTTAATTTAGGTTCACATCACAGAACCACTATTGATCAAAGTCTAAAGCAAAAACGAATGCTTTACGTTAAGAGCAAATTCCCACAAAAATCAAACAAAATCAAATTTCTTAGGCGAGGCTAGAAAACTCAAATTCGCTCGTCTTTTGCATATAGCTAGCCCCTAACAAGAGTGCAAACAGGCTGTAGTTTTTTCCTTGAAATAGTTTTGTCTTTCCAAGAAAAGCGACATTTACGATTTAACTTTCAGACTCAATTTCATGCAATTTAGCGAGTCCCAACTGGGCTGAAAATCGACCATTTTCATTCGATTCGCCTTTCGCAACTATTGAGCGCAGAGAAGATGTAATACAACCAGCTTATTACAGAACTATTCCTTGTCTAAAAAAGGACGATTTCAAGAATAATGGATTAATCTAATCATTTAGCGTTAAACAAAACCAGAGTGTTCTCCAATATTGAGTTAGTCAGTCGGTGAAAAGAATTGTCATTTTGACCATGTGCCATGTCTCGGAATTCCAAAAGATTTTAGATTCTAACTATACTAGGATAGGTTTTTCAATATATGTAAAGTTCAGTTTGGGCAAATAATTAGGCACTCGTCAAAAAATTATTCAAAATCGTTCAAAAAAGACACAAAATCACGCCAGCAGCTTCCGAGTGCGTGACCAAAAGTATTATCATCGTATCGGCATATTACTTCAGTTCGAAACGTCAGCATTACCAAGCAGTATAAATGACATACACATAATAATAGCATGTTCACCTACCTCGGTTTGTAATATCCTGAATCTTTCCCTGCATATAATTTTCAGCGGCGTTCTTGCCAGTACTCATATGATATCCGACTTTGAAGAAAAACAGTTACTGCCAAGTCCCGTGTAGGTATCATCTATCTGTGTTATTTGTTTCGTTTGATTAAGCCAGTAGTAACTGCTAAAGCGTCATTCCACGTGCGACTTTCGGGTTTCCATTTTGAAGACGTTTGAAAATCCTCCATTTTGACTGAAGATGTGTTATCCGAGACCCGTGCGTTACAACATATTTTACATGGAGCTTTTAACAGAGTTACTTTTCTTTGTTTGAATTTTAAGCCTCAAAGACTTGGTTCGTGTGTAGTATTTTATCGCTTTACCTAGGAAAGGAGGCCCTGAACTGGAAGTAACATCGAGATATTGGAAAAATTCTAACGCTTTTCTTTTGGAATTAATTTCCACTCTACCCTTGCCCTGTGTGCAAAGACTTTTGCTGGACAATGTGCAAATAAGAGACGCGGAGCCATCGAAGATGGCGGCTTATTTGTTACTGCTAATTACTGGGGATTTCTGTCTGATAGCAGGTTGAATGATTGTACCGAACAACAAAACGGAAAACGTAGGAACATTTGCATAGGAACTTGGTAATATTGAGCGATTTGGGGAATTCAAAATCACCAGACGAATGCGTACAGGTTATGCAAACCTAATGGAACACCGTTGAAATGGCAGGATAGGAAGGTTGTTTGACAGTCAAGACATGATAACCCAGCTAAGGTAAACATATATATGTTGGCTTATGCTTAAGTCGTGCTGATATTCCTGTGATATTTCGAATTGAAGTGATTTAATGACAAAAATAATGGTAGTACTTTTCATCACGCATTCGACTGCTGGCGTGATTTTAATTTTTTTGTGTATGATTTGAATAATTTTATGACGAGTGCCTAATCATTTGCCCAAACTAAACTTTACATATATTGAAAGACCTATCCTAGTATAGTTAGAATCTAGAATCTTTTGGAATTCCGAGACATGGCACATGGTCAAAATGACAATTGTTTTCACCGACTGACGAACTCATCGTTGGAGAACACTTTGGTTTTGTTTACCGCTAAATAGTTAGACAAATCCAATGTTCTTGAGACTGGGGTTTTTTGGACAAGGAATAGTTCTGCATTAAGTTGGTTGTATTACAACTTTTCTGTGCTCAAGAGTTGCGAAATGCGAATCGAATGAAAATGGTCAATTTTCAGCCCAGTTATAGAACTCGTTAGATTGATGTCTGGACGTGAAACCGATAATGTCCTTTTTCTCGGAAATACCAAGACATTCGAAGAAAAAAACTACATAGCGTTTTTACTTTTACTAAGGCCTACTTATATCCAACAGTAGGGCAAATTCTACTTTTCAAGCCTTACCGAACTATTTATGATCCTTGTGTACATTTGTTATTGAATACTTTTCCAAGGAGAAGTGATGAGCCGAAGTGTCTACAGTCAAAATCTGACACTTAAGAAAAGAGAGTTAAAGCTCTAGTATGGTTTTCACAAGCAATACTATAACTATGGACTGCAGTTTAACACTAGAACTTAGTACAATTATATTTACCCTAAAAATGTTGTAGAAGCTTACCAAGCTGTTTGAGTTTATCCACGTCCGACCAAATCGATTCAAGTGTAAAATCATAATTTAGATCTTTAAAAATTTAAGACTTCGGTGGTTCATTTTTTTGCAAGTGACTAGTAACTAAGATGATTATCAGTGGGACAGTCTTGAATGTGGTATTACGCAATACAGAAATATATCACATCTCAGTGGCGGATCTACGCGAGGAGCCCGGGCCCCCCGGGGCCCCCTTATTTTGGGTGAAAAAAGAAGAAATAACAGATGGAAGAATAGCCGGCGGGGCAAGCAAAGCAAAACGGGGCCTCTATACCCCTTAGCTCAAGGTCTGAATCCGCCACTGCATCTAATGCCAGGTGAAAATTGCAAGTTTTAATTTTAGGAAACTTTTTAGAATCGACACTTAGATATGACGTGACTTAACAGTATTATACACGTCTGGCAACGGTGAAATATATTTGCTTTCCCGCTGTAATTACCACTGAGCTGGGTGACCGAATGTTGTTTCATGCAAAATTCATCCTTGCCAACAGTTCAGACGACGATCGAATAGTATCTCATGATGCATCTGGTTTAGGCTTATATTATCACTGCGTACGTGACGTCATCATTTATTCCACGCTCTCGGGATAGACTGAAAAACAGTCGTATTTTTTGCGAACGCGAGAGACGGTCAATATTCGAACGAAAGGTCTGGAGCGAGTGTAAAAACGGCGAGGGAGAATGGGGAGAGACGCTAGAAAAAACGATGAGCATCGTTTTTTCTCGCCTCAAACGCCCTACGGGCAAGTGAGCCTCGCGCTTACGGCGCTTCGCGCCTTCCGAAAACGTCCGAAAACGGCTGTTTTGCAGTCTACTCTCGGGATGAAGCCATGGCGTGCTTTCACACTTTTCGGGATTCCGTGGCTTCTGCTTTTAAGAGTACCGAGTTAGTTTATATTCACTGCGCTTCAAAGGAGAATTTTGCCGTTACAGTGAAGGGTTTTACTTGTGTTTCGTTGATCTGTCGAGAAATACATAAGTATAAGCTATGTGGAAAGCATGGACGAACGAAGAAGAGCTCTCGTTCCTGTGGTTGTTTTGAATTCGCCTGCGGACGAATTGTTCGCTGGGATAAGAAGCCCTGTGTTGATACGAATAAGTTACAACAGGTACATTCTCCGAAGAGGAGTTTAGAGGTTTTCTGATTTTTCTGTTGACATCTCTTGTCCGCTTCTTAGCAGGCTTGTTCCGTGTTGTGCCGTTTGCTGCATGACATCTCTTGATCACGGCTCCATTGAACTATTGAAAATTACGAAGTTAAACACTCCGTTATTAAGGCTAGTTATCACTGCTGAGCATTTTGCAGTTTCGGAAAGAATAGTAACCAAAACACCTTCGAAAATAATCATTTTGACTCTAAAAGATGACCAAGCTCGGGAATAAAGCGCCAAACGAACTGAGACTGGTATGTTACGAAATTTCAGTCCACTTCGATCGCTTGAAAGGTCATAAAATGTGTGTACTTCTCGGTACTTCTTTGCCAAAAATCATTATTATGTCTATATTTTGTGGCGTGATGCCCAAAAATCGAAGACAATGACATCAACACACTGTGCAAAGAAAAGCGAATATTCATGACCTTGTTGCGGGTCAACGAACACTTTGTGATGCGAATAGTCACATAACACAATCAAAGACAAGAATACTATAATAAGGCCGCGCTCTTAAACACTTACAAATCATTATAATCGCGTCAAAGATTTAAATAATGCACTTTTCTTACTTTTTACTGCAGTAAAAATAAGAAATAGACCGCGGAGAAAACCACGTTATTTCACGCTGAAATCCATGATAACTTCTATGTTGCGTCACGTACGTAGAAAATTGCACCATGGGATACTATTCGATCGTCGTCTGCCAACAGCTCTAATAACTTCGTTAAGTAACTCATTATCACGATAAAGAGGAGAAAAAATAGACCAGTTCTAGTCGCTCATCGTTTTTTCTAGCTCTGCAAGAGAATACTAAAAGTGAGGAAATAAGAAAGAACCGAGTATTACTGAATTATAAAACTATGAAACAGAACAATAACACAATGGGAACGTAAAAAGTGATGGTTGAAAATGGTGTTGGTTATAGCGGTCAATGCGCTTAGCTACACAACTATATAATAGGCTTAAAAATCCCAGCTGGCGGGAGGCGACCAGTTGGCTATATTTACAAGCATGTCCGAGGAGTTGAACTATGGTCTACCGAGAAAGAACTCCAGCTTAGTGGTGAGAGCGGTGACCTCCCGATTTTAAGCTCGGCACCCTAACCACTCGGCAATGCTGCCTCCACTCCACATGGCGACAATGGAAGCGTAAAAACCGCCAGATTTCTCGAAAAAGTTGGATTTTCGACTTACCATCTAGCTTTGCCAAAGGAAAACCCTAGAGTGGTGTAAACAAGGTTATCAGACAAATAAGTAGCACTATCTTTGAAGCCATTCATAGCTTTCCTGAGTTCGGTGAAGCTTACTTTGTAAGATTACTTGGTTTAATGATGTACTCGTTCGCGTACCTCGCAATTTATACGTTTACCGGGTAGATTTAGGAATAATTCTAGAACCACTAATAACCCAGATATTGTCGCTTTGTTAAATACTCAATATACAACATACGATGAAGCGACAGGCAGATATTAAACAGAGGAAATCATGCAGACCTATGACCTCTAAAAATTTGCCATAGCACGGTCTGACGGCTCAACGCTACTTAAAATTTCTCCTTATAATACAGAATTAAGAGCCCTTCATAAGCAGGAGTGAAGTTCAAAAAGGTCGAGAGACCGAACAGAGAACGCAAACTTACGAAGGTCACGAACCGTAGGAGTCGTGTAGGCTTGCCACCACCATTTTACACTGTACACACTATACGTCTCACTATCTTTAAATTTCTCTTCTTTCATGACACAAAACAAAACACGTCAAAACATAACGTTTTAAATCAACCATAGATAGCTGAGACCATATTCATTAACAAGAGACCATCTTGGTTTTAAATATGACGTTTATTGTCGCCACCGGGCGTTACGGTTCAGGATCGTTTTCTGTCAAACCACTTCTTTTTCGTAATTGCGTTTGGCGGAGAAACCTCTATGCATAGCTAAACAGGTAAATAGCGTTTTAAGATACAAATCTGCTTCCCCTAAAACTAGATTCAGAACAAGTTATGACATAACATCAACAATTGCAGCTAATTGCAGCCTATGACCTGAAAGAAGGGCACCTAGAGTAATCACTCAGCACGTGACTTTTCCCGCATTCCCGAGAGCATTGGCGCTGGGTTGAGGTGTCGGTTGGGGTCAAGATAAACGATAATAGAATAAATCTTTAAAAATGTCCACCCCAACCCCCTTCTTTCGCATCGTTCGTACCCACTAAAGTAAATTTAATGCGAAAAGAGGTCTGGAAACATATTGATTACATAATTGTCAATAAAAAATTTCAAACATCTAACGCCTTTTGAAGTTATGCATACATCCCGAATATTTGGTTGTGTTCTGGTGCACCGAAGGAATGACCATTGTACTGCCTTTTGTTTAGCCGTTGTATATTGTTAAGTCTTTTGTATCGGTTCTTGTGTACCGGTACACCAGGACAGAACCGAACATTCAATAAGACAAAATTTAATAAAAATGCATTAATTTTTTACTGGCACTTTCAGAGTATTTGTGTTTTTAAAATGCAGAGGAACAATTCTATTATAAAAGACTGCAACGGAAGAACGATTTTTGGCAAGATATATACACAGTTGTAATAATCCATATTTAATTAGCCGGGAAATGCAATTGCTACGTACTTTCAACAAATGTGGCGCTCTCTCGTGAGAACCCAAACTGAATTCGTTGGCAATGCAATAATACAATTTTGCATGCCAGTTGTTCTACTTGAGATTACTGTCAGCGTGCATGTGAAGAAGCTGTTAAATAAATCGTCTACATCATTAGGTACGGGGCTAATATTAAACAAAACAGACCTGTAGAATCAAGACACTCCAAGAAAAAAACAAAATTGTGTGTTTCTACGCGCCACGTTCGTTATTACGACTCTATTCTTCTTGAGCCTCTAAGACAATGTACCCTCGACTCTTGCCTGTAACAATGTCTATTGGCAACATCGCTTGAAATATCAGCTCAACGGGAATCCAATGTGGCGGATACTTGTATCTTGCTGTATCTAGCATCAATACAGAGTTTGTTTCTCTGTCCAGTGCAGCAACGGGACTATAGTGACCACCTCCGAATTGTCCGACAGCCTCCCTCGAATATGATATCGCCATTAACTCTTTTGGAATTTCGTCGTTGCAATTCTGATCGCTGGGCTGTTCGCCTCCAGTGCACACTCTCTCAAGGCTTTGAACAAATTTCTCGAATTGTACTAACGAGTCGTCTGGTCTCACGAGAGTTGCGAGAGCCCCACTACATTCTGCCAAGTAAACAAACTCTTCTAAAGTAGTTCCAGGCTCTTTCAGACCGTCTTTATAAACACACTTGTCTAACAGTTCATCTGTATACCATCCTGTTATTGTTTTCCACCGACGTCGAGGATCTATCTGCAAGGAGTTCAAAATAATGGCTAACGTATCGAGCCCACAGTACGTCAGTTGTGATTGAGTATTATAGCACGATGAAAGAGTTAGAAACGGAACAGCATAACCAGTTTGCAGAGTACGACAGAGACGAGTTCTGGATTCCGAGGATCTGTAATCAAGAAGGTTTTCTGGAAGCGGATAGTCGTAGAATGACTCCGATAGATCTGCTGACATCTTGCGATTCTCTAGAGTACCAATGTGGGGGTAAACCACAGGTAGCCCATGCTCATGAGATCAGCACTCGGTGATATATAGCGGCGGTAATATACGGATGTGTCAGAAACTTCATAGCTAAAATTGATATCGGAACAAAGTGATGGTGAACATGCATTAGAATGTGCATTTCAACTAACCTAGCTTGAAGAGGATGGATGATTTTTCTGTCAGTGACACAAGAAAAGTCGGAAAAAGTTCGAGTTCTCCAGCTAGAGTTCGAACCAAGAGATTATCAAGGTAAGAGAGTTAAGATAAGATACATAGATAATCTTTATTTAAACACGGTTAAAAATTCGTCAGCTAAAACTATTAATAGGCAATAGTAAAAACTAATTTAATTGCTGGTTTTCAGTGTCACGCAATTCAAAGTAGATCAAAATAAAAATCAAAACCGGTCAATAGATGAAATTAAAGAAGGTAAATATGCAAAGACTCTCGCCAAAGTTCTGGTCACAGCAATTTTTCTTACGCGAGATACGCGGAGAAATTTTTTACCCAAATTTATAGGCATTAGTAAGAAGACGCCATGCTGGTGCCCATCCGTATGGGCACCAACATGGCGGCCGGAAACCAACAGAAACATCTGTCACTGAGTTTTGCTACAAGAGCGTGAATTTATAATTATCCCTCGAGGAACTCTAAAACATTAAAATAATACTTTTTCTAAGACATGAACTGTTCAGATAGCCAAGTTCCCCGAAATAAGTCACTTTTTTAACCATCATAACGAGCCAGACGTTCTTAGCAACCAAAAAACAGACCTGGGATCCCGTGGAGATGTAGGACTTTTAGTCCTACATCTCTACGGGATATCCAGTGGCTTACAACATTCCAGTGTAATCATATCCCTGTCGGTGATCGTTTATGTTCCACAAAACGCGTCAAGTTTTGCACGAATGTGTCATAATCCTAAAGTGTGAAATTATATTTACTGCAAGACAATTCCATCGTGTCAGAAAGGTACAAAACATTTTAATAGTCGGCGATTCGGGAAATCGCGCGACCGACGTGAAGAATTTGGATTAAAAGAAAAAATAACGTGGAAACAATATGTTTTCTAGGTTGGGACGCAACCGCCAGTTTAAAACTTAGCATGCGTTGTAATCCTTTGTTCATTTCTTTGCCGTTCTTAGCAAAACAACGACGTGAAATAGCCACAGTTTGCATATTTGAGAGAACGTGAAATACGACGGCCAATTGCAATATTTTTTTTTTTTTTTCGAATTTTGACGCTGTCTTACATAGTGTTTGAGATATTTCTGACAGTGACAAACAAACTGAATGAATCTAAATTCTCGCGAGATTCGTAGGTGGAATATAAAGTCGTTTTAATCGACGTTTTCTTTGGCGTTGTTGCCGTTATTGCTTAAACTGCCTTTTGCTGCTCGGGCGGCGTACTTCTGTCTGCATTTTATCGACCATCTGTTTGTTCGGCTGCGTTGAGTTCGGGCGTTTTCTTACTTTGCTGTTTGTCTACTGATTTCTCTCCCGTTCATTCAGTTGTTTTTGTTTGTGCAGGGGACATCTGTCTCTTATTTAAACTCTTATTAAAGTTTCGAAATGTATTAAAACAGCCAGAGCCGAAGCTCCTTAGCTTGTAATTAAAATGTCAAAGGAGACATCCCCACAGCGTTGAGGTTTTCCTTCGTTTAGAAACAAAAAGAAACGGAACATAAACAAAACCTCCACGGAAACATCCACGCAACGCGCGAGCAATATGCAGATGAAGAACTGGGTATCATGTCTAAAAATAACTTAAGGTGGCTCAAGACACTTTCCAGCACTTAGATTTTGATGGGTCGTTATAACTAATCTTCATCACTAGATGCAACAATCATGGCATCAAAATACTGCCCAGTCATTGGTTAACACGTTTTTATCATTTTCATGACACAATAGGTTACCATAGCAACAGTATGACGTGGTAAAAACACCCTTAATTACAGCTTTAGAGGTTTATAGTTCAAAAACGGCACGGTGAATTTTTTTTTTGTTTTATCAAATTTAAACAAGCATGATAAGACGCAACTTTTGACAAAGTTTAAACAAATTCCGTACATAGCGTTCAGAGCCACCTTAAATTTTCAGAACTTTAAGGTGGCTCTGAACCCTAATGAAATATCAGTTCAATAGGAATCCGATGTGGCGGATACTTGTACCTTGCTGTATCTAACATCAATACAGAGTTTGTTTCTCTGTCCAATGCAGCAACGGGACTATACTGACCCCCTCCGATTTGCCCGACAGCCTCCCTCGAATATGATATCGCCATCAACTCTTTTGGAATTTCATCGCTGAAATTTTGACCCTTGGCCTGTCTCCCTTCAGTGCACACTCTCTCAAGGCTTTGAACAAATTTCTCTAAATGTTCTGCAGAGTTGTCTGGTCTCATAAGAGTTGCAATTGCCCCATTGCATTCTGCCAAGTAAACAAATTCTTCTAAGGTAGTCTCAAACTAGCCCTTTCGCGCCGCCTTTAGAAATGCAGAATGCCAACCAATCTTCTGTGTTCCATCGCCAAATCGTACTTTTCCACCTGCACCGAGGATCTATCCTTAAAGAGTTCGAGATGGTGGCCAGCGTACTTATCCCACGGTAAGTCGGCTTCGATTGACTATTTTTGTACGATGACAGAGATAGAAAGGGGACAACATAACCAGTTTATAGAGTACCACAGAGACGAGTTCTGGATTCAGAGGATCTGTAATCAACCATGTTTTTAGGAAGTAATAGGCAGTATAATGGGTTTGATAAATCTGCTGACATCTTGTGACCATCAACCGTTTACATCACTGTGCTTGTGTAGCCAAACGTCGCTACAGACATTTAAACTTTTCAGTAATCGCTATAGTGAGCATTTATACCAAATTCAAAATAAATAAATGCAAGGAAACGAGGCCTCTGAATTGTCGAAAATTGTTTCAATTTTGTCTAATTCAGAAATAGGGAGAACATCTTTTAAATGTTCAGTTTTTTTCTTGATTATCTGCCAAGTTTTCGGTGTCACCTGGCCTACATTTTTTTTTAAATATAAGAATATTGATTTTCCGGACTAGGCTAAAGTTCTTATTTTTCTGCCAATTTTAAGATGAAAATATTCTTGTGAATATTCTTATACTCCGTTTCATTGACTTTGATGGCGTTGAAGTAATTCTTGGAGCCATACTACAGGAAACAAAGCCTGATATGACACAAAACTTCTTGAAGAAATATCATAAGCATCAAACACGCGGCTGGTACTTAATTGTTTTTAAGCTAGTTTTACCGTTTAGAGGAAGGAAGAATTTTGTACGGTTTAGTATAACTGTATTTTATTTACAAATTTTCAACACAAAATTGTATGATTTTCAAAATCTCAGAATCGAGTTTAATCTTAAATTATTCTTAAAATTTATAAAATTTATAAAATTTATACCATATGTTAAATTTATTCTTTTAAAAAGAAAAGAGTGTAATCATTTATCCACATCAAACCCTATAATTCCTAGGCATTTTTCACCGTCGTGCCATCAAGGCAACCATTCAACAGTTTAAGCCAAGGATCTCTGATATGGTAGATACTTGTATTCAAGGGATGACAATCGCTTGTTGATATATAAGCAACGCCACCAAGATTTGGGTCTGTAAGGCATTTCATACCTGCATTATTTAAAGAAATATTTTACCCAGATTTATGGAGCTTTGTATGGAGACGCCAGGTTGGTTGGATTGGATTGGATTTGTAAAACATGGATTGCTGGTTGGAAAGTTCAGCATAACATTTGTTCGACTATTTAATTGTATATTTGTTTGCCTGTCATATCTTAGAATTTACATTTAATGGAAGTTAATCATTTTTCGATGTTTTAGGAAATCGAGATCAGACGTGAGAACAGAACTAACTGTTTTCTTCGGGATCAGTGATTAAGGTGGAATGGTACCCTCAAACAAAGAATTTTTTTTATGAAGTTTTAACAAATTGTCTTTATTGTCATGTTATTAAGCTCAACAAGAGAAACTGTTTGACACTAACTACGACAATAATTACCATGGCAACCGTACCACGCTCTCAAAGCCTTTGTATTAAAGCCTCCACGCCAGCAGCTATATCTCCTTACCAAAGAAACATTTGATTCTGAAATTTTCAGAATATGTTTAACATATACATAGAACTGCGGTATGAACCTAAAGTTTCAACAGCTTAAGCCTTTTTGCTCTTAAGTTACGATGTCCAGGGGAGTGTAATTAATTCATGATCACGCCTATTGACAAGATTGGCCAAAAAATGTGTCAAAAATAAAAGAGAATGACTTAATTTAGGTTCATATTACAGAAGCACTATTGATCAAAGTCTAGAGCAAAAATGAATGTCTTATGTTAAATACTTTTCCAAGGAGAAGTGATGAGCCGAAGTGCAGGCTATAGCCAAAATATGACACTTGAGAAAAGAGAGTTAAAGTTCTAGTATGGTTTTCACAAGCAATACCATAACTGTGAACTGCAGTTTAACACTAAAACGTAATGCAATTATTTACCCTCCAAGTGTTGTAGAAGCTTACCAAGCTGTTTGAGTTTATGACGTTCGACCAAATCGATACAAGTATAAAATCTTAATTTAGATCTTTAAAAATTCAAGATTTCAGTTGTTCATTTTCTTGCAAGTAACCGCTAATTGAGATGATTATCTGTGGGACAGTCTTACATGTGGATATTACCCAATACAGAAATATAATATATAGATTTAGCCGAGCCTAAAAGCGGAACTCCTCAGTTATTTTTTCGGAATGCTGTTACTAATGAAAATAATCGAACATGTATGTGAGGTAAATTGCGAACTATTTAATAGTTTCAGCTGGAAATAGGATCACATAAGCAGATCGAGGTGTAAGATGGTGTGATTGTGAAATATAGAGCCATGATTTCAAGGATTTCTGGGAAGCCACTAAAAATCTTGATCACATAACAGAACTGTCTTCTGTGCTTTTTGGTGGCATTTCCTGTTCTTTCCTACCTTATTCAGAAAGACAAGACATTATTATTAATCATTATATTCTTTCTTAGTTAACATGGGGACTCCCACACAAAAGAAGTTTAAACATTTTTTTGCTGTGGGGACTGATTGAAATGCAGTGGTTTAACAATACTCAGTTCCTAAATCTCTACCAAATGAAATCTCGCAAAAATACCAAAATAGTATACATTAATGAAAAGTTGGAAAGTTTTGTTTTCTAACTTGTCCCCAAAGATACATTTAGCCATCTTCACTTTTGTCTGGAGTCTCATCCTGCTGAAAGGGTTTGCAATAAGCAAAATCACTCTTGCATGAATGGTAATTATGATATTTTTTTTGCTGGTCATGAATACTTGCATAGGCTTCTAATAATAATTTTATTATTCAATTTCAATGTGATTTGTTCTTCTTCTTGACTGAGATTGTGGACTACAGGAGCTGTTATTGGGTTCCATTAATTAATTTTGCTATGATTAAATTATACCAAGAATTATAAGCAAGCTAAGAGTAAGTTATATTATGTACATGTATTTTGTCTGCACTACACAACCAAATGCACTCAAAGGTTATGAGGCATAGGTACATTTGTCAGAAGAGCCCAGCATATCCAAGATATGTTTTGATTGACACATCAATTAAGATAACTTACAGCAAAATGGATAAACAATACATCAATATCCTACATGCACCAAACTGGACATAGGGGTTATGAGGCAATCATTTAAACAACAGATTGAAATAATTTATAAACAAGAGAACACTATTTGTACAACAGTAGGGAACAAATTAGCCTTATTGGACGTTGCGAATGGCAAGGCTGTCTGTCTCCATTTCATGTTGGCAAAATATTAATTTATGCCATGTCCAATGCAGATTATCACAAAATTGATTTACAAACACGATAAATATCATTTTAAAGCCAAAAAAGCAATTATTTAAATAAGCCATGAGTAAATTATCTCTAAGAAAAACTGATTAATTTAACAGGCACCTCAAATAATTAGTTAATATATGTGTTTCTTAATAATGTAATACAGTGTATCTGTCACAATGTTGCAGCCATGATATTACAACACAGGATGGGTTGTAGAACTCAACTTCTAAGCCAGTTTATTCAATGACCTTGGTGCAGAAATTATAATCCCATCAAGTTGTCTGTAAATACAGAGAAACCAAACAAATCATTGCAATCTTAAGTAATAAATTATTGAACTCTTTTGCATGTATGTACGGTGTATGTTCCATTAACATTGGGGATCTCTCAGAAGCTGCATCCATCATAAATTAATTTGTTCCTGCATGCATTTGTTTATAGAACTTTTCACACTTTAATATCTCTGTCATACTTATAGTGATCTCTGTGTTCTACAACAATTAGTACACAAGAAAAATACACTCAGTAAGATATTGTTTACAATAAAAATCAATGCCTATAAGCAGTCATAAGGACTTTAAATTTATATTTCTTCAGAAATATCTCACCAGGCCATGGTTGCTTTGAAAATCTTTGATGTCTTAATACAGGCTGCCCATGTGTAAACTGTTCATATATTGAATGACAGGAACAGACATGTAATCATACTGTAGCTGCTACTTGAACACCACTGTTATTCAGATAAAAACATATCGATTATAATTTATTATAATCTTTACACACTAACAGATGACATTCCTTTCTTTGATATACAGTGTACTTCATTGTTAGTTGTTTACTGAGTGTTAGTGAATCAAATGCTAGGGGCTGGTACCCCCGGGGGGGGGGGGGGAAACTGCCATATATGGGCTATATAGGTATGTACCGCTGTGAAGGGTATGGTTTTCAAGCAGTTTACTCTAGGATAGGGTATATAAATCAGAGCGTTTGGGTCTAGAATAGGATATCATTTTTCACAAAATTGACTAGTTGGTTGAAGATTTTATTTAGACTAAGGAAATCAGGAATTGCCACTCAAAAATATAAAAAAATCAAATCAGCAAGTTTAAATTTAGGCAAATCAGCCTCAACAGTGTTGATAGATGGGGGCATTTGGGGAGTTTACTCTAGTATAGGGTAGCAAAATTCAGCTGAACTAGCTCTGGTGTAGGCTAAGGGTTCCAGGGTCCAAGCGGCACATCCCCACCCAGAAATTCCCAAAGTACCTCCCCCGGGCTGGTATCCCAACTTTCACAGTGGCAGGCTCTGCCCTGAGATGCAAAGAAAACTTAATAACTGAAATGAACTTGGCGACTTGCTTTTGAGATCAAATGCAATTTGCTTTAAACAAGAAACTGGAACATTGCAAGTTACAACAAATTGTGCCCAGTCCCAATCAAAGGGCCATCCAGGCTGTTTGGTTGTAAATATAACTGTACAACTGCATATGAGTTCAGCTTCCAAAAGAAAATCAGACTTTGTCAGGATAAATACTGATGTTCTTGCTTACTACATGTAAATCTGAATGTGCAGTACCAGAAGATATTTACACCCAACACCCATTCATGGCCAGTCTTCAAAAATTCCAAATTAAAGTATCAGGAAGATAGAGCTCTAATAGAGAAAAAAACCTCCATGTGGGGTATGAATCTTTTCTTGAAGAAAACAATGTCTGAGAAATCATTAATTACAAAGTAATGTTTAAGAAATATCTTACCTGGTAATTCCAACTTTCAGAAAATTTTGTAATCTAGACTGTCTGGCGACTTCATATATTTGACAAGTTGACACTGGGCATGTTTGTCAATTTGTGGGCTTCAACATCACATTACAATAGTAGCATTGGTCAATAAAAACAGCATAATTTGGTTAATTAATATACACTGTACATTATTACGTTGAAATATTGGTGTAGATCGTTGCACACCAACAGATACAGAACCATCACAGATATGATATGATATTCTTAACCTCTCTGAAATTTCAGATTATTCAAGATTAACATGCACATACATCATTAAGAACAACCCTAAAAAAATGATCCGGAAACCGGAATCCGGAACTGGAAACTAGAATCCTGAATCCAGATATTATGAATGATGATAGAAATAATTCACTTCAGCAATGTCTAATAAATAAATATGGGGAAAAACTATTTTGCTGTTATTTACTTTCTTGGCTTTACTTCAGCTACAAACTGTAATTGCTAAAAAAGTTTTGACTAGTTCTGAACAACCCTTAGCTATACATCTGGCCCAATTGTTCAAAACCTGGATAAAGCTATCCATTGGGTAATCACTTTCCAGTCAGGGTTAGTGATTTTTCAGGTGGATAGTTACTCATAGCCTGCGAGCAGGCTCTACTATCTGTCTCTAGTGCCTGAGCAGGCTAAATAAGTGTCTAGTGTTTTTCTGCATTGGCATGTCAGCAGTTGCCTTCATGCAGCTTTACCGCTCATGTCCCCGGCCCAAACACAAGAGCCTGCTCAAAGGCTTAGTTACCCATCTTTTGTTCAACCTGGTTCTGGTGAGAGTGTAGTTCTTGTCTAGATCAAATTGCTATGAGAAGACTGGTGAGTAGCACAATAACAACAAGCTATTGTGGTGAGTTTCTGGCAGTCTTTAAGCATCTTTTAACAACATGTGGTCCGATCTGTTAGCAAGTGAGAAGCAGATGGAGGTAATTAAAGTGTGCAACATTTCTATAAATTGTTTTAATATGATGGCCGCCAAGAATATGAAATGCTGATTTGTCACAGTATCGGTGTGGAAATAGTGTTGATCCGGAACTAGTTTGGTATCTGTTGGACAAATCAAATATTATATTAAGATGAGCCAGGTTAGCCTTTGAACTTCAAAAGTGGGGGGCGTGACCGTCAATGTACAGGGGGCTGCCACTGACAGACATCCTGTTCTCTATGACATTTTCTATCTTGTTCAGTATCTACTAGACATAAAGGGTAAATTTATACCTCTGGTAAATTGCAGATCACTTATTAAACAAAATGGCAAGAAGATCTTTTAAATCTTATAACCGCGCTTTTAAAATTTAACTGTTTTGTTAATACTACAGTCACAACGCAGTGCACATTCCAAAGCAGTCCTTTGATTACTGTAAACACATCACTTGATCAACACAAACTGTGTCATATCTTATTGCACCATCAGTCTTAGCCTATGTGAAATCCATGATGATGTAATGGTCTTAATCTGGAAGTTCGCTCGGGACATGCCCATGAATGATACAGAAGGAAACGAGTGTCACGCTATTAATAATGCTTTTAATAAACAGCTTTCTTCCTGAAACGTCAAAATTTAATTTGCTTGCGCTTTGAAGTGGTCACACAAGTCACACAATCAGGGGGGTTTACGTTATCCACAGCTAATTTTGGAACGGTTGTGTTTTTTCTCCTAGCACTGACTTAAACATTACAAGTTCCGGCAAGCTCTTGTTTACCTCAGCAAATACTTAATTTTTCTCCAAATCTCTTAACTCGCTGCGATGAAACAGCCAAAGAATTCACTTCATTTGCCGAAACCCACAAGAAATACTCACAAAATTGCACACAAATTAATGACCATCGCTTCTGGCAAAATAAACTTGCAAAGTAAACATTATCTTACAGTGCATTTGTCATGTAGCGAAAATGAAAGCTGCAATGTCAGCACATTCCATGGCTGACGTAATACCCTTTTTTAGTGTTTTTAGCGTATTTATTATTTCCCTTTGAATCCAACGCTTCGATAAAACCAGAAGAAATATATATTATACACAAATAAAGAAAACAATATCCGTAACATTGTCCTTGTATTAACGTTTCAACAGCTTATGGCAAATAAACATCACAGGTTGCGTGATTCAAAATTTGGCTGAGAGGAAGTTTGGGTCTGGTCACCGACCACAAAAAAAAAAAAAAAAAAAAACACTGGTAGAACATGAACTGCGTTCGGCCCATGGCCGTGCAGTTAATTGCCAGCAAGCTTATTTTAGACGCTCTCAGGGTGCTTGGAATTAAATTATGACGCACTTTACTAAGATTCTCATAATTATAGCCTTCACTAGAAATAACGGTTGCACGCATTTCAACAGATGGGGAATTTTTGTGTCAGTTTGAGGTCCTTTTTACTTGGCCGCTTATTTTTTACAGGCAAAAACCTAAGCAAAACAATTTTCGAGTATTTGAAGAACTTGTTTTCTTCGATTTGTGGATTCTGGTTTCCGGTTACTGGATTCCAGTTTTTCGTTCTGGATTCCGGCTTCCAGTTTCTGGGTTTTAGGGATGCCCCACCTTTCACAGAGTGTTTGCTTTACATTCAGTTTACACATGGCTGTTATCCAGCATAGACAGACTTATAAGTTTGCCTTCAAAAATAAACTGCAACAACTATTGCATCTTTCATCAGCTATTCTTGTGATGAAATGACACAAAATCCAAGTACAAGAAGTCAAAAGCATAAAACAAACTTACCCGGTATTATGCTTACAGTTCCTCTTACTGTCTGCATATGCCTTCCATAAACTGGTACTGCCTGGACATTGTACTCACTATTTTTGTGATAACACCTTAAAACATCACTGTTATATAATTTGTCCTGAAAAAGCAATGCATGAAATGTTATGCCTTTGGCACTCACCAAATACCTTTACATGATGTACAAAGTACACCACATCAACATTCACAATTCTCTTTACTTTCACTGTAACTTTTTTTGTGTCATTTTTCCTAACTTGAAGACAGGACTTCCACATTAGGTGATAATTTGCCTCTGAAATCTCTATGAATTCACAGGGAGTGATAACAATTAAATCGTGACTAATTTTAGCAAAGGAGGCGTTCAAATGTCAGATTTTAATGTTAAGTTTATAACTTTACATTACTCTTCGTATATGTATATATATAACCTCCCAATAATTGCACCTGTAGACAGAAGGTGTGCTGGGGGAAGAGATGTTCTAAACTTTCTGAACTTTTCCCCCTTACCTGTAATAGGATGACTATTATGAACTACGATTTGCAACCAACACCAACATCAGGTTATGTATACACATGTATATTTTGTTGTCTCCTGTAATCATAAAAAAATAAAAATTTAACCCCTCCATAAAGTTCATACCCAATAACACTGCCACATGTAGCGCTGTTACTGGGAATTAATTTAAGTGAAACTGTTGAAACAGCTCTGTCAAAATTGTTTCTAGCAGTTAAGGCAGGATAACAGAATATACACGTAGTACACAGCAAAGGCCAGAGATACACAAATGTTGGTTATTAGTTAGGATTTTGTGAGCTTCTGTGCTAGGTATGGTGGAAAATAATGGACTATCAAAAATGAAGGTTCCTAAGACATTTTGACAGCAATGAGAGGAATGAATATATAAATTTACAAAAGAAAGAGAAGTTCTTGCCCTGTTCAGTTCTCTGTCATAAAAATATCATTTGCATACATTTATTACATATGGTTTGTGTTTAAAGGTGATACAATGCACACTCTGATTGGCTAATTCTAGTGCATTATTTACATTTACATGGTATACGTCGGTAAAATCATAAAACATCACATGTGACTAAAATAAAAAAGAAAAACTAAAAAGAAATGCCTACATGTAATTCATAATAATTTAAAAATACTTAACACTAAAACAGATCTAATTCTTTACTTTATTCAAAATTATGCTCATGGGTCAATTACGAGCATGCTAAAAGGTCCTAACACAAAGTAAAAGGAAATTAAGAAAACTATTGCCTTTTTCCTGAAAATTGTAGTGACTGAAAACAACATTTGATTGAACACTCTGAGAGTGCATTCTATCACCCTGACAAGATAAAATTTAAGGAGAATAGAGAATTCACAAAGTTATATTACAAAGGAATTGGTACTGGACAGGACAAAGGAAACAGCCAGGAAGAAACTGAAACTTTCTTTGACGAACAAAAAAAGTATGCATGCACAACAAAGCAAACAGTGAGTGACATTCGGTTAATGAGTTACAATGTAGTTAATAACAAAATTAGTGTGAAGAAAAGAACAGAGAGAGAGTGTGTGTGTGTGGAGAGAGGAGAGCGCTCTCACCAACTAAATTGTGTATGTATGTATGTATGTAAAACTTATTTCTATTACCGAGAAATGGTCAGGGCAAGAACTTCTACTCCTTAAATTTTTTCTAAGTATGTAAATGTCATTTACACTGTTCAATTTACCGAGTAAAGCTCTTCGCATTTTTTTTTTCCATTAGTACTATCTCACTTTTGAGGAACATTTCCATATTAAGTGTAAACACTGCATATTTGGGGAATAACCCATGTACCCTGAACCAAAAGCAGTGGCACTAATAAAATGAAATAGTAAATCAAAATGAAAGTAGAGCTTTATTTGCACACAGGATTTACATGCACAATCGTCTACTCGACATTTGGACTATATAAGCATTTCACCAAACCGAACTAATTGGACTGACAACAAAATAAAACGAGGAAATCTACATTATAAACACAATAATTATGCATATCACTTCATCTGAGTATCAAAAGCAAATCCTTCTCATTGAAAGGTAACCGAATGAAAGAGAGGATAAAGAAAATTCGTTTAACCTTGCAGTGTTAAAAGTTTAATAATTATTCACGCTTAAATTTGAATATTACAGTGTGCATTTTTGCCGACGGCTTAATTTAGCTTTGCAGTCATTTTATCGGCGGTAGCTTTGCCAGTCTTCAGCCAAATTAACCTGGGAATTCACCCAAGCATTTCGTCAAACCGAATAAACTGAACTAACAAAACGAGGAAATCTCCATACTTTATAATCACAACATGCAAATCTTCACATAGGAATGTTGAAAGTAAATTTAGCAAATCCTGTTTGTACACCTTTCTTGGTTTTCAACAACAGAAGAAAAAATTTTAGCAGTCTACGAGGCGGCTGTGCCAACTAACACAGAGAAAACTTCAAAACTCGCCCGGCCGTCACGCCCTTGTGAGATGACTTTAAGAATTCCTAGGAAAAAATTCCTAGGAATTCCTAGGAATCTAAGGTGTGAATTTTCACGGTAATTCGGACTCGGAATTCCTAGGAATTCCAAGGAATTCCAAGTTTACATAGAGCTGACTTGGAATTCCTAGGAATTCCTAGGAATTCCAACTGAAATATACTCACCTTGAAAATTCCTTAAAATTCCCAAAAATTCCTAGGAATTTCTGAGAATAACTTGGAATTTGTAGGATTTTTTGAGAATAGGTTGGAATTTTTGGGAAAATCTGAGAAAAACTGGGAATTTTGTATCATTTGTAGGCCAGACAAAATTTTGATGATAAATGCCTAGCATTAAAATAACAAATAAAGTCACTGATATCACATCAAACAGGTTTTAAATGAATGGTTTATTACATTGGCTCTCATGAATTTAAACATAAGAATAATCATCCTGTTTCTTTTTCATTACATCAAGAATCAAAAGTAAAACTGAAAACAGATATGAAGGTCAAACTTTTACATGTTTGATAAACAGAGAACTTTTTCAGATAATTTACTTTTTTAGTTTACAAATCCAACAATTTTCCATACACAAGATTTTACCTTAAATTATTGTTATTGTGTGGAACATATCTGGATTTTCATGATTGTAAGGAATCAATGATAAGAACAAAACTGAGACATTCCTTAAAATTAAAAAAAGGCTGAGTTTGGGCAAACTTAGCTGCTGTTCAGTTATTTCTGTTGATTCTGCAGCTAGCCTCTTCATCTTCATCTTTGTTGTATGACACCTAAAACAAAATTAAAAAAAATACATTACACTGCAATATATATGAGGTACTGAGACTAAGATCCAAATATTTATGTGCTCACAGTTTAATACATGCAGCTAATTAAGGCCTGACTGTAAGCTGGTTGAAATGTTAAAAGAGAAGACTTGATAATTGTGAAGGTGCTTGTATACTATTGATAAATATGTTACATAAATCTTGAGCTTACAGTAGACTAAATCAAGGTTTTCCTTCTTCTATAAGTGTATCAACAACTCTCGAATTGGAGGATATATATCACGGTTTTTGGCCAAATTTAGACATTAGAAATATTAAAAAAGACACTTAAGACATTAAAGGAACATTGAAATAATAGAGTAAACGCAAAAGAATATACGGATGGACAAAATTGAAGATCAACACGGATTGCCATACAGTCAGGCTGAAACACACAGGAGACATATCAAACTCATGCAGACTGTGGCTGCCTCGTTGGAGTTTTTGTCAAGAACTTTGACTGGGATCAGCGAGAACTGCTATATTTGTTTCGTTTGAACAAGTGTGGCGAGAGAAACGACTTGTTATTCGCAAATCAAATTGTTTAGGCATGCCCTCTGGGCAACCTAAATTGTTTCAACCTTGCTTTAGCCAGAATTCATTTCATGCCATGACTGAGTGACCCACTCGTGTATGATTCGTGATGACAAAGTTCATTCAAAAGCTTTTGTCTAAATAAAAGAAGTTACTTTGTATAATATAGGGTTACTTGAATTCGATTACTCACCAAATAATTTTCTATACAGCTAATCTGCCCTTTGAATTTTTCCCCGTTGAAACATCCACAGTAAGATTTTCTTTTAGCTCCAAATCTTCGCCAAGAATAACATGTTTCTCATTAATGACACTCACGCTGTTTTCTTCTAGTCACAGGACCGTAGAAAAAACCATTTTGATATAATTTTGGAAGTGAAATCTACTAATACGCACGAGCGATCAACCGTTAACGCTAAATTCAAAGATGGGCGCCAAAAGAGAATGACTAACGTGATCTTTGTCATGCTCAGTCACGAGGATAGTCACGTGAAAATTCGCGTGCTGTGATTGGTTCATTTGATCAGTTGAGGAGAGAATGGAAACTGGAGAAGAAGGAGAGAGAGAGACTGGCAACAAGGTTGCCAGACCAGTCGCTTTCGATAGTAACTCTGCTTCCCTTTCCACGCTGTGTTGGTGGTCTTTTGAAAGATGGGTCTTGCTTCAAAAGGAAAAAACTACACAAACTTTTTACGAAGAAATCGAGGAAACTGGAACGTACTTTAACTAGTTGATCTGTTCCCGACGGTTGTCAAGATAACAAAGGATGTGAGGCACTTAAATCAAGTTCACTGCAAAGGTAAGGAATCCAATTTTATAGGGATTTTCTGTTATGATAAGCTATAATTCTAAATAAATCAAACTAAGCAATGCATTGTGTGCTCTTTAAAAACCCCAAAAGCCGAAATTCACCTAAAAGGTTTCAGATCGACCTGAGAAAACGAGATAAATTCTGCGAAATAAGCTTAAGCTTGTTGTAAGTCCACCAAACCTATTTTGAGAGCCCACGTGTTTCAACACCCAGTCAGCACGATGCAGCAAGTAGAAATTTGCAATGCTTATCATTTTTTCCTTTGAATTATTTATAAGGATTAACATTATATGAGATCTATAGTCTTTTCAATACATCAAGATGTAGGTTTTTTTTATTTGTCATTTATTTATGTCAGTTAGTTATTTGTTTCCCACTGACTCATAATCTTTTTTATTCTTTTGATTTTGTTGTGTCATGAATTAAAGTGACCGCGAGGACAAGGAAATACAAGAAACATATTGATGATCCCACTATACCCATACCAAAATCTACAAGATTTGACCACATAAATTGCTTAAAGCAGTCTTCCCAGGCCAGTTGATGTCATCTCCCTCTCTTGCATCACTTTTTCCTGGAGATCATTTCCAGCACCATGAACAGAGAGCATCCATTTTTCTATCAGTTAAACTCTGGGTGTTTGATTTAAGGGTCCACACGGGCACATATACACTAACAAATCAGGTTGGATCTAAAAAGCAATGTTATGAGTGCTATAGTTTTATGTTGAGTTGTCAGACTTAAACTGGAATTAATGTAGTAACATTTGTTTGGAAATAATTACCTTGGAGCTTGACAACAATAAAAAGGTATGGAACTCCAGGGAAATGATCCTGTTGATTTTTACTAATTCACAGAAACTGATTCATGCACTGAGTTCATCTTTAATTTTGACATTTTGGGAAATTTATAGAAATTTCAAACACAATATTTCATGTGTTTTAGCTGTTCCCAAAAATTCCCAGTCATACTTTTCACTATTCCCAAATATTCCCAGAAATTCCAAGGTCTTGGATTAAGCATAATTTGCATGGCTTGGAATAACTTGGAATTCCTAGGAATTCCCAATAATTCCCAGTCATACTTCCACTATTCCCAAATATTCCCAGAAATTCCAAGGTCTTGGATAAAGCATAATTTGCATGTCTTGGAATAACTTGGAATTCCTAAGAATTCCTAGGAATTCCTAGGAATTCCCAGACTACTGGGAATTTATTTCGCAGGGGTGTTTACAAATACGGTTTTGGTTAAGCTTATTTTTAGACGTGAGGTTATAAGCTTAGGTTGACGGCGAAAATCGACAGAAAGCTTAATTTGTTTACAACTTACAACAACCTCCACAAAGCGATTCACTTGCTATTGTTTAGAGATGAGAGAAATTAAAACGATGCAATTTATAAATTGTCTCACAGCATGGCTTCAAATAAGGAAGACTTTCAAAGGATTCCAATTGAAAATAAGCTTATATCGCCGAGGCAACTTGTTAATTTTCATAGCAAACGCAACAACAAAACTCACTTACCGCAAGTTGGTAACATCAGTTCGGCCAGTGTAAATCTTCCAGGCAGAAACTTGCAGCAAAAGTTGTGAAGACTGAACTGAACTAATCTTTTCGACAGATCAACGAATCAACCACTTTTTCCCGCTGTGTTTACTGTTTTGTAACACTCGGACATGTTTGATTTCTCTTCTTCATCACCTGACCAAATCATGTGACTTTTCTTGCACGGCTGCTCAGCGTCACAGTACAACGCGCGAATTTTAAAAAAATTGGCACTGCAGTCTTCTGAGTACTTTTACATCCTATCTATGGCCCTCGTTAGCTTTGGTTAACGGCATTGTTCGGTATTATTTCACTTCCTTTCTCTAGCCCTTGACTCGCTTTAATTCACGCCATTGTTCAGTACTGTTTCGCCTCCTTCCCCAACGCTGGCCCGCTCTTTTTCGCGATCTTCTTCGCTACTTCTTTGCCTGTTAATTCTTGCTTTCTTTTTAATTCCTTCAGTGCAACCCTATCTTAAAAACATTAGATCAACCTCCGCTATCGTTTGTCGACATAACAAATAGAAATGCGTTTTCTTTTCTTTAAAAATCCCGCCAAGAAAAATGGCATTCTTCTGCTAGAGACCGAGGATGCATGTCTCTGTCGACCTATTAATTGGAGAATGGCCGCCATGTTGGGCAACTCCGCCGTCGCCGTCGTCGTCGTCGTCGTCGTCGTCGTGCGTACGCGCCCACGAGCAATACCGCTAGCCATGAAAACCATGAGAAAATTCATCCATGGATTTCTTTTCTTTCCCATATGAGTATGGGGCTCCGCTTGGCGGCCCTTCGGGCCGCCGGAGCTCCGCTATAATCTAATGCCAGGTGAAAATGGCAAGTTTTAAGTTTCGGAAACATTCTAGAATCGACACTTAGATATGACGTGACTTAACAGCATTAGACACATCTGGAAACGGTGAAATATATTTGTTTTCCCGCCCTTGTTACTAGCTGGGTGACCGAATGCTGTTTCATGCAAAATTCATCGTTGCCAACAGCTCTAATAACTTCGTTGAGTAACTAGTTATCACGGTAAAGGGGAAAAAACAGACCAGGTCTAGCTGCTCATCATTTTTTCTAGCTCTGCAAGACGATTCTAAAACTGTCACTTAAGCAAAAACATGTCACTTTGAAAATTCTTGCATTACTCCGATGAAAATGAATTGCATACATGTATTATCACCCGAATTGGTACATGTACGCTTAGTGTAAGTATTAACATTTAAGGTGGCTCCTTAGGGCAGTTATTTACAGCATTACCGCTGTTATTGTTGTTTGGAAGCTTTTTTCAGCTTTTACTGCATCAAACCTATAAAATGTAATAAGCGATGATTAAATAGTGTTTTGAAATCATCTTGTCAAAGGATGAATTAAAAACTGCCTAAGCTAATGAGTTTTCCGGGGTTTATTGTTATTTTCTTGAATTCCCTTCGGTAAAATCTTCCACAATTTTCCAGCCGTATAAGAATTTTGAACGCAAAGAACTTAAGGGTTGTACTTGTAGTTTCTTCGCTGTTTGCAAATTTATGGTAAGGTTAAGGCAATTCTTCTTTTATAGTGAACGACTTTACTTAGCTAAAGAGCTGTCTCACGGGAATCCCACTATTGTCCTTTTCCTTCGAAGAAAATAGGTACCCAAAGGGTCCAAGGGCGGGATACGTTATTTGCATTAACGGATACGAGCCAAGGACAGTAGTATGGGATACCTATTGTCCAACAGAAAAGCTAATTCTAATCAAGTAGATCCTCACGAAAAACCAGAACCACGCAGAGTAAAATTGTCATAAACAGTCGGCCAAACATCCCGAAATTTCACCAAAGGAAACACGAGAAAACACACTGTTGGTTTTGCTATTGTGAAGACGTCAGAAACTAATGTAGCAAAACTCCGGCCCCAGTTGTTCAAACGGTGGGTAACGCTATCCACCGGATAAATCTCAATCCTATGGATAGCGAAGTATGCTCTATCAGCACTTATCAATTAGATAGTGATTTATGCAGTAAACAGCGTTATCCACCGTTTGAACAACTGGTCCCTGATGTTTTCCTTTGAGCGCGCATTTTACTGAGGTTTTCGTTCTCGACGCGCGTGCAGTAGTCAAGCTTTAGGGAGCCTGCGAAAGTGACACAGCTGTGGCCAGCAGGTTGTTATCCTTTACTGTACGATCTGCCGTCTCATTTTCTATCATGATCATTGATTAGCGATGAATACGAGATCAATGCCTTGTGTTTATCATCTACTGGAACTCTATCACTGACATCGAGCCACTGTAGATCAGCTGTAGATCTTAACAGAAGCTCTGAAGGCAGATAAATAAAAGATACAGCTTTAAATTGTAGAAGCAGTCCCGTCTGGTCGGAGTTAGATTAGGGAACATCAGGCAAATTTGTTCCTCAAATGCGCTTAAATTATCAGTTTGTTTCATAGATCCTTATGGACATTTGTTAAGTGTAGTAATCTCTAAAACAGTTATAGCTAGTTGTATGAGTCTACTAACAGAGACGTGAGGTACGTGGCAGTTGAGATATTGAAGCTAAGAAGGGCAAGAATACGCTACTTTTGATGTATTAAAACTCAGGCATACGTTGCTGACAAGGCTCCAACTGACACAAACAAAGGGAACTGAAGAACTATACTTATTCATTTCTATTTTTACATTCGGACCTCTTTATCAACCTGAATTATAACATAGCCCTAGAGAAGCGCGCGTTCTGATTGGCTAATACGCTCGATTTATTAGCCCGTGGGTTGCACGCTGACTACGCTGACGTCAATTTGCTAAGTTTACAAGTACTTCTTCTCAGCAATTTTTTTTCATGGATGCTACTTTTTTCAAAACATTATTCCTATTTTCTTTTTTTTTGTCTGATATTGGTGGCCTTTGATGAATTATTTCATTCGGCCCGCGTCTCAGTTTTGCTCGATCACTCGATCGTAAATTGACCTCTTGGAGAAACATCCGCTCGAAGGAAAGACTGCATCGTGCACAAATGTAAGCTTACATTTCTGGCATTTTCCTTTAAGCCTCAGTCTTCTGTTCATTTAAGCTTATTTTACTAGTTAACGAAAGTAACAGATAACATTTTTAAAAGCCACTCTTGAGTTCAAGCTCAGCGGCCCAACTCATCAAATTTAAAACGAAGTGGAAAGAAAGCGTAACACACGAACCCCCTATTGAAGAAGAGCATTTCAAATTGAACAGCTCAAAGCCATGGGTGTTTGTTCGCTTTCTTCTCCACTCTCGCCTCTAAGAAATGTCTGGTTCCATATTGTTCTTTTCCTTTGCCGAAGAGGCCGCGAAGAACAGAGAGCTCAGCCACTAAAAGCTTCAACCGTGTCAACCATGTGCAGTTTGTTTCAATTCTTCGGAAAACTGATCCAACGAAACGCTTTGAGCGACTGCAGTTTTCGTTTATTTTCAGCTTGATATTTAGGTTAACTGAGCAGTTTGAAGGTGTTTGTTTGCCCGATATCGAGAAAATGAACTATAAACTCGCCGTGATCCAAGAAAAATTTTGATGTGTCGCTTTGTCAGATGTTTGAATGGACAATTTCGTGCGGTTTATCGCGCTTTTGACTTCATGTTAGCTGGACGAGATTCAATATATCAAAAGTCTCAATGTTATAAAAGAAATGGTAAACGTGCAGTGTGCGACTATCGAGTTATGGATGCACTTGGGAGATTTGCTAAGCACTCAAGAAGCTAGAGTCGCACTCGGCTATCGCCTCGTGCGACTCTTACGCCACTTTGGTGCTTAGAAACCTCCCGCGATAGTCGCACGCTGAACGCTTACCATTTCTTCATTGGACTAAATTCTGTGGCTTCTTACTTGCAATCAAATAACGTTCAATTCGAATCAAAATTTTAGTTTGTTGAACTTTGTTGCTAACTTATCACAACTGACACCATCAGAACCTGCAACGAGACTAACCGCTGAATACAGAATCATAATATATCAGATGCGTTTGTCTGATAATATCCCGGGGATAATACAGTTCAAATACTGAACGTAAGGTAAACAAAGGGTTGATACAATCAAATGGCATTTTCAATATTTAATTCATTAAATTACATGATGTTAATCTCAAATTGAAAGCATAAAAACGAAAATCTAAGTAAAATACAAATCCATTTCTGTCGTTTCATTTCCATTTCTGTTCGTACTGTCGTTAACAGTAGTTTTCATCGTTATTGTCAATTTAGTCCTCGGCATGGATATCGCCATTGCTGTTGCATTGTCATTGTCGCGATACTTATGTTGGCATTCATGTTGACTTCACATTTGTCATATTTCTCATCATGTTTCTCATATCGTAATCATCGTAAATTTTGTCCAGACGTTTGCCATCATCTCAGTCATCATCGTTATAATTATCGTGGTCATTGTCATGTTCATCGTTATCGTCATCGTCATGGTCCTCATTATCATCATCATCGTCATCATCATCATCGTCCTCCTCATCGTCGTCCTCCTCATCGTCGTCCTCCTCATCGTCGTCCTCCTCATCGTCGTCCTCCTCATCGTCGTCCTCCTCATCGTCGTCCTCCTCATCGTCGTCCTCCTCATCGTCGTCCTCCTCATCGTCGTCCTCCTCATCGTCGTCCTCCTCATCGTCGTCCTCCTCATCGTCGTCCTCCTCATCGTCGTCCTCCTCATCGTCGTCCTCCTCATCGTCGTCCTCCTCATCGTCGTCCTCCTCATCGTCGTCCTCCTCATCGTCGTCCTCCTCATCGTCGTCCTCCTCATCGTCGTCCTCCTCATCGTCGTCCTCCTCATCGTCGTCCTCCTCATCGTCGTCCTCCTCATCGTCGTCCTCCTCATCGTCGTCCTCCTCATCGTCGTCCTCCTCATCGTCGTCCTCCTCATCGTCGTCATCATCATCGCCGTCATCATTATCGTCGTCCTCCTCATCGTCGTCATCATCATCGTCGTCATCATCATCGTCATCGTCATCATTATCATCATCATTATCATCCTTATCGTCATCGTCATTGTCATAGTTATCATAGTCATTATCCTCGTCATCATCTTCATCCTTATTGTCATCGTCATCGTCATCATCGTCATCATAATCATCCTTATGATCATCGCTATGGTTGTGATCATCATGATCAGAATTATCTTCATGATCATCAGACTCATCATTATGATCTATTGAGTTAGAAAATTCAAAGGTCAGTAAGAAGCTGGTCAACAATCCCACGGATAAACGGCTGTTTGAGTTGTAGTTTTACTTACAAAGACAGTTGGAAGAAAGTGTCACAGAAATGTTCAAAACAAGCAAAATGAATTTTATGGTAAGGTAAAAAAATACGGAGTAGATTTTGGAGGCTAAGTTCTGCAAGGTCCTTAAACATAAAAAAAAAAAGAATTCTGTCAATATACAGCCATCTTGACCAAACAAGCTTGGTTAACCCTTTAACTGGCAAATTTCCTCGAAAAATGCTGTTTTTTTAACGTTAACTCGGTTTCTTGGCTGCCACGATCCTGAAGTGGCCTCAACTTTGCTGAAAACGCGATTTCTTACTGAGGAGCATTTTTTCCCTGGTCTGATTCGATTTTTTTTCTTGCCCTTTTTCTTTCCTTTTTCTCGCCCCTTTTACTCATGGTAGCTTTTGCTCTTCACATCCTTTCTGACAGCCGTAGAAAGTTCGATGTTGATTATCTTTAAAGTCTGGAAATGGAACCTTCATCGATTTTTGCTCACGTTTTTTCAATTGGTTACGTCAGAATGTGGTTGATTTCCAAAACGGACAGTTGCGCGGATAAATCTATCCTAGCTCTTTTATCTGCTTATCAAGAATATCTACTGACGCCTAAAATGATGACGTCAAGTGGTACAAAGTGCATGACACCTCAATCGTAAGAAAATGTACGATTACCAGTTAAAGGATTAATTAAGAATTTATCATATGGCATAAAGAGCATTATTTGCCTGCGGCCATGACGCGCGGGCAGGATAGCGCCACCTTGCCCGCTCCCGGGTAACCAACCACAGAGTAGGATATTGGCTTCTTACCAGTTCGTGGAGCTAGCCAAACAATAAATGATATTACAGTATTTAATTCCTTTAAAGAAATAAGAAATAACCGAGTATTACTGAATTATAAAAAAAATAAGCAGAACAACAATACAGTGGGAACGTAAAAAGTGATGGTTGAAAATGTTGTTGGTTTTTACTGGTCAATGCGCTTAGCTACACCTCGCTAGTTCATAGGCATGCTACTTAAACTGAAAGAAACAAATATATCAACTAAATATTAATATAATAGGCCTAAGAATCCCAACTGGGGGGAGGCAGACCAGTTGCCAGTTGGCTCGGTCAAGTTTGATTGAGGAGTTGAACTATGGTCTACCGAGAAAGAGCTCCAGCTTAGTGGTCAGAGCGGCGACCTCCTGATTTTAAGACTGGCACCCTGGCCGGTGACAATATGGAAGCGTAAAAACCGCCAGATTTCTAGAATAAAGTCGGAATTGCGACTTACCATCTAACTTTGCCAAAGGAAAACCCAAGAGTGGTGTCAATAAGGTTATCAGGCAAATAAGCAGCACTATCTTTGAAGCCATTTTGCTGAGTTCGGTGAAGCTTACTTTGTAAAATTACTTGGTTTAATGATGTACTCGTTCAGTTAGTGTACCTCGCAATTTATACGTTTACCAGGTAGATTTAAGAATAGTTCTAGAACCACTTATACCAGCAGATATTGTCGCTTTGTTAAATACTCAAAGAAATATACAAGTTTTGGGTTAAAAAAGAAGAAAGTGCTTTAAATGAAGTTTAATATATACTCAAGTGGGCGGCAGACGAGAGAGAGAAGTAGGGCGGTATTGATTCTGGAACTAGTATATTTCTTTTACTAAATTATCTTCTTGAGTTGGCATATTTTTTTACAAAATTATCTTCTGGAACCTTTTCTGTATGGCATGGTTTTATCTAATTTTATTATATTTTCCCGTATACAGTCCTCGCCTTGATTCAAAGAAACCTTGTATTGTTTCACTTTGATCTATATTTCTCTCGAGCTGTTGCCATGGTAAACAAAGTTTTCGTGCTTCTCTCAACGGCCAACCCAGACTTTAAACTCCAATAGCAAAGGTTTTCATGTACGCCGGGATATTTTATTGCATCAGAAAATGAACTCTGAATGGACAAATAAAAGGAAGACATTGTATTTACTTTCTAAAGACATTTGAGGATATATCTGGGATTTTTTGTTGCAAGTCACTATTTTTACCAGTTTTCCAGCGCTAACCGTTAATGTTACTGTTAAGTGTGTTAGAAAGGTTGAAAACAAAAAGGCTATTGAACTCTTATGACAGTGTCGTTGAAAGCTAAACGATTGTCCGGACGATGAAGAGTAAACAAACCGAAATAGGTTATTTACTTTTTAAAAGCTGAGGTTCTCAAAACGTAATCAACTCTATAGTGGGTAGCCTCCTACGCAGACGCTCTTTAAGCTCGTGGGGGAGGAAGATTACCAGACGAGCCCAATGAGGGTCTGTGTAGGAGGCTATATAGTGAGTAGCGAGTCGTAAATTGTATTATTCAGCTGTTGGTCAAAGTTTTGGCCGTTTGTAATTTGGCAGTGAGAATAATAAGAGAAACCATTTTCTGTTAAATTTGTTTTGAACGCTCATCGGCTTAAATCTAGGCAGTTGTGAATGTGTAGCACTTTGCATTGCCAGCGATAAACGGACATCACTCTTAAGTTGGCATAATTATTAATTACTACTGTCTGTTATATTTGTTTATATTACTCCATATTCGCATATGGAAATATTGAATATTTTGAAAACAAATGGACACATTTCTATACTTTAAGTCCGTTGGCAATAGATGAAAGTCCGAATGAATCGTTTAAAAAAATGTTTAATACTCTGTTTAGTGGTAACTGATCAATTACCTGAACCTATATTTCAACTGATCTTCAATTCGACGTATTTAATTTACTGCTCTTGTTCTCAAGGGTTGATAACAACAATTCTTGATATAATATGTGCCATGACGTCCAACATCGTGTTTTCTCATGTTGTTAAGGTAAACAAAGTTTTGATGATTCTTTTTTTGTTACGAGTAATATCCCCTTATAACAATATAAAGGTTTACTAGATGAAAATAGTTCTAGTTAGGTCCGAAACTTGTTTTTAGTCAGCATAAGACTTCAAATCTATGGTGTTATCTCCAAATAAAACTAAAGTTTGGTTGTAACCCAATATGGAAGCAATAAAAACATTTTCAATATTTCATTTTTAAATTTCAGGGCCGTAACCAGTATCGGAGGCAAACAGAGGCACTTTGTTTTTCGTTTCTGTTCATTTTATTTTTGAAGAGAGAAAGTAAAACACAGCTAAATACCTCAGAGGAGAATTTACCTTGGACATTGCCTCAGTCGTTATTTCTTTCTGGCCACGACCCTGAACTTTATGATTTGGTGCTGGGAAAAATTGTGACAGGTTTAATTTTAGACGTTTTAGCCTCTAAATTTTGCAAACTGTCAGATAGTATTACTATCTCGAAACAATACAGAATTTATTAGAAAAGTTTAAATATATAGATAGTGGGATTACGCTTTCATATAAACCGACTGATTCTTTGGTCTCTAGGTTATACAGTTTTAATTAACATGTCATATCTTCACTACGTCTTCTTTAATTACGTTTATAGCATATTAGGGGATAAAGCCAAGGTAACAATATTAACAGAGGTTTGATCAAACGCTAAATTATTCGTTGATTGTAGTTCTTAGCTTTACAAAACGAATGAACTTTGACCAGGATATGGCATCGCATGGCTAATATATTGCACCTGATCACAGGGTAGAAAATATATCGAACACTTTGGTGTTTATTTCTTACTTTCCTTTTTTAGATAATTGACAACTTTGGCTGTAAATGAGTTTTTACACTTAAATTTAAAAATTTATGATTTGTTGCCAGGATAAAGACACAGACAGATAGTTTTTGTTGAGTTTTCTGTTTCCCTTCTTCTTTATGAAATCTCTGATATTTTGCCTAGACGAAGTCTGGATGTTTATTTATTATTGTAACTGTCTACTATCGAAACAATACAAAATTCAAAATATCCTTTTTCGTAAAGCATCACGTCGTACTGGGGTTACTTTTTCATAGGGATAAATTAGATTAAAGTGAGCGATTTCTTAAGATCTTGATTTGTTTTTTTTTAACTTACCGTAAGCAGGGTGTTTGTGAAAGGAATGAAGGGCAGTTATAATGTTTTAAAGGATTTTATTCACTGTAGCTATAAATCCCTATTCCTCACTATTTTTGGTCAACAAATATATTGGCCTAATATCATAATAGCGGTTGGTCACGCACGGAAAGAAATTCAGCTTACTGATAACAAGACACTTTCTTAACCTTATTACCAACTGCTATTAGTAACGGGGATTTCAGAGATCTACAAGATTTAAATCACTGAAGTTAAATCGCTTAGGTGAAATTAGATTTCACACAAAAAAGTCCGGTAAATCTCGTCAGCATGGCAGGATAAATATATTGTTACGCTGAATTTATCCGAGTTTCTATGGATATTCTAAACAAGCACTCTTTTCTTGCAGCATCAAATCGTTTATAAAAGGTTTAAAAGTACCACTTGATATCAGCGTGCTTGCATTAGCACTTCACAAGAGTGTCAATATCTCGAATTTTAGCACTTATAAATATTATAAATTGAAGGGCAGAACTTACCTACGGAAATCATTAAGAGAACTAAGCCTGCAGATATCGCATGCGGAAACCCGATAAAAACATAAATCTTAAAGTTCTCTCTGCCTCTGGTACTACCCTACTCTGTCGTTCCATCTTTAGGTTGTAAATTTGGGAGGTAAGTCTTTATGAGTTACACGTGTTTTGTATTATTTCAAAATGACTTGAAAGTCTCGGAATGGTTGTAAAAAAGGGTGTCATTTTATTCACTTCATGTACTGGACCTAACGTACATGTAGCCTAAATAACTAATTTATTTTTAAGGCTCCTATTATCATGTAATATTTAGTTTTTCAATTTCTTTTTTAAGTAGTTTGGGAATATACTTCACCAGCAAAGCGTAGAAGCTGTTTATATCGTTGTGGTGTTTATCTCAAATGTTTTCTCTTGTTACGTTTTCGTAAAGAAATTGCATGTAAAACAAAGTTAAACTAAGAGGTGTAACCTTAAAAGAGTATGATAACATTTGTGGGTGTTGAAGAATATGAAAGGATGTTTAAGGGAATTCTTTAATTACTGAAATCAAACTTGATTTCAAGGCAAGTATTGAGAGCTTATGCCCACGACCTTTTTCGCAAGTTTTACGTCATGTTTTTAGACGGTCGCGAGCTAATGCATCGCATCCTGATTTATATATTTAACATACCATACATCTCATCTAGGGGTGGCCATCTTCTGATCCTTAGGTGAGAGTACTTAGAAAATTGAACTGATTTATCTGGGAAACAAACTTGTCAATAAGAATCACATATAAACCCATATCATGATTTAGACATAATGCAACTACCACGACGCACAAAACAGGGAAATATAAATATCGATCCAGAGCATTAGTGGGTACGAAAGCTCAAGAGCAAAGGGTCACCGAGCTTGTTTTATTCTTTTTAAATCTGCTTGCCAATTTTTGTAAGCTGAATCGTACCGGAAAAATTTAATGAAAATTAACAAATGAAATTCGCTAGTGGATATGGTGTCTGTTTCTTCATCAAACGACATAACGAATCACATATATAAGGTAAAATAACAAAGTGGCAGCGGTGGGATTCGAACCCACGCCTCCGAAGAGACTGGTGCCTAAAACCAGCGCCTTAGACCACTCGGCCACGCTACCAAGCACCTGACGGTGGAGGTATTTTCTTTGTGAACTTTAATTGTAGATCTGGAATCCGAACGTACACTGATATGGTTTTACTTGAGAAATGCAAACCGAGCCAAGAATTGATTAAAAATTGCCAGAGCTATAACTGAGGAATTTGTATGACTGAGAACATTGCTTCACTGTGATTGGCTGAGAGCAGGCCAATGTACCGTTAATTTTTAAATTGTACTGCAGTGCAAATAGACCAATTTCGATATATTAAAATTCAGACTAAAATAAGAGACCTCAGCGTGAGGCTCTGGGGAACAACTACAGAGTTTGTGGGGTTTATTCCCCCAAAGCCTCGTGCTGAGGTCTACTGTGTTAGGCTGAATTTTAATATATCGAAATTGGTCTGTTAATGCGCGCGCTTTCGTGATTTTCTCAGTCATATAATAAATGAGTAATCTTATAAAGGCTCGGGCAGTTAAGGATTTACACTACTCGTTATATTTGAAAAAACCTTTCAAATTGCACTCGCCTAAAGGCTCTTTCAATTTTGAGAGAATTTTCAAATATCACTCTTAGTATAAATATGTATTTTCCGCTGGTATGTAAGCAATTCTTTGCAGGAGTATCTAAGGCACCTTTTGATTGGCTATAGAATACCATATATTCATTAGCACGAGGTGCTTCTTTCTCTCTCTCGCGTTCTAGTTTCCGAACGGTTTGCCGTTCGTTTCAGTCGCTGTGATGTCCGACTCGGAATCTATTGTTGAGACAACGAAAGAGAAAGAAAGTCCAGAGAACCCTAAACCTCAGAGTTTAAAGTTGGTGGACGAAGTTTTTTTTTCCTCATTTAAGGGATATCTTAATACTCAACTGGAAACCAAGGGAAAGCGGATAGAAGATCAGTTGAAAATAGAGAGGTCCGCCTCGGAATTCAAATTCAAGGGTAACAGAAAGCAGTTTGAGGTGAACATCGAACTAAAAACCCTCCTTTCCCGAATGAAAACCATGCGGTACTGACGACTCCGGTCAAGTATATAGTTTGGCGCAGGAAGCACAACAAATCATTCGCAAGAGGTAGAAGTTAATAAAAATTGCTGACTGCAGCTAAGAAGGCTGGCTAGTGGTTCAGGAATATGAGTCGGATAGATGACCTCGTCTGAAACTCCGAAGACGAAACATGCCTCAGGAAGGCGAAGAATGCTGCGGACAAAAACTGTGGAAGGATTCCGACAAGTCGAAGCCGGGCTGTTCTAAGCGCTTTAAGTCTGACGGTGATAATCAGCTTTTTCGCGGTAATACTTTTTTCCTTTCTGTTTCACTTTTTTATTTCGCATAAGGTTGGAATGCCTGAGCATCCAACCATCAAACAGTGTTGTCTGTTTTGAATGTATTACATTTAAGAGGAAAATAATTTCCGTTAGTTTGAGCAGAGTGAATTGGAACGTAACTTTATTTGCACTCGCTTGCATTCGTATGAAATTAATTTTTTACAAAAACTGCAGAAATTCTTACTCCCTCACTGGCTAATTTTCATTGTAAGTAAGCGGACAGAGACATGAATTTATAATTTATGAGATAATTTATTGTAAAAAAACAAATTGACGTTAGTCTTTCATGTGTCTGTCCTGCTATTGACAATGAATTTCGTCATTGTCAGAGTAGTCTTCGGCACCGTTATGATGAAATTTATGATCCATAACAGGGCAGACCATGGAAAACTGACATCAATTTTTCGATAAGAACTACGCCTTACAAATGCCCCGCTCATACAATCACCTCGTTGTTAACTCCATGGTAAAGGTCATTTTTGGTCCTTAGTTATAACAGCAAATAATTACTTCGGGAGGAGTTCACCATCGATAATATCGGACCTCGCTTCCGAACATAGACTGTCTTGCCTTCGCTGATCTCGCCTGTTTTAAATTGGGTCAAACGACTTTTCTTCAATCTCTGATGTTTCTTTTAGTTAAATCCGCCCTCATCGGCAAGGCGCGAAATGTTTACCAGGCCTTTTAAAATTGAGAGAATTCCTTGTTTTTGGAAACGAATGTATCTTAGGCCAAATCAAGCAAATAAATATCATTTTCAATGTTTTTAATCGACATTCACTGGCATGACAAGTTAAAAAACTAGTAAAACAATTATTTATCACGATAATTAATGTCCTTTATAATAAAAATAATAACGCTGTATTTATTCTCAGTTAAGATTAAACTGAAGCTAGGAGCTTGGGGGACCGTCAGTACAATTAAACAAATCAATGTTTAAAATAAAAAAAATTCTTTCTAATCAACGTCTCGTGTATAATTTTTCTGAAATAATGGCGTATTCTGCTCACTAACCAATTTAAGCTATTGAAAATGTTCAAAGTTGTTTATTGAACACGACAAACGACTTATTTGCTACATGTTAAGTCTGTGTAATTTAAGTCACTTTGTTTGACTTCATTCAACATGTGCTCACAAGAAAACGTCATCCTAATAAAGATCATTCCAATCAGCATGTGACTCGAAGGCGTAAATATGGGGCCTAAGCTAAGATTTCACAAACCCACCCTCTATTCCTCTAAAAGAAGGACTAAGCAAATACCAAAAAGCCTACTTTCTTAAGTCTCTTTAAATATTAAATATATATCAAATACGTCTTCTTGCTCAAAAAAGCTAAATCCAAGGCTCAAATGGACACAAGTAAGCCATCTAAAGTAATACAATAACGTCACTGACCTAATGGAAAACGACTAGTAAGAGAGTTATTATAACGTTAAGCCATACACTAGCAAACGTTGCAATATATGTATAACCTCGATATATAAGGAAATCGACTCTTTGGGCACTTTGTATTTTACCGTGTTTATAGCTCTGTTAGTCTTCTTTCCTGTCTCGGTTCTCGCCTTCGTTTTCGTCAAGTAGGTAATGAATGTCGCTTTCATCATTTCCATCGTTGTCATCATCGTCATCATCGTTGTCATCATCACTGTCATCATCGTCATTATTGTCATCATCAACATCGTCGTCATCATCATCATCATCATCGCCCTCGTCATCATCATCGTCATCATTATCATCGCCGTCATCATCATCATCGTTGTCATCATCGTCGTTATCATCATCGTCGACGTCATTGCTGTGATCATCTTCGTAATCATCGTCGTCATCGTCCTCGTCATCATCTTCGTCAACATCATCATCGTCTTTGCCGCCACCTTTAACATTATCTTTGTCGTCATTTTTGCCGTCATCTTCGTCGTCATCTTTGTCATCATCTTCGTCTTCATCCTTGTTATCATCTTTGTCAAAATCTTGATCATCGTCTTTATCATCGTATTTGTCATCGTCTTCATCGTCATCATTGTTGTCATCTTTGCCGTCATCCTTGTCGTCATCTTTGTCTTCAACTTTGCCATCATTCTTGTCATCGTCTTTGTCGTCACCTTTGTCGTCATCTTTGTCATCATCTTTGTCGTCAGCCTTATGATCATCTTTGTCATTGTCTTTGTCGTTATCTTTGTCATCATCTTTGTCATCAACTTTGTTCTCGTCTTTTTCGTCACGCTTGTCATCATCTTTGTCATCATCTCTGTCATCATCTCTGTCATCATCTTTCTGATCATATTTTTCATCATCTTTGTCATCATCTTTGTTGCCATGTTTGTCATCATCTTTGTGATCATCTTTTCCATTATCTTTGTCATCATCTTTGTCGTCATCTTTGTCATCATGTTTGTTGTCATCTTTGTCATTGTCTTTGTTGTCATTTCTGTCGTCATCTTTGTCGTCATATTTGTCATCATCGTTGTCATCATCTTTGTCGTCATCTTTGTCGTTATCTTTGCCATCATTTTTGTCATCATCTTTGTCATTATCTTTGTTATCATCTATGTCATCATCTTTCTCGTCATGTTTGTCCTCATCTTTGTCGTAATGTTTGTCGTCATCTTTGTCATCGTCTTTGTCATCATCCGTGTGATCGTCTTTGCCGTCATCTATGTCGTCATCTTTGTCGTCGTTTTTGTCGTCATCTTTGTCGTCATCTTTGTAATCGTCTTAGTCGTCATCTTTGTCGTCATCATTGTCATCATCTTGGTCATCATATTTGTCATTATCTCAGTGTTCATCTTTGTCATCGTCTTTGTCATTATCTTTGTCATCATCTTTTGCCTCATCTTTGTCTTCATCTTTGTCATCATCTTTGTGGTCGTCTTTGTTATGATCTTTGTCATCATATTTGTCATCATCTTTGTCGTGATGTTTGTCGTCCTCTTTGTCATCATTTTTGCCATCATCTTTGTCATCATCCTTGTAATCGTCTTTGTCGTCAACTATGTCGTCGTCTTTGTCGCCGTTTTTGTCATCATCTTTGTCATCATCTTTGTAATTGTCTTTGTCATCGTCGTCATCATCGTTGTCATCATCATCGTCAGGATCATCATCGTCAGCATCATCATCGTCACCACCATCATCGTCATTATCATCATCATCGTCGTCATCATCATCGCCATCATCATCGTCATTATCATTGTCATCGTCGTCGTCATCATCGTCGTCATCATCATCGTCAGCATTATCATCGTTATCATTGTCATCATCGTCGTCATCGTCATCGTCAACATCATCATCGTCATCATCATTGTCATCATCGTCGTCATCATCGTTGTCATCATCATCGTCAGCATCATCATCGTCATTATCATCATCATCGTCGTCATCATCGCCATCATCATCGTCATTATCATCATCATCGTCGTCATCATCATCGCCATCATCATCGTCATTATCATTGTCATCGTCGTCGTCATCATCGTCGTCATCATCATCGTCAGCATTATCATCGTTATCATTGTCATCATCGTCGTCATCATCGTCGTCATCGTCATCGTCAACATCATCATCGTCATCATCATCGTCATCATCGTCGTCATCATCGTTGTCATCATCATCGTCAGCATCATCATCGTCATTATCATCATCATCGTCGTCATCATCGCCATCATCATCGTCATTATCATTGTCATCGTCGTCGTCATCATCGTCAGCATTATCATCGTTATCATTGTCATCATCGTCGTCATCATCATCGTCAACATCATCATCGTCATCATCATTGTCATCATCGTCGTCATCACTGTTGTCATCATCGTCAGCATCAGGATCATCATCGTCATCATCATTATCATCATCGTCGTCATCATCGTTGTCATCATCATCGTCAGTATCATCATCTTCATCATCGTTGTCATCATCGTCGTCATCATCGTTCTCATCATCGTCGTCGTCATCATCATCGGCAGCATCATCATCGTCATCATCATTGTCATCATCGTCGTCATCATCGTCGTTATCATCGTCGTCATCATCATCGTCAGCATCATCATCTTTATTATCATTGTCATCATCGTCGTCATGATCGTTGCTATCATCATCGTCAGCATCATCATCGTCATCATCATTGTCATCATCGTCGTCATCATCGTCAGCATCATCATCGTCATTGGCATCGTCATCATCATCGTCATTATTATCGAAATCATTATCGCCATCATTATTGCCGTCATCATCGCCATGATCATTGTCATGATCATTATTTCCACCATCTTTATCATCGTCTTTGGCATCATTGTTATCGTAATCGATCTGGTCGTTCTTGTCTTTATCATCAGGTTGGTCACCGTCTTTGTCATCGTCCTTGTCCTTACCGTCATGTTTGTCAGCCTCTTTACCATTATCTTTAAGACATGAATTAAAGTAAAAAAATGATATTAACTACTTGTTTAAAATTATATCCATTGAATAGTTTTAAAATTGCAGATTCTGTTAATTGTATTAGCTTAAAATTACCTTACCTTATTATTACCTTATTACCTTATTACATGAAATTTTCGCGACAAGTTAATTTCGCGAATTTCGCGACTTAAAAGAATCGCAAAATGAAAGTGACGCGGACAATAAGTGTCGCGAACATAAACTGACGCGAAAATTAAGTGATTTGCACTATGTTACTGTTGAAATATTGTCGCGCTGTTGTGCTTTGTTAACTTTTACGTTATAGTACCTTCGATAAAGTCGGTTTACTTAATTCAAGGACATGTTAAAGTAACATTTCCAAGGAAATAAATTGTGTGTTACTCAGAAACGCGAAGTGGAATTTAAGTGTCGCGAAATAAGCGCACCTCAAAATCGCGAAATAAACGTGTCCCAAAAATTTCATGTAATAAGATAATTACATTAATATTTTGTAAGCTGCTGAATTGAGCACGCAAGATCAACATTTGAAAGACTCGATAACACAGTACCACATACTGTGTAACGAATTGGACGAGAAAGTCTGCAAAAGGGATCTTCATTTCAATTTTTGTATCTTTAATTTAGCTATATGTATATCTCTACTCATTTCAATCTCAATAAATTGTAGCGAGTACTTTAGTCTGGGATTCTAACGATCACTTACAGGGAAAGTGAGTATAGGCAATGCATAGCCTCTGATGGGATAAGAATGCCATACTACTAAGCATTTTATGGCTTAGACTAGCTACACTCAAATTTGTGAGGTGCAAGAAACCGCTAAGCTCGAAAGGCTTTTCTTAAGAGTTACAGCCTAAGCTCAAGGGTTTCTTCAAAAGGAGTATTAATGGCATGATAAACAGAATAAGGCATTAACAAAATTGACTGACAAATAAATACACTTGCAAGGCCAAACTGTACATTTTCTGTACCAAAAAGAATTGACTAGAGTTCAAAAAAGTTCAGCTTTGTCACCACATAACTATCAAGCAACGGAAATACGTCAGTGCAAATCATCTCTTACCATTTTTCTCCTCGTCATCTTTTTGTCCCGGATCGTTCAAGTCACCCTCTTTAATAAAGTCGCCACTAGTCTTTTTGTTGTCTTTGAGTCCAATTTTAATTGACATGCCATCGGAGGGACTTTCAACGCCCTTGTGTATCCCTGTGAAAGACAATATTTTAATATACTATATAAATTCTGTACGAGTTTGGTCTGTCCTTTATCAGTCAGGCAAAGCTGAAGCTTAATTTTTTTTTTATTTAACGAATCAGCAACATTTGTTTGAACCAGCTATTTTTCTGTTTGGCAAATAGTATTTTTTTCAATTTGAGGTATATATCATAAAAATAACACCATAAAGAATATTATTGTAATAATTAAAAAGTTGAAAGAATGAAATTGCAAAGGAATTAGGCTTTTCGACGATAAATTCACTTCGCAGCCGCTAAGAGACTACTCGCGTTGACCATTTATGAGTCTCAATCAAACACAACGTCGGTAGGGTATGTACATGAACGAAAACATCAGGAAATCATTTCAGTTATAATGTAGCCTTACCTCCTGGTTTCGTTAAGGGAAAACTCCAAAGCGGTATCAACATCACCACAAGACAGAGTAGAAGCAAAGCGTTTGCCTGCATTTTTTGAACTTGGCAATCTTTGTATAATTCTTAAAATGCTGGACTAGGATTATGAAGTTTTGAATCTTTACCTGGCAATTTATATGGTTTTCTGGGGTAGGCGTCATTAATTATAGAAACACAGTAATTAAAGATATTGCCGAGTTTGTTCTGAGTGCCCGGGCAAATCTAATCTTTAAGTGTTCCGTTTTAAAATCAGACGAGAAGTTGCTATATCATGAAAGTAAATCACTAATGCATTATAATTTTAGAAACATGCATGGCCACCATTAGCTGAATACTTCATATCATCATATGACAATTTTAAAATTTCCACTCTTTTCAACAAGCAAATGGAGAATGTCTGACTGATAAGACTGACCGACTGATTAATAAGTTTTTTTTTTGAATATTTTAAACCATCTGTTTTCCTGTTTCTAACACGTTTCCAGGGAAACTACATAAACATCTCAGTAGGGGAGAAAACAAATTACTCTGTAACCAGGAAAACAATAGACCTTTCCTGCATTCCACTTTAGTGCGCTCGAGCAATAGTACCAGAGCGAGGTTGGGGTGGACATTTTCTTATATTTGCTATATTTTTGTGCACCCTGACCTCGACTCGTCGCTATTGTTTGTTGGAATGCGGGAAAGGTCTATTTGCTGAACCTTTAGCTTCTTTCGTTACCTCGTTGTAAAACAATAAGGAGTGGGGATGTTACAGTAAGCATGTTTCTGTAACTAACAACTAAAAGTGATGGCATTTTGGATATTCATCAGCATTTTCTGTTGAGTTTTTGAACTTGAAATTGCGAAATTAACCATGGGCTATAAGATAAACAGCCTTCAGGAAGCTGCAACTGTCAAAATAAAAAAAAGGAAATCGTCCAAAAAGATGTCAATTACGCAATTAAAATCTGAAGTATGTTTGGTTTTAATCAGTGAATAACGTAACTTACAAATATTCGACCACTTAAATTCTCAAAATGAGTTCATATGTGTCTATTTCAAAAGTTGTGGTTAGGAAGCTCGGGAGAAACAGAAACAGAAATAAGTTAAATATTCGAGTGTTTTTCAGGGAAAATGTAAATATACGATCATCGCACAGAATGATTAAATTTTGCAATATCGTGGAAGTGATCATCGCTTGAACCCAGCTATGATACTAAGGGAAATGATTGGGAAAGACGGTCTCGCTATGGCTTTGTTAGGTTTCAGTTTCTTTTAAACATTCTACAGTATAACTGAGTCTTAACTGACACAAATTGGCTGTTTTCATGTCAAAGCGACGAAGACTCTTAAATTTTAGTTAAATAGAAGCCAGGATCTTTTTTTATCTTATATTTCCTGTTGTAAAAGTACGGAGCGAATAAGGATTCCAAAAACAGAGCTCGACTCGAAAGAAAGGAAAATACACTATATAGCCATTAATTAAAGAAGCGGCGTCATGATAATTTAAATCATTTGTCTGAAGTACGAAACCTAAGTTTGGAAGGTAAAAATATATAATACTAATTTAAAAAAAAGTAAAGACCGAAAATAGACAAGGAAGGTACAACTAAGGAAGTGCAGATCAAAATTACAGACGAAAAATTTTAAAAAACGTCAGTCATTTATTCAAAATGGGCCGTCTTTGACATGACCTCTATTAAGATGACCGTGTCATTCTAAAATCATTTCTGACAGTTTCTTGTTCCTGAGCGACAGGCAGTTTATGTTTTGAAACACTAGCTCATTCCTACTCGTTTCTAAATATCAATTTTAATACAAAACCTTGTCGGAAGCTCGCATATGTATAAAAAACATAAATATATAATCTATAATATATAATCTATGTTATTTTAATCTGTGTTGCAGTATATATGAAAATACATGGAGCAAGGATATTAGCAATATCATCACCCTGAACGTTGACCATCAGGAAGAGCTAAACTACCGTAATGTGAAATGTAATTATTATTATGTGGACAGATTGGGTGAAAATAACTGAGCCCTAGAAAGAAAAAAACAGAATCGAAACATCTCTATGTTCTGCTTCAGCCCTTAAACATTTTACATTTTGTGGAAACTGAGGTGGAAATACTACTACTTTAAGTTGGGTTGGAAATGTTAATAGTATAGTATCTTCACGTGCAATATTTGCTTACCGGGTAAGAGCAAATGTAACATCATTTTAATTTTGATTTCTCATATTTGTGTTCTTCGGTATTTACCAAAAATCTATATTATCTGAGCATTCAGAGAAACCAAAATTTGCGCTAAAGACTTGAGATGAAGCTGAAGTACTTCAAAGGGAAAACTTCTTAGTTCGGTGTTTTGCCTCAGGATAGTCATGATACAGAGTTTGTTACCAACAGTTAGTTCGGATCCGTTCAGTTTATATTTGAATATTTGACTCTTAAAGAAAGCAACTTGATATTATTTTTCTCAAACTAAATACAAGGCAATCCTGATTTAAAGAACTTTGCTCTTCGCTAAAAATCTTGCACGTGATATTCCATGTTCTTTGTGAGTTGTTCTTTGTGAAACCAAAATTTGCGCTTAAGATTCAAGTAAATAGTTAGGTTTTTTAAATATATTTTATATGTTTTGTATTTTTTCAAATTTAGAAGCCAAGTACTTTAAAGGGAAAACTTCTTAGTTCGTAGTTTTGCCCTAGGGTAGTAATGATACACAGTTTGTTACCAAGAGTTAGTTCGGATCCGTTCATCTTTTATTTGAATATTTGCCTCTTGAAGAAAGCAACTGGGATATTATTTTTCTCAAACTAAATACAAGGCAATCCTGATTTAAAGAACTTTGCTCTGCGCTAGAAATCTTGCACGTGATATTCGATGTTTTTGTGAGTTGTCAAACTTCTGCCAACTGATGTGTTTTCCTTCACATACGTTTACTAATGTAGATTAACAGTCGCTTGCTGTTTCCCAAAGGGTAATATGTACTAAAAAACACCGTAGTTGAGAATTGCATAAATCCTGTTGGTCTGATTGAACAGTTACTGAAGACCCCAATAGAGCAGATAGTCAACGAAATAAGAAATGAGTTTTATTGATAACAAAATCTTAGACATTTTTGCAGTGGAAATGTAAATCACTTTATTTACGAGTCTTCTTTTGAAATCAGACAAAGAACTTCGACATACGACTGAAATTTTAGAAACACTGTTTTTTTAAAGTAAAAACATGTTTTTTTTAACGTAATCATTAGAAAACAGGAAAACTATACTTCTAAAATAAATCTTCCGTCAAAATCAATCAAATTATCTCAAGCATTTTGGTATCTCAACATGGTTAACTTTGCTGAAAAAAGTTCTGTCAGACTATAGTGATTATTTTTCTTTACAAATTTAAAGGCTTTATCCACTGACTTGAACTATGATTTTGGGACAGCTAAGTTATTGACATCAAATAAACAGCAAGCTTTATGTTACAATATAATTAGTTCATCGAAAAGGAAATACGTAATAGTTTGCGTCTGTATCCAGAAATATAAAATGGTTGAGCCATTTATAAAACCGTGCTTTGATTCCAATTCTAACTACATTAAGTATACTCATTTTCCGCGAAATATCGTATGTCGTCTGAAATACTTTTATTAGAGCTTAAGCAAATCACAATGACAACGGCAACGAGAACACTACCAATCAAAAAGTTTAATGAGTACAACATTTCTCGGCTTTGCCGTCCTCTGCGCAACAACAACGAGAAATGACCAAATTCTGCATATTTTGGAGAACGCGAAGGACGGTGGCTTATTTTTCGTATATTTATTTGGAATTGGACGCTGGCACTACACTTGAGCCAAGTTCTGAGACCAATGGACGCTCTGAACAGATTTAGACAATTTGGAAATTCGAACTAAGGTAAAATTTAAATTCATTTTACTAAGCGTTGTCCTCGGGGTCGCGCTCGTCATTGTTTAAGTTCTCTGTTATGATTTTAGACCCAGTATAAATTGCCAGTTTAATCAATAATCTTACAGTAGAACTTCGATCAGTAGCCGTTCTTCTCTCTTTTCTCTTTAACCGAACAAAGTCTGTAGATTTTGATCATTGAATTTACTTCCTTTAAACCAATCCTAATGTTCCTTGCAATTGGGTAATTAAAAGATTATTACTCTATAAAAATGAAAATCGTCCTTCTAAAAAGCTTATTACCATAGCCAACAAAACATTGGTCTAAAAGAAGTGGCAGCGGTGGGATTCGAACCCACGCCCCCGAAGAGACTGATGCCTTAAACCAGTGCCTTAGACCACTCGGCCACGCTACCAGATGACAACTGACACAGACATCATCTACAATAATCTGTATCAGAAAGCCTCTTTTTTTATATTTATTTACTTATTTTTTTTTACATTACATTACTGTTTTAGTTACGCTACAACAACTACATAAATCTACTTATAGAGCTTGTACTTACACTACTATTACACCACAAATAACAAAAATTACTCAGTCTGTTTACAGAACTATTAGCTACGCATGCCACCATAGTGCTTACAAAGTATAGCTAGTACACGATAAATTAGTAAAAAGTAATTTATTTTCTTATGATTTTCCATTTATTTTCATGAAAATTAATCCTACATCTCCTCTTAGCGATATAATGTTCAATGCGTTCTTCTTCTTAGTCTTTCAAACCTGTGTACAACTGTATATGTTGCATTTTCCTTGGCATATTTAACTTCCAGAAGTACTTTTCAAAATCAGTTACACGATTTTGTAAACACAGAAGTTGTAGCAATTAGGAATATCCTTGTTAATAAAACAACTGAGATACTAAGTACGCTCTGATTGGTCAATAGAGTTGCTAAACCTATGTTCTATTTTACCGGTAAACCACGGTTCCCGATCTATGGCAGATCTACGCGGGAACTAGAGAACTCGACACTCTAGCGATAACAATCGTAATAAACAGCTTTGCCGTTCACTGGCTGAATATCGAGGGACTGGGCTCGAGCCGTGAAACATGGCGGACACGACACGAAAGAGCTCCTAGAATCTTTTAACCTTGTAGCCACAGTAATGGTTGTTATATCTTAAATGTGACAAAATGCCTAACGATCAAGCTAATAGAAATGACGTGAAGGAGACAGGGAGGAAAAGAACTCGAGAAGGAGGCTCCCAAACTGACGAAGAAGACTGCAGGCAGCCATGTGGACTATGCAGCGATGCAACGAACTCAAGTCTCAGCAGCATTGAAGAGAAGCTCAACTTAAGTGTCCTTCCAGAGTTGGAAAATTATAAGTCCAGAATCAATCAACTCGAAGAAGAAAATAAATCCCTACAAACAAGCCTGCAATATGCTCAAGCAGAAATCGAAGATCTAAAAACCAAGGCAAATGACGCAGAGTCTCAGCAACAAAAGATCAACGCCGATCAAGAGCTAATAAATAAAGAACTCAAGGAATTACAAAGACGGCATATCAAACTGGAATGCCGTAGTCGCAGAGGCAACTTAAAATTCTTTGGAGTGAAGGAGGGAGAATGTGAATCTAACGGCGATACCGAGACTGCTTTACGGGAATTTATGCGCACGAAGCTGAAAATTCCACCCAACGATGTAAAGGAAATACACTTTGACAGAGTTCATAGGATTTCTACGCATACACGCGACGGCCGAAACTCCGGATCCCGTCCAATTATAGTCAAACTCTCCGCTCATCAAGACAAGAACTTCATAAAGCCGTTCATCAAAAACCTTCCTAAGGGCACCAACATTGGAATATCCGACGACTTTCCAAAAGAAGTGGATGAGATAAGAAGGAAGTTATACCCCGTTCTCAAGGCTGCCAAACGTGAAAAGAAAGAAGCGTACTTTAAGGTAGAAAAACTTTTTATCAACGGCTCACTCTACCGAGGACCGGAAACAGCTCTTTTCCCTCTGTACGGATGTTTAATGAATGGTTAGTTTTAAATATGTTTAACTGACTTTCTTGCTCCGCCGAACAACTCAACCATTGCCGTGCTGCCGCTAGTACCCCAATTTTGACCCAGTCAGTAAACGCCGCACAAAAGCATAGGTAAGTCTGAAGTAGTGAGTAGCTTGTGTTGTGTGTGTTGTTGTATTTCTGTTGTAAGTATGTTCAAATGTATTTATCTATCTAACTTCAACTCGTTCAACAAAAGAAAATTAATACTAAGTTAGGATATTTCGCCGCACAGTGAGAACTATAGTATAAACACGTGCATAATTTTTTCTCTGGAATATTGTGACTTCGCCTTCTGCAGAAAATCTAAACGTATAAAATTATATCGCTAAATGTAAGAGGGTTAAACGGTTCGAGAAAGCGAAGACAGGTTTTTCGCTGGCTACATCAACAAAAAGCAGATATAATTTTTTTGCAAGAAACTTATTCCTCGCTCGATACTATCGGAAGATGGGAGACGGAATGGGGAGGCAAAATCGTATCTAGCCATGGGTCGTCTCATAGCAGAGGAGTTATGATTCTTTTTAAACCACGGCTTGACGTAAACATTGAAAAAATTGTCTCAGATGATCACGGGAGATATATTTTAGCGGAGACTGTTATTGATAATACAAAAGTTGTCCTGCTTAATGTTTATGCACCAAACGATCCAAACCAACAGGTTGTATTCCTAAGGGGGCTTTCAAATAATATCCTCGGCAAACATGGAAATGAAAATCTTGTGTTGGGGGGCGATTTTAATTGCGTAATCGGCACTTTAGACAAAAGAGATGGCAAACCTGTTGACACTAGAAAAGCATCGACTATTGAACTCAAGGCTTTGATTAAAACACATAATCTGCTCGATACCTGGCGCTACAAAAACCCGGACTCATTTGGCCCTACGTGGGCGAACCCCTCAATGAAAATACAATGTAGACTAGATCACCTCTTCGTTTCAAATCAATTGAGTAATCGAATTTGCGAGAGCAAAATAATTCCAAATATTTATTCTGACCACTCTGCAGTCGTGCTCTCTATATCTTACACCGAACACGAACCCCCTCGTGGGCTGGGCTTCTGGAAATTTAACAACTCGTTGTTGTCGGACACGAAATATGTAGAATTATTGAATTTCTTAATTCCAGAGTTCGCCAAAAAGCATCAGGGAACTGAGGACAAGGGTTTGTTCTGGGAAATGATTAAAGTGGAAATCAGAATATTTACAATAAAATTTTCGAAAAAAAAAAAAGCAAAAAGTAAGCGTGGCGAAGAGTCTGCCCTTTTGTCGGAGATGATCAAGTTGCAGTGCAAGCTCCAGACAGCGTACAGCGATTCCCTAAGGAGTGAAATAGAAAGAATAAAAACCAAGCTTTCAAAAATAGCAAGCGTTAAGACGCGTGCCACGATTATAAGAAGCAGAGCGCGCTGGTATGAACATGGCGAGAAAAACAGTAAGTATTTCTACAATTAAGAAAAAACAAACCACAGGACAAAACATATAACGGCCTTAAAGGTTGATGATCACGCAAAATTAACCGACCCGAGAGAGATTCTTGAAGAGGAAGAGCGCTTTTTTTAAATATATATACATCAAAAAACGCGAATCCGAACGGCTCGGAGTTTATCGAATTCTTTAATACGGAAAATGTATTATCAGAAGAAACTGAAAAAATTTGCGAAGGTATTATGTCTATCGATGAATGTAAACGAGCGCTTATGACGATGGAAAGCAATAAAACACCAGGTACAGATGGCCTCACTTCAGAGTTCTATCGCGTTTTTTGGAATGCTGTTGGTAAATTCATGGTGGAAAGTTTTAATTATGCATTTCAACACGGATCACTTTCTATCTCTCAACGACAAGGTATTATTTCTATAATGCCAAAAAAGAATAAGAACGCGGAATATTTAACAAATTGGAGACCAGTTTCGCTACTTAATGTTGACTACAAAATTGCGACCAAAATTATTGCTCTTCGCTCGGAAAAGATCTTGCCAAGCGTAATACATCCTTGTCAGTCCGGCTACGTAAAGGGTAGATTCATTGGAGAAAGTATCAGACTAATAGCAGACACAATGGACTTCACTAAAATTAAAAATATACCAGGTATATCTGTTTTCTTAGATTTCGAGAGAGCTTTTGATTCAATTGAATGGGACTTTATCCAAAAGTGCCTTAAATCTTTCAACTTTGGACCAAATCCCCGGCAATGGATCAGCGTGTTCTATAAAGACATCTCTAGTTGCGTCATTAACAATGGCGTAGCCTCTAAATACTTCTACTTAGAACGCGGTGTCCGTCAGGGTTGTCCCCTTTCAGGCGTACTCTTTGTTATTGCTATGGAGTTTCTTGCCCAAAGTATAAAACGGTCAAAAGACATCAAGGGCATACATATCCAGGGAAATGAAGAGGTCAAGCTCACGCAGTATGCTGACGACACAACTGCCCTTCTTGCTGATGTCCAGTCAGTTTCTAATTTATTTGACTTACTCTCACTGTTTGAAAAGTGCTCTGGTCTAAAAATAAATCAGGCAAAATCAGCGGAAATGCTATGGCTTGGCTCCATGCGCCATAGGAAAGACGCAATTTGCAACCTCCAAATCAGCGATGATCCTGTTTACGCGCTCGGTGTGCATTTTACCTAGAATATTGAATTGTCTCATAAGAAAAATTTCTTTGAAAAATTAGGATCCCTAAAGAAAACCCTAAGCGTCTGGTCCCGAAGAGACTTATCTATATACGGTAGAATAAATATTGTTAAAACGTTAGCCCTCTCCAAACTTGTATTCATCTCCAGTGTTATGGGGACTCCAAAAAACTTTGCAACAGAGGTCAATAAAATGGTGTTCGATTTTATCTGGAAGCAAAAACCCGCCAAAATTAAAAAGGCAACCCTCATCAAGAAGAAATCGGATGGCGGTCTTGGCATGAAAGATTTTGTACTTTTCCATAAGGCTTTGAAACTAACTTGGGTAAAACGGCTAGGCTCAGACTCAGATGTACCGTGGAAGTATATTCCAAAATCGTTTCTCTCTACTGTCGGCGGTACTGAGATCTTTCAATGTAATTATGACTACAACTTTCTTGATCTTAATGGCCATCTTCCTGCATTTTATAAACAAATTATTCATCATTGGCAAGAAGTCGTGTCTACGACACCTCACAGCAAGACCGAGATTCTGTCTCAGACAATCTGGAACAACATTACGATTGACAAAGAAATGGTATATCTACCTCACTGGCACCGAGCAGGTATAGAGCAAATTTCAGACCTTTTTGACGAGCGTGAAAATTGCTTCCTGCCTTTCCTTTCCTTGCGCAATAAATACACGCTAAATTGCAACTTTTTACAATATTATAGTCTTTTATCTGCGATCCCTCAAGTTGGAAGAAGCTCCTAAACGTAAATTCTGGCGACTCTACTACACCCCCCGCCGCCAATCTGTACTATAACGTGCATGATGTTATACGACAAACTGTTAACCTTAGAAAATCTTCCTCCTCCCACTTCAGAAAAAAAAACTCTTATCATACGGCATCGCAAAAGAAAATCTAAATAAAATTTATCTTCTGCCGTTCACAGCCACAAAAGAAGTTAAATTGACGATGTTTCAGCACAAAATTGTACACAACATTTTAGCTATGAACAGTATATGAAACAAAATGAACAAGGTTGCCTCCCCATCCTGCCCTTTCTGTCCCTCTGATAGTCAAAACATACGTCATTTGTTTTATTAGCTGTCCGCAAGCGTCTTCCTTTTGGTATAAGTTCCAAAGTTGGTATTCTACCGTAAGTAACGCGAGTTTACTTCTCTCCTAGCCAGAGGTATTATTTGGAATTACTCGTCCTTGTACTCACCGTTTGACCCTCAACCACCTCATAATACTAGGCAAATACTTTCTTTATATCAACGCTCTAAATAATACTATGTTCGTTTTCAGCGACTTCATCTCATTAGTGCAGGATAAAATCGAGATAGAAAAATATATTGCTGCCACGTTCAATGGCGAAAGGGAATTTCAACAGAAGTGGAAATTCCTTCTCACCATTTAAGGCGTTTCCCTTAATTAGTAATTAGTTGCGAGGTCTTTGTTTTTCTTTTTTTAGTTTGTTTGTTTGTTGTTGTTGTTGTTTTTTCTATAATTAAGTAATTACATTGTATTGTAACTCCTTAAGTAATGTAATGTGTAAGTCACAATAAGTAATTATTGCGTATTGTAAGTAACATAATGCCAAGTATTGTAAATAGGTGTTTTTTTTATGTATTGTAAGTGACGTTTGGAAGACAGTAAAAGCATTAGAAATAATAATAATAGTAATAACAACAACAACAACAACAACAATAATAATAATAATAATAATAATGATAACAATAGTGTAGTGTATTGTAAGTAGGTTAGTTATTGTTGTAAGTAGAGTAAGGCAATGTAAGTAATTATGTGTTTAGCAATTGAAAAAAAAAAAAAATAATAACACGAATATCTCTTCATTCGACATATACATGGAAATTTGCAAAGAAAAAAAGGTTCAGAAGTTGGTCGTTATATTTGTAGTGTTTTCGTGGACGATTTGTTTATTTGAGATTTGATTATTTGTCAGTGAGAATAATGGCGACTGGAAACCAGTTTCTGTTGAATTTTATTTGTTGAATGCTCATCGGCCTAAGTCTAGTCAGTATTAAAAAGTGTAGTAGTATGTCAGCAATAAATAGACATCACTGTTTAGTCTGCATAATTACTACTATCATCTCTTATATCTGTGTATATTATTGCACATTAATTCGCATACATAGACTATTGAAACTTTGAAAACAAATTGACACATAGATGAAAATCATAAAGGATAAACGAATCTTTTAAAACAAACTTTATAATCTGTTTAGTAGCAAATGATCAATTACCTGAAGCTGTATGTCATCACCTGAACTTCAATTTGACGTATTTTATTAAGTGCCCTTGATCTCAAGGACTGATTACAACAATGCTTGCATGATATCATATGTGCCATGAGGTCCAACATCGTGTTTTCTCATGTTGTTAAGGTAAACAAAGTTTTGATGATTCTTTTTTTGTTACGAGTAATGTTCCATTATAAAAATATGAAGGTTTAGTACTAGATGAAAATAGGTCTACCTAGGTACCGAAACTTGGTTTTAGTCAGCATAAGACTTCAAATCTGTCGTGCTGTCTCCAAATAAAACTAAAGTTTGGTTGTAACCCAATATGGACTGAGTGAAAGCAAGAAAAAGATTTTGTCCCTCCAGACGAGTAGTTGATAACGTTTGCTGTAAATATATCAATATTTCATGTTCAAATTTCAGGGCCGTAACCAGTAACGGAGGCAAACTGAGGCACTCGCCGCAGTCATTTTTTTCGTTTCTGTTGATCTTTTATTTTAAGAGAGAAAGTAAAACACAGCTAAATACCTAGAAAGAGAATTTACCGTGGACATTGCCTCAGTGGTATTTTTTGGCTACGATCCTGAATTTATGATCTGGTGCTGGGAAAAACTGTGACAGGTTTAATTTTAGATGTTTTAGTCTCTAAATTTTGAAAACTCTTAGATACTACTACTAGTCTAAGCCACAATTCCTTATTGTCAAGTAGTAAGCGTATGCTATTGAAACAATACAGACTTGATAATACAAGTTAACATAGATAGTAGGATTACGTATTCATATAAACCGACTGATTCTTTCGTTTCTAGGTTATACAATTTTAATTAATATGTCATATCTTCACTACGTCTTCTTTAATAAGTTCATAGCATATTAGGGGATAAAACCAAGGTACGGATATTAAAAGATGTTTGATTAAAGGCTAAATTACTCGTTGAAAATGAATGAACTTTGGCCAGGATATGACATCCTACGGCTAATATATTGCACCCGATCACAGGGTAGAAAATATATAGAACACTATGGTGTTGATTTACTTTCCAAATTTAAATAATTGACAACTTTGGTTGTAAACTAGACGCTTTGCTGCATGTATCCAGGCAGTCGTTATACTGAGAAGCACTAGCTATATTGCAATTGAACTAAATGTTCTGCATTTGAAGCCGTACGAAATTCAATCGAATCGATGTGCTTAAGCTATTCTGCTTTTGATTGCATTTCTTGGAATCAATTAATAGCTTATTACTCGTTTGCAGGTCTTCAGGGCGTGGAATGAGTCAAGGTCTTTATATTAGCCTATAAACGTTTCAGACTATTTTCCTTAGCCTTTGTCGTTGTTTAATTTGCGTTTCTCAAGCAAGCGAGACCTTTTGAATTTCAGATTTATGGCGGTGCGTCACATAGACCTACGAACGCGTTTGTGGAAAAACATGTACTTATATCGTGATTTTCAGCCCATTCAGGAGATGAAGTATTAGGAAAAGTGCTTATGTAAATGCTTCTTTGTTCAGTACAGATAATCAGTCGCCTAGATAGCCAAAGTAAGTTCCAGTTGTTTACACTATTTTCCGGCCGCAATGTTGGCGTACCGCGGAGGTACACCAACATGGTCTCTGTAAATTTGTGCAAAATATTTCGACGAATATCTGAGCTTGGGAAAGCGCACAGACTTAAAAATTAGAGAACTGCCATCTTTATTAATCTCCTTATAACATTACAATTTCTTGATTTTATCCACTAAATGGTTCTTGAATAATTTTTTTTATAGTGACAGTGCAAGCCAAGAATTGTTTTGCTGGGGTCAACATACATTAGTTTCTTTCAGCTTAAATGTACAATAATTCGCTGTATGGGTTTCACTCTTGTAAAATAAAATAACTCTGTTACAAGAAAATAACGAGAGAATATCCTTTAGTTCGAGATTTTAACTTAATTATACTTAACGAAGTTTCTCAGAGCATTTTACTGAGGTGTACTCGATCAGATACATTCGTAAACAAATTCTCCAGCCTTTCTGCTCTTGTTGCTCAGACGTTCTTGAGTTCGTGCTGGAATTCTACTTGGTTCACGATCACGTCTAAAAATACGATGACGCTTCTGAAGACGCTTTTTATCAAGTTGAAGAGTTGCCTTTTTATCCGGTTGATGGCTCCTTTGGTATAACATAATTCTTGATAAATTCACTCAAAATGTTCGCTGGTAAATTGATCTCTCGTAAGGCTTGCAGACCGACCTGTTCCGAAAACGCTTGACGTCCTTTAGTGTTGGTCTACCTCGAACGGTGTGTTCGTTTGTATGTGATTTCATCGGCCTAGAAATCATGGAATCCGTGCTAACTTTTCGCGACGACAACTTCTGTAAATTCTACGTGCTGTACGCATGCACAAGTAACGTATGCGCTTTAGAGACCAGACGGCGATTTGTGACTGAACGCAATCTCTTTCCCAGAGTCTTGGTTCCCCTTGATCAGCGGTCGGAAAACTAGAGCTCTGGGAGCAAACATTTTGAAATAACCGAATTCTGGTGATTCTGCCCATCCGGTTTCACTACGCAGTCTGCATCTATGGCGCATGCCTGAAATGGTTGCTCCCAGGGCTCTCGTTTTCCGACTGCTGGTCAAGGGGAACTAAGACTCTGGGAACGAGACTGGACTGAACGAGGAAAACAAAAAGAAAAAAAACGGAGCCGAAATTTAAACCCAGGCCTCACTGCCTGGGTAATGAGTTTTAACAGTTATATTTCGAAATTTATGATTTGTTGCTAGGATAAAGAGACAGACAGGTAATTATTGTTGAGTTTTCCGTTTCCCCTTTTCTCTCTCAAATCTCTGATATATTGCAAGTCTAGACGTTTATTTACTATTGTAACTGTGTACTATTGAAACAATATAGAAGTCATAATGTCCATTTTTCTTAAAGCATCACGTTGTACTGGGGTTACCCTTTCTTAGTGATAAATTAAATTAAACTGAGCGATTTCTTACGACCTTGATTTGTTGTTTTTACACTAACGTAAGCAGGATGTTTGTGAACAGGGTGAATGGCAGTTATAATGTTCTAAAGGATTTTATTCACTGTAGGTACAAATTCCGTTTCTTCGCTATTTTTGGTCAACAAGTATATTGGCATAATATCATAATAACAGTCGGACACACACGGAAAGGAATTCAGTTTTCTGAAAAAAAAGACACTTTCTTAACCTTATTACCAATTGCTATTATTAGCAGGGATTTCAGAGATCTAGAAGAGTAGTACACTGAAGTTAAATCGCTTAGGTGAAATTAGATTCCACATAAAATAAGCCTGGGAAATTTCCTGACTGTGGCAGGATAAATATATTGTTAAGCTGAATTTTTCCGAGTTTCTATGGATATTTGAAATAAGCACTCTTTTCTTGCACTTTTTGAAATCGTTTATAACAGGTTTAAAAGTACCACTTAATATTAGCGTGCAAGCATCAGCACTTCACAAGAGTGTCGATATCTCGAGTTTCAGCCCTTTCATAAATATTATGAATTAAAGGGTTGAACTTACATACCGAAATCATTAAGAGAAGTAACCTTGTAAATAAAGCATCCGGAAAAACATAAATCTTAAAGTTCTCTCTGCCTCTGGTACGACCCGACTCTGTCGTTCCGTCTGGTTTGTAAATTGGGTAGGTAAGTCTATATGAGTTATACATGTTTTGTGTTTTTTCAAAATGACTTTGAAAGTCTCGGCATGGTTTTAAAAAAAGGGGTGTCATTTTATTTCACTTCGTGTACTGAAGCTAACGTACATCTAGCCGAAACAATTTATTTCTAAGGTTTCTATTATCATCTAATATTACTTTTTTTTAAAATGTAGTTTGGGAATATACTTCACCAGCAAATTGTAGAAGCTGTTCATATTGTTGTGGTGTTTAACTCAAATGTTTCCTCTTCTTACGTTTTCGTAGAGAAATTGAAAAAGGTTAAACTAAGAGGTTTAACCTTAAAAAAGTAAAATAAAATTTGTGTGTGTTAAAAAATATAAAAGGATATTTAAGGTGATTGTTTAGTTACTCAAATCAAACTTTATTTGAAGGCGAGTTTTTAAAGCTTCTGCTCAGAACTTTTTCCGCAAGATATACTTCACTTTTTTAAACGGTCGAGAGCTAAGGCATTGTATCCTGATTTATTTATTTTACATACCATACATCTCACCTAGGGGTGGCCATCTTCTGATCCTTAGGTGAAAGTACCTAGAAAATTGAACTGATTTATCTGGGAAACAAACTTGTCGATAAGAATCACATATAAACCCATGTTTAGACATAATGCAACTACAAAGACGCACAAAACAGGGAAATATAAATATCGATCGAGTATTAGCAGGTACGAAAGCCCAAGAGCAAAGGGTCACGGAGTTTGTTTTATTCCTTTTAAATCTGATTGCCAATGTTTGTAAGCTGAATTGTACCGGAAAAAAAAGTCAATGAAAATTAACAAATGAAATTTGCTAGTGGATATGGTGTCTGTTTCCTCATCAAACGACATAACAAAACATATATATATGATAAAATAACAATGTGGCAGCGGTGGGATTCGAACCCACGCCCCCGAAGAGACTGGTGCCTAAAACCAGCGCCATAGACCACTCGGCTACGCTACCAAGCACCTGACGGAGGAGGTATTTTCTTCGTGAACTTTAATTGTAGATCTGGAATCTGAACGTACACTGATATAGTTTTACTTGAGAGATGTAAACCGAGCCAAAAATTGATTAAAAATTGCCAGAGCAATAACTGAGCAATTTATATGACCGAGAACATTGCTTCACTGTGATTGGCTGAGAGCAGGCCAATGTATCGTTAAGTTTTAATTTGTACTGCAGTGCACATTAATGCGAGCGCTTTCGTGATTTTCTCAGTCATATAATGAACGAGTAATCGTATAAAGACTTGGGAAATTAAGGATTTACACTACTCGTGATATTTGAAGAAACCTATCAAATTGCACTCGCCTAAAGGCTCTTTCAATTTTGAGAGAATTTTCAAATATCACTCTTAGTGTAAATATGTATTTTCCGCTGGTATGTAAGCATCTCTTTGTAGGAGTATCTAGGGCACCTTTTGATTGGCTATTGGATACCATATAATCATTAGCACGAGGTGCTTCTTTCTCTTTCTCGCGTTCTAGTTTCCGACGTGTTTGTGGTTCGTTTCAGTCGCTGTGATGTCCAACTCGGAATCTATTGTTAACAGAACGAAAGAGAGAGAAAGTCCAGGGAATCCTAAACCTTAGAGTTCAGAGTTGATGGACGAAGTTTTTTCCTGATTTAAGGGATGTCTTAATACTCAACTGGAAACCAATTGCAAGGCAAAGCGGATAGAAGATCAGTTGAAAATAGAGAGGTCCGCCTCGGAATTCAAATTCAAGGGTAACAGAAAGCAGTTTGAGGTGAACGTCGAACTAAAAAGCCCCCTTTCCCGAATAAAACCCAGTACTGACGACTCCAGTCAATTATATAGTTTGGTGCAGGAAGCACAACAAATCATTCGCAAGAGGCAGAAGTTAATAAAGATTACTGAGAGACGGCTGGCTGGTGGTTCAAGAATATGAGTCGGATAGATGACCTCGTCTGAAACTCCGAAGACGAAAAATGACTCAGGAAAGCGAAGAATGCTGCGGACTAAAACTGTGGAAGGATTCCGACAAGTCTAAGCTGGGCAGTTCTAAACGTTTTAAGTCTGACGGTGCTAAACAACTTTTTCGCGGTAATAATTTTTCCTTTCTCTGTTTCACTCTGTTATTTCTCATGAGGTTGGAATGCCTTAGCATCCAACCATCAAACAGTGTTGTTTGTTTTGAATGTATTACATTTAAGAGGAAAATAATTTCCGTTAGCTTGAGCAGAGTGAATTGTAACGTAACCTTAATTCTCTTAATTCTGGTAACCTTAATTCATTACTCGCTTACATTCAGATAAAATTATTTTTTACAAAAACTGCAGAAATTCTTGCTCCCTTACTGGCTAATTTTCATTGTCAATAAACGGACAGAGAGATGAATTTATAATTTATGAGATAATTTATTGTAAAAAGCAAGTTGACGTTAGCCTTTTATGTGTCTGTCCTGCTATTGACAATAAATTTCATCATTGTCAAAGTAGTCTTCGGCACCGTTATGATAAAATTTATGATCAATAACAGGACAGAACATGGAAAACTGACGTCAATTTTTTGATAAGAACTACGCCTTACAAATGCCCCGCTCATACAGTGACCTCGTTGTTAAATCCATACTTTCTTATAAAAAAAACTCCCATTTACCGGACCACGGCAAAGTCATTTTTGTTCCTTAATGATAAGAGCAAATAATTACCTCGGGAGGAGTTTACCATCGATAATATCGGAGCTCGCTTCCGAACATAAACTGTCTTGCCCTCGCTGATCTCGCCTGTTTCAAATTGGGTCAAAGGACTTTTCTTCAATCTCTGATGTTTCTTTTCGTTAAATCCGCCCTTATCGAAAAGCGCGAGATGTTTACCAAGCCTTTCAAAATTGATAGAATTCCCTGTTTTTGGAAGCGAATGTATCCTAGGCCAAATCAAGCAAATAAATATAATTTTCAATGTTTTTAATCGACATTCACTGGCATGACAAGTTAAACAACTAGTAAAAAAATTATTAATGACGATAATTAATGTCCTTTTTAATAAAAACAGTAACGCTGTATCTATTTTCAGTTAAGATTAAACTGAAGCTAGGAGCTTGTGGGACCGTCAGTACAACTAAATAAATCAATGATTAAGATAAAAAAAAAAATTCTTCCTAATCAACGTCATGTGTACAATTTTTCTGAAATAATGGCATAATCTGCTTACTAACTAATTTAAACTATTAAGAATGTTCAAAGTTGTCCATTGCAACACGGTGAACAACGTTAACTAATTTGCTTCATGTTAAGTCTCTGTAAATTTAAAGCACTTTCTTTTACTTCACTCAACATGTGCGCACCAAAAAACGTCATCCCAATAGAGATCATTCCAATCAGTAGGTGACCTGAAGGCGTAAATATGGCGCCTTCGTTAAGATTTCACAAATCCACTCTCTACTCCTCTAAAATGAGGACTAAGCAAATAAAAAAGAACTTACATCCTTAGGTCTCTTTAAATATTAAATATATATCAAATACGTCTTCTTGCTCAAAAAAGCTAAATCCAAGTCTCAAATGGACACAAGTCAGCCATCTAAAGTAATACAATAATGTCACTGACCTAAGAGAAAAAGACTGGTAAGAGAGTTATCATAACGCTAAGCCATACACTAGCAAACGCATTAATGTATGTGTAACCTCCAGATGTGAGGAATTCGCCTCTTTGGGCGCTTTGTATTTTACCGTTTTTATAACTCTGTTGGTTTCCTCTCCTGTCTCCGTTCCCGACTTCGTTTTCGTCAAGTTGGTAATGAATAGCGCTATCATTATTCTCATCATCATCATCATCATCCTGGTCATCATCGTCATCATCATCATCCTGGTCATCATCGTCATCATCATCATCCTGGTCATCATCGTCATCATCATCATCCTGGTCATCATCGTCATCATCATCATCCTGGTCATCATCGTCATCATCATCATCCTGGTCATCATCGTCATCATCATCATCCTGGTCATCATCGTCCTCATCATCATCGTTCTCATCATTGTCGCGATCGTCTTTGTCATCGTCGTCATCATCAACTTTGTGATCATCTTTGTCGTCATCTTTGTCATCATCTTTGTCGTCATCTTTGTCGTCATCTTTGTCATGATCTTTGCCATGATCTTTGTCATGAACATCTTTGTCGTCATCCTTGTTGTTATCTTTGTCATCATCCTTGTCATCATCTTTGTGATCATCCTTGTCATCGTCTTTGTCATCATATTTCTTGTCATTATCTTTGTCATCGTCTTTGTCGTCATCCTTGTCATCAGTTTTGTCGTCATATTTGTCTTCATCTTTGTTATCATCCTTGTCATTGTCTTCATCATTATCTTTGTTATCATCTTTGTCGTCATCTTTGTCATGATCTTTGTCATCGTTATCTTTGTCGTCATCTTTGTTGTTATCTTTGTCATCGTCCTTGTCATCATCTTTGTCATCATCTTTGTCGTCATCATTGTCATCGTCTTTGTCATCATCTTTGCCATCATCCTTGTCATCGTCTTTGTCATCATCTTTGTCATCATCTTTGTCGTCATCTTTGTCATCGTCTTTGTCATCATCCTTGTCATCGTCCTTGTCATCATCTTTGTCATCATCTTTGTCGTCATCTTTGCCATCATCCTTGTCATCGTCTTTGTCATCATCTCTGTCATCATCTTTGTCGTCATCTTTGCCATCATCCTTGTCATCGTCTTTGTCATCATCTTTGTCATCATCTTTGTCGTCATCTTTGCCATCATCCTTGTCATCGTCTTTGTCATCATCCTTGTCATCGTCTTTGTCATCATCTCTGTCATCATCTTTGTCGTCATCTTTGCCATCATCCTTGTCATCGTCTTTATCATCATCTTTGTTATCATCTTTGTCGTCATCTTTGTCATCATCTTTGTCATCTTTCTTGTCATTGTCTTTGGCATCATCTTTGTCATCATCTTTGTCATCATCTTTGTCATCATCTTTGTCATCATTCTTGTCATCATCTTTGTCAGTATCTCTGTCATTATCTTTTTCATCGTCTTTACCATCATCTTTAAATACAAAATTGAAGTGAAACTTTGAGATTAACTACTTGTATAGATAATAGCTTTAAAATTTCAGATTCTGCTGATATTATTAGCTTAAAAAAGCTATCTTATTACAAGAAATTTTCGCGGCACATTAATTACGTGAATTTCGGATTTAAAAAGATTGCGAAATAAAAGTGACGCGGCAAATAAGTGTCGCGAACATAGCATGACGCGAAAATTAAGTGATTCACATTATGTTACGGTTGAAATATGGTCGCGCTGTTGCGCTTTTGTTGATTTTGACGTTATAGTACCTTCGTTAAGGTCGGTTTACTTGATTCAAGGACTTGTTAAGGTAACATTGCCAAGGAAATAAATTGTGTGTTACTCAAAAACGTGAAGTGAAAGTAATTGAAAATACAAAATTTTCGCAGAATCGCGGAATTTAAGTGTCGCGAAATAAACGTGTCGCGAAAATTTCATGTAATAAGGTAATTACATTAACAGTTTGTAAGCTGTTGAATTGAGCGCGCAAGATCAAGATTTTAAAGATTCGACAACATAGTACCACAAAGTGTGTAACGAATTGGACGAGTAAATTTTCAAAAGGGATCTTCATTTCAGTTTTTGTATCTTTAATTTAGCTTTATGTATACCTCTATTCATTTCAATCTAAATAAATTGAAGCGAGTACTTTATTCTGGGTTTCTAACGATCACTTATAGCGAAAGTGAGTACAAGCAATCCATAGCCTCTGATGAGACAAGAACGCCATACAACTAAGCATTTTATGATTTAGACTTGCTACACTCAAATTTGTGAGGTGCAAGAAACCGCTAAACTTAAAAGGTTTTCATTAAGAGGTACCGCCTAAGCTCGAGAGTTCCTTCAAAAGGAGCATTAATGGCACGCTAAATAGAATAAGGAGTTAAAAAAAAATTGACTGACAAATAAATGCACTTGCAAGGCCAAACTTTATATTTTCTGTACGGAAACGAATTGACTAGACTTCAAAAACAGTTCCACTTTTTAACCACATAACTATCAAGCAAGGAAAATAAGTCACTACAAATCATCTATTACCATATTTCTCCTCGTCATCTTTTTGTCCCGGATCGTTCAAGTCACCCTCTTTTATAAGGTCGCCACTAGTCTTTTTGTTGTCTTTAAATCCATTTTCAATTGACATGCCTTCGGAAGGACTTTCAACACCCTCGTGTGTCCCTGTGAAAGAAAATATTTTAATATGCTATGCAAAATTCGGTACGAGATTGTTCTGTACCTACTTAGTAGGCGCCAGGAGACTACTCACGTTGACCATTTACGAGTAAAAAAATTTCTCAAACACAACGTCGGCAGGGTATGTGCACGGACGAAAACAACAAGTCATTTCAGTTATAATGTAGCCTTACCTCCTGGTTTCGTTAAAGGAAAACTCCAAAGCGGTATCAACATCACCACAAGACAGAGTAGAAGCAAAGCGTTTGCCTGCATTTTTTGAACTTGGCAATCTTTGTATAATTCTTAAAATGCTGGACTAGGATTATGAAGTTTTGAATCTTTACCTGGCAATTTATATGGTTTTCTGGGGTAGGCGTCAATAATTATAGAAACAAAGTAGTTAAAGATATTTTCGAGTTTGTTCTGAGTGCCCGGGCAAATCTTATCTTTAAGTGTTCCGTTTTAAAATCAGACGAGAAGTTACTATATCATGAAGGGAAATCACTAATGCATTATAATTTTAGAAACATGCATGACCACCAGTAGCTGAATACTTCATATCGTCATGTGACAATTTTAAAATTTCCATTCTTTTCAACAAGCAAATCGAGAAAGTCTGACTGACAAGACTGACTGATTGACTGATAAGTGTTTTTTGACTATTTTAAACCATCTCTTTCCCGTTTCTAACACGTTTCCAGGGAAACTACATAAACATCTCGTTAAAGGAGAAAACAAATGGGCTGAACCTTTAGCTTCTTTTGTTACCTCGTTGTAAAACAATAAGGAGTGACGTTGTTACAGCAAACATGTTTCTGTAACTAACAACTAAAAGTGATGGCATTTTGGATATTCATCAGCATTTTTTGCTGAGTTTTTGAACTTGAAATTAAGAAATTAGCCATATCATGGACTATAAGGTAAACAGCCTAAAATCATCTGGCAACTTTCAAAATAAAAAAAAAGGAAATCGTCCAAAAAGATGGCAATTACGTAATTAAAATCTGAAATGTGTTCGCTTTTAATCAACGAATAACGTAACTTACAAATATTTGACCACTTAAAGTCTCAAAATGAGTTGCTATGTTTCTATTTCAAACGTCTTGGTTAGGGAAACTCGGAAGGAACAGGAACAGAAATAAGTTAAATATTGAAGTGTTTTTCAGGGAAAACGTAAATACTCGATCATCGCCTGGAATGATTAAATTTGCATTATCGTGGAAGTGACTATCCCTTGAACCCAGCTATGATACAAAGGGAAATGATTGGGAAAGACGGTTTCGCAATGGCGTTGCTAGGTGTCATTTTTTTTGTAAACATTCTACAGTGTAACTGAGTCTTAATTACGTCAAAGAGACCAATACTCTTAAATTTTAGTTAAATAAAACACGAGATGTTTCTTTATTTTATATTTTGTGGAGTAAAAGTACGGTTGCGAGGTGGGATTCCAAAAACAGAGAGCTCGACTCGAAAGAAAGAACGATGAACTATATAGCTATTGATTGTAGGAGGGGCGTCATGATAATTTAAATCATTTTTCTGAAGTACGAAACCTAATTTTGTAAGGTAAAAATATATAATAGTAATAAAAAAAATAAGTAAAGACCGAAAATAGACAAGAAAGGTACAACTAAGCAAGTGCAGATCAAAATTACAGACGAAAAATTTTAAAAAACGTCAGTCATTTATTCAAAATGGGCCGTCTTTGACACGACGTCTATTAAGATGACCGTGTTATTGTGAAATCCTTTCTGACAGTTTCTTGTTTCTAAGCGACAGGCAGGTTTTGTTTTGAAACACTAGCTCATTCCTACTCGTTTCTAAATATCACTTTTAATTCAAAACTTTGTCGGAAGCTCGCATTATGTATCAAAAGAAATAAATATATAATCTATGTTATTTTAATCTGTGTTGCAATATATATAATAATATATGAAACCAGATTTTGGCGATATCGTCACCATGAACGTTGACTATCAGGAAGAGCTATACTACCGTAATGTGAAATGTAATTATTATTATGTCGACAGATTGTGCGAAAACAACTGAGCCCTAAAAAGAAAAAAAAACAGACACATCTGTATGTTCTGCTTTAGCGCTCAGGCATTTTACATTTTGTGGAAACTGAGGTGGAAATACTGCAGTAGCATTCATACTTTAAGTTGGGTAGCAAATGCCAATAGTATAGTATCTTCACGTTCAATAGTTGCTTACCAGGTAAGAGCAAATGTAATATCATTTTTAATTTGATCTCTCATATTCGTCTTCCTCGGTATTTTCCGAAAGTCTATATTATCTAAGCATTCAGAGAAACCAAAATTTGCGCTTAAGATTCAAGTAAATAGTTAGGTTTTTTAAATATATTTTATATGTTTTGTATTTTTTCAAATTTAGAAGCCAAGTACTTTAAAGGGAAAACTTCTTAGTTCGTAGTTTTGCCCTAGGGTAGTAATGATACACAGTTTGTTACCAAGAGTTAGTTCGGATCCGTTCATCTTTTATTTGAATATTTGCCTCTTGAAGAAAGCAACTGGGATATTATTTTTCTCAAACTAAATACAAGGCAATCCTGATTTAAAGAACTTTGCTCTGCGCTAGAAATCTTGCACGTGATATTCGATGTTTTTGTGAGTTGTCAAACTTCTGCCAACTGATGTGTTTTCCTTTACATACGTTTACTAATGTAGATCAACAGTCGCTTGCTGTTTCCCAAAGGGTAAAATGTACTAAAAAATCACCGTAGTTGAGAATTGATAAATACTGTTGGTCTAATTAAGCAGTGACTAAAGAGCCCAATAAAACAGATAGTCAACGGAATAAGAAGTGTGTTTAATTGATTAAGAAAATCTGAGACATTGTTACATTGCAAATGGAAATAACTTAACTTTAAGTACGAGTCTTCTTTTGAAATCAGACAAGGAACTTCGACATATGACTGAAAGTTTAGAAACGCTGTTTTTGAAAGCAGCAACAATTTTAGAAACGTAAACGTAACCATTAGAAAACAGGAAAACTGTATGCCTAAAATAAATCTTCGGTCAAAATCAATCAAATTGCCACTTTCTAGATCTCCAGGGAAACCAAAAGCATTTTGATATCTCAACATGGTTAACATTGCTGAACCAAGTCTGTTAGACTATAGTGATTATTTTTCTTTACAAATTTAAAGGCTTTATACATTGACTTGAACTATGATTTTGGGTCAGCTAAGTTATTGACATCAAATAAACAGCAAGCCTTATGTTACAATATAATCAGTTCACCGGAAAGGAAATGCGTAATAGTTTGCGTCTGTATCCAAAAATATAAAATAGTTGAGCCATTTATAAGATCCTGCTTTGATTCCAATTCTAACTACATCAAGTATACTCATTTACCGCGCAGTATCGTACGTCGTCTGAAATACTTTTATTAGAGTATTTAGCCTAACGGCTCGTGATTTACAAGCTTTTCTCGTGTTCTCCCAACATCCCGCGTGGTTTATTGCGCCAGTCAACCCATAGAAATAGTGGTCTATTGCTTAAATAAATACTTAACACGTGATACGTCACTGATGCTGAAACTATACTTTGTTACTGCTTGGCTAAGTTTCAGCAGTCGTTCGTCCATGTATTGGATTACTGGTGGATACAGCGGTTTGCTGTTTCACAAAACATAACATGCGAACAATTATGGCCAAAATCTTAAACATAAACTTCTTGTGATAGGAAATACTCTTAAAGACTTAAAATTATAGGTAAGGGCTTGGAGAATTATGACACATTTAGAAAAGATCTTGTTCAGTTTCATCATGTCTGTCGACAAGAAATTCTGGACACCCTGTATTGTTTCGCTTTGATCTATATTTTACTCGAACTGTTGCCATGGTAAACAAAATTTTCGTGTGTCATAGAAGAGAAATACCCCCAAAAAATATAAGTAGGTTTGTGCGTAATATTTGCTCTTCTGTGTATCCTTATCGTAAATTTAATTTACTTAGAATTGTAAACTTATCGTAATCTACAGGAAATGTCATAAGATAACAATGTATGAATCTTATATGCAGAATAATTAAAAATACATAAATGTTGACATAGAAAGGAACTTCTCTTTAACTCTTAAGATCACTTATTGTCTAGTATTTCGTTTAATATCAGTACTTTATTCATATTACCTGCTCTCAGATATGAAGTAGCTTATTTCCAGTAAAATTAACACCTTTATTTACCTATATCTTAAGCAATTTCCTCGAGCTGATCTTGAACGGAAGGTCTAAACGTTTAGCAAATTCTTTTACGGATGTTGGTATTGATAAGACTTGACTTAGTTGTTTATTTTGCTTTATTAAATTCTCAGCCTCGGATAATGCAATTCTAGCTTTCTTATTGGTTCACTGGATCTCGGTTACCAGCCATTATACCTGCGTTTGACCTTATATGGAAATGAAAGCGGCAAATGTCGCTCGGCATGAGCTTTTTCGCGTGAAGCGAAGTTTCGTCGACAAAAAAAATGGATGAAAAAAAGCACATTCGGTGAGCTATCTACACAGGAAATACAGGAAATTATGGACAATGCCATCCCAGTAACAACAAAAAAGCCACAAAGCTCGAGATAAGATTATTTAACGGTACGTATACGTTAAGTTTCCCTTAAAGTTGCAAAATTAAAATATGACCGACGAGATTTTACGCATTCATGAAGATTATGTAACAAAAACAAATTTTACCTGAACAGAATGGCTTGCTAGTCCTGGTGGCACCAAATTTTCGAAACCGATATAAGAAATGTCAAAAGAAGAACTGAATGTTCAGTTGAAGTGTTTTTACTCGTCTGCGAGGAAGAAAGATGACACGCATTGCAAAAGTTCATTGATTAAATCCATTAAAGCCGCCAGTTGATCATTTCCTTCGCACGCCGCCGCACAACAAACCGTTTTCCATTATCTCTGACCAGGCAAATAAATTATTAGAGTTTATGCATTTGTAAGAGGCCGCAGGAAAACAGGCATAATTGCCGGCGTAGTCCATAAGAAACCAGTTTCCAATGAGCAGATGAGGAAACTGTTCGACTAAGCAAGCTCGGATCGGCCGAGAGCAAGAATCCCGCACAGCTACAGAGGACGACCTAGTTTCATCTCTGTCTCTTTTTTGGCCGACAACGACGAGAGAATCAACGACAGCTAGCGCCAACAATTCTGTCCTTGCGAAAAACACGTCAAGGAGTTGAGTGTTTTGAGCTGAACCGAAGTAAGCCCGGTTCTTTACCAGCCACGAAAAACCACCAGGGTGGCCTCGGAGATTCTGAAGATGAATCTGACGCTAAGATAGTTTCTGTCCTAGACTCTAAAACTGACCAACAATGAGCTCCACACATACAGCTCGAACTGCCAAGGCTTTCAAAGCAAGGGAATCCCGAGAGAGATCTTGTCGAGAATAATTTTGGCACAACGTCTGTCACATGGCGATCAAAGTTTTCCGCAGCATTATTACAATGGCAATGTGCAAATGCACAATTATTTGGCTCATCTCCATGACTCGAACTTGAACGCTTTTCAAACTTTCTGACCAAGGTTGTATCTCCTTCATTTGATAGACGTTTCTTGAATTCTACTTGATTGCAATTTCATTCAGCAAATTCGCTTGCTTCGCTCTCAAATTTTTCATTCAACTAATTTTACAAACGGCGCGCATGTCATGTGATTTCCCACTTGTTGTTGTTTTTGTTACATCGACTTCCGGTCGTTTTGTAAAATTAAAATCCAATAAAATTAAGCTATATTTCCAAGAATACAAACGCACCGAATTTAATAAAACAATTATTCCATTCGCGCTTGTTGGATATGAGATTGGTTATAGCCAACTCGGCCCTACGGGCCTCGTTGGCTATTTACCATCTCATATCCAACGCGCGCTCATGGAATAATTGTTAAGTAAACCTTAAAGGTCACCTGCCATTATTATCGCACCGTGTATATAAGAAAGCACGTACTGTACAACATTTGATTTACCACGATTTTACCACGATTTATCTTGATCTACCTTGACTTAACCTGAGTTACCTACGAGGTTTAATCTACAATAAAGAAGACAAGAGAGTTCCAGATCTTTGAGAGTCCTTGCCGATTTACTGTCCGGCTGACGAGAGACAACGACCCTGTACCTTTGGCATTGAGTAACAAATGCCGTGCAACGAGCCTGTGCTCTTCCGAGCTTTCCTCAAGTCAAGCCCGCCCGCCCGTTATCCGTGTATCCAACAGCATCTAAGCTGATAGTCCATCCGTCCCTAACCGCGCAGTTCCGCACGGAAGTCCTGTCGGTACACCTGCTTCCCTCAACGGCTAACCCAAACTTTATACTCTAATTATAAAGTTTTCATGCACGCCGTAAGTTTTTATTGCATCCAAGAATGAACTCTCAATGGACATTCGAAGGAAGACGTGATATTTACTTTCTAAAGGCATTTGAGGATATACCTGGGATCTTTTTGTTGCAAGTCGTTATTTTTACCAGTTTTGCAGCGCTAACCGTTAATGTTACTGTTAAGTGTATTAGTAGGGTTGAGAAAAAAAAGGCTATTGAACTCTCTGAAAAGTGTCCTTGAAAGTTGCACGATTGTCCAGACGATGAAGAGTAAACAAACCGAAATAGGTTATTTGCTTTAAAAAGCTGAAGTTGTCAAAACGTAATCAACTCTATAGTGGGTAGCCTCCTACGCAAAAGCTCTTTTTGGCTCGTGGGGGAGGAATATCGCGTCACGAGCCCAAAGAAGGTCTGTGTAGGAGTCTTTATAGTGGGTGCCGGGTCGTAAGTCGTATTTTCAGCTGTTGGTAAGAGACGATCAAGGTAAGAGAGTCAATCCTCCATATCAGACTTATACCCAAAGTATTCCCTCATTAGACATGGTACTCAGTTCTCGACGGTTGTTACTCGCGCATTGCGTCGATGTTTTCGTGGACGATTTGTTTATTTGAGATTTTATTATTTGTCAGCGAGAATAATGGTGAAGGGAAACCAGTTCCTATTGAATTTTATTTAATGAATGCTCATCGGCTAAAGCTTAGTCAGTCTTAAAAAGTGTAGTAGTATGTCAGCAATAAATAGACATCACTGTTTAATCTGCATAATTACTACTATCATCTCTTATATTTGTGTATATTACTGCATATTAATTCGCAAACATATATTATTGAAATTTTGAAAACAAATTGACACATTTTCAAACTTAAAATCAATTAACAATGGATGAAAATCAGGAAGGATAAATGAATCTTTTAAAACAAGCTTTATAATCTGTTTAGTGGGAAATGATCAATTACCTAAAGTTGTATTTCATCACCTGATCTTCAATTTGACGTATTTTATTTAGTGCTTCTGTTCTCAAGGATTGATAACAATTATGCTTGATGTCATATTTGCCATGAAGTTCAACATCGTGTTTTCTCATGTTGTTAAGGTAAACAAAGTTTTGATGATTCTTTTTTTGTTACGAGTAATATTCTCTTATAACAATTTAAAGGTTTACTAGCTGAAAATAGCTCTAGTTAGGAATCGAAACTTGTTTTTAGTCAGCATAAGACTTCAAATCTATGGTGTTGCGCCCAAATAAAAGTAAAGTTTGGTCAATATATCAATAATTCATTTTCAAATTTTAGGAACTTAACCAGGCACTTGCCTCAGTAATTTTTTTCATTTTTGTTGTTATTTTTTCTGAAGAGAGAGAGAGAGAGAGAGTAAAACACAACTAAATAACTAGGAGGAGAATTTACCTTGGACATTGCCTCAGTGGTATATTTTGGCTACGACCCTGAATTTATGAATTGGTTGTGGGGAAAAACTGCGACAGGTTTAATTTTAGACGTTTTAGTCTCTAAATTTTGAAAACTCTTAGATACTACTACTAGTCTACACCACAATTCCTTATTGTCAAGTTGTGTATGCCATCAAAACAGTACAGAATTAATAATACAAGTTTACATAGAAAGTAGGATTACTTTTTCATATAAACCGACTGATTCTTTCGTTTCTAGGTTATAGAATTTTAATTAACATGTCATATCTTCACTACGTCTTCTTTATTAATTAAGTTTATAAGGTAATAGATCCATCAGAATCTATTGATTTGCAAGGTCATAATCTGCTAATAGTCCCCATTTGTTCATCTAAAAGTTGCAGCCCACTGAAAACAGGTTATTAAAGCCACTTCTTGTTTTTTTGCAGGAAATGTCACTGGAAGGAACATATCATAATGCACAAGTTTCCTTCCAGAATGCCACACTGGGCAGCACTTAGGGATTCTGATGAACATTTTCCCTTTGAAGGCTAATGCCCCCCTCGCCTCCCCCCTCCCCAGATGATAAACTGGCATGGAGTTTTTAACTCACCTTAGTTTAGATTTTTAAAAGTTTCTTTATCACCTGTCAAGACATGCATATGAGAGCTACGATTTGTTAAGCGCTTTTCCACACCTCTAGTTAAACTCCCATTGGTTGACAGCCCAAGATATTTCCTTTAAAGGCACAGAGTCATGCAAAGGCTTACCACAGCTTGATTGTCAGTATAAATCAATTGACAAGTTCAATTTGGAATTAATTTGAGATCCCAAATTTACGATAGTTTCAATTAATTGGTGTGAAGTTAACAAAATGTGACTTTTCTTTTATATCAGATGTCACCAACCTTATTGACTTAAACACCATAATAAAGAAAAAGCTAGGGTGGTGAAAGTCGACCATTTTTACACAAGGGTAACTGAACACTGAGCTATGAAGACACAAAACAGAGCAAAAAAGGGGAAATTCTCTGGAGCTAACATCAAGGTTTTCAGCGCTGACTGCTATCACACTAACCACAAGCAAAAACAACTAACAATGGATCAGGCACAACATGTATGGCCGTATATGGTCAGAATGAGAGCATAGCTGCTAAGCACACTGGAGGAAAATGAAGCTTATGGGCCTCCGGAGTCTGAGGGAGAAATTGATTCAGTCAATCAGTCATTCCTCCATTTGGTAATGCAGGTTTAATGAAAAGTAGCCTTCATTCGGTGTCCATTCCATGGACATGATCCATTCCGAGAAGATAGGAACAGATAATGTCCAAGGACAAATGTGCAGGCGAAAATATTTGATGGATTAAATGGCACATAAAGTCATAATTGAAACTATAGGCTGATGTGGACTTGTGAAGAGCAGGAGATGATTACAAAAGCAGAATAAATAAAAAGAGCTAATAGGAATAAAACTTGTTAGAATTAAAAAAAAATTAATTAAATAGAATAAATGTCTGATTGTCTTTACAGCATTTCAGCATTCTAACACATTTTTTAGCATTTGCTGTCATTTATTTTGAGTGCTATGGTGTAATATCTATTTGGTGACATTTAGTGGAGGGTTGTTTTTTAGTTGGAATATGATGAAAAGACTACGATGCAGCCTTGAAATTCTTGGAGGCTTAAGAAATAGGAGCCATTACAAACATGGCGATGCTGGACAGTTGCAACATCATCAGCCTGTTCCAGGCTCTCGGTCTTTTTCTCTATCAGAACCCGCTCGGCCACTTTTTTCGATCATGCCCACTGACCGAGAACCGGGAACAGGCTATAGCATCATTCAAGATGTGGCATTGTTCAGGAATAAGCCAAGTTATCAGGTTATGACAAAAGATAAATAAATCATACAGCAAAATTGATTTCACCATAATCGTAATTATTTAAATACTTTATATGTTTACATCAAAATTGTACACCAAAATGTAAGTGGCAAAAAGAAAACCAAAAACAGCTTACTCAGGTTAACTCTAATTTGAACTTTGTTACGTTGTGAATATGAAATTACAACACTGAACACCGCAATTGCAGTGGACAGCAATAAGTCAACAGTTGCAACGAGACAGGAAAAAAAGCCAACAAACTTTCACAACAAAAGCCAACAAAGCTGCTGTACGATTAAAGCCAACAAATTTCACCATACAGCGGGCATAGGTAATGCACAAAAGGCAAACGAAGTTGAAACACAAAGAATTGCATTTAAAGACCTGATAACTACCACCAACAGTGCTCCAAAACAGACAAAAACCGATCACATCGCAGGCAAATTTTATTGGAAATCAAGAAATAAACAACATCTCAACACTCAAACGAATTGATGAGAGGAACGGCTGGTTCAATCGACACAGATACACGCGGATTAAACGTATACTATCGACGTATAAAACCTCCTATTGACAAGACTATTGGTAAGACATTTAAGAGAGAAAACGGGAACGTTTTACGTGGACTTTTCTCGTCCCGTTTTCAAGATGGCGGTCCCGCCACTTACTGTTGGATTAGTTGTTCATTACATCAGACGTCCGGTTTTCTAGCTATAAGACCCCGTTGCATCTTGGGTCCATGTGCTTTTCGTGATCCACCATCTTGTTCACTTCTTGAATTGTATGTCTTTTGTGCGGAATAAATCCTTGCTTTGAAGCCTAAATATTACATGGTGGCAGCGGTAGCTGAAGACAATCAACGCTAAACAATGCCAGGAGGCGACGAATCTAGTTCATCAGCGTCGGAGCCGATTAATCAGGCCCAAACGACCACACAAATTCCTCTCCCCGGAAAGTTCGAAGAGGCAAACAGCCCACAAGTAGCAGAAGCGTGGCCAAAGTGGCTTCGCCGATTCGACAGGTACAGAGTAGCGTCAGGGCTCAACAGTAAACCACAAACGGAGCAGGTCAGTACTCTCCTTTATGCAATGGGTGACAGTGCCGACGATATTCTTCAAACGCTTCAATTAGACGAAGGAACTGTCTCCTACGAGGAGATCAAGAAAATATTAAACGACCATTTCGCTGAACGGCGAAACGTAATCGTGGAGAGAGCGCGTTCTAACAAAAGGTCTCAAATAGCGGGAGAATCGGTCGACACATTCATCCAGGATCTATACAGATTAGCAGATAATTGTGACTATGGTGTGTTAAAGGATAGCTTAATTCGAGACCGAATTGTAGTGGGGGTACTTGATGATTCACTTTCCGATCGACTTCAATCAAAAGCTTCTCTTACACTCGCACAAGCCGTTCAAATGAGTCGTTAGGCAGAATCTAGAACACAAAACCGTGATTTTGTCCGTGGGGACAACAAAGCAGCTTTAGTTGAATTTGTTAACTCAGGGAAGTCTGGAAATAAAAAACTTCCGAACAAAGAAACTCCCAAACTTGCCCAAAGTTGTGGATGGTGTGGCCGCGAAAGACACCAGCGCCAAGTTTGCCAGGCTAAAGATGCTACCTGTAGCAAATGTAAAAAAAGGGGACTCTTTGAAAATGTTTGTCGCAGCCCTGCCTCCCCAACAAAGAAAGTATACGAGCTCGAAGATGATGACGAGCAGGAAGAGGGAGATGAGGTTCTATTTTTTGGAGAAGTTCAAACCACAGGGGGGGGGGGGGGGGTTGGACCGCCCAACTCGGGATTACTGGCCACAGTACTCGCTTCAAGCTGGATACCGGTGCCGCAGTCACAGTCATTGGTGCACATACCTCGTGGCTAAAAGATCAGAAGTTTGCCAAACCGAAACAAACCTTACGAGGCCCTGGAAATATTCAAATCCCAGTCATTGGCATGTTTCAAGCTAACATCTCATACCGCCAGAGAAAAGTTACTGAACCAGTCTATGTCATACCAGACCAGACATGTCCACTGCTAAGCAGAAAAGCCTGTGTTGCATTGGGGCTAATCACTCGTACAGATGACGAGATTGGTGAAGTCACTCCACAAAATGCTGATTTCAAAACCGAATTCCCCTCACTTTTCAGTGGCCTGGGAAAGGTGAAGACTGAAGTCCGCATAACGCTGCAACCTGACGCAAAGCCACATTGCGTTTACACGCCAAGGAAAATCCCTTATCCGCTATTGCCAAAGGTCAAAAAAGAATTAGACTCTATGCTTCAACAGGGAGTCATCTCACCAGTAACAGTGCCAACTACTTGGTGCTCTGGTCTCGTCCCAGTCCCCAAACTTAATGGCAACGTCCGACTCTGTGTAGATTTAACCCAGTTAAACAAGGCGGTCCAGCGAGAAATCGATCCAATGCCATCAGTCGATGAGAGTCTTGCCAAGCTGGGAAAAGGTCGCTTCTTCACCAAACCCCATGCAAATGGTGGGTTTTGGCAGCTTCCCCTTGATGAAGCGTCAAAACTGCTGACTACATTTGTAACACCATTTGGCCGCTACTGCTTCAACCGCCCTCCGTTCGGCATAAGCTCTGCGTCAGGGATTTTCCAGCGTACAATGTCCGAAATCCTTAAAGATGTAGAGTGCGTAATTTGCCGAATTGATGACATTCTAGTCCATGGAGCTGATCAAGAAGAACACGACAGACGTGTTAGAGCTACACTGCATTGTCTACAAGAGGCTGGCATAACCCTCAACATTCAGAAATGCCAGTTTTTCAAGACCTCTGTGAAATTCCTAGGCTCCATTATTGACGAACAGGGAATACATGCACACCCAATGAAGACGAAAGCCATATCAGAATTTCCACCTCCCCAAAATGTGAAGGACCTGCAACGCTTTATGGGGATGGTGAATCATTTGGGGAAATTCATTCCCCGACTAGCCGAGATGAGCGAACCCCTGCGTCAGTTGTTATGCAAAGACACCACATGGCTGTGGACAGACCCCCAGCAGCAGAGAGCCTTCGAACAGATTAAAACGGCCTTAACATCAGCTGAACTTTTAGCATGTTATGACCCAAGTCGACCAGCCATCATCGCAGCTGATGCCTCCTTATACGGCATTGATGCAGTCCTCCTCCAGGTACAACAGGACGGGAATCGTAGACCCATCAGCTATGCATCACGATCACTCAGTGATGCTGAGAAACGCTATGCTGTCACAGAGAAAGAAGCACTAGCAGGAGTTTGGGCATGTGAGAAGTTTAGTGAATAAGTTGTAGGCATGAATTTTGTCCTACAAACTGACCACAAGCCCCTTCAAACCCTCTTCAACACCACTGAGCTCTCCAAGACACCACCGCGTATCCAGCGGTTTCGCCTTAGGTTAACGAGGTTCAGCGTCACTGTCCATTATGTGCCTGGGAAACACCAGCTAACAGCTGACGCACTCTCCCGTGCACCTACAGCAAGTCCCAGAGAAAAGGACGAGCAGTTTGTAGACGAGTTAGAGAGCTTTGCAGCCCAGACAGTGTTCACACTCCCAGCGACTACACAGCGCCTGTCACAGATACGAGAGGCACAGAACGCTGACGATCTTTATGTACTGTACTGTTTATTTATATATTTATAATTACAATCTTGTAAATTCTTTTAGTTGTTTACAGTAGTAGAAATAAACTGTTGTTGTTGTTGTTGAAGAATGCGCTCAAATCAAGAACTATTGCAGTCAAGGATGGCCAGCATATATGCCTCACCAACCCTAACTACGGCCCTACTGGGAAAACAGGGCCCATTTCAGCATTGTCGATGACTTGCTTCTCTGCGACGAGCGCGTAGTGATTCCCAGGTCCATGAGACTGGAGATAATTGGCTGCATTCATGCTGGTCACCTTGGTATAACCAAGTGCCGAGTTAGAGCCCGAACTTCTGTATGGTGGCCAGGGCTCTCTACGCAGATTGAAAACATGGTGGCAAATTGTAGCACCTGTGCCAAAGATCGCCCTGAGCTCAAAGAACCACTCATGTCAACCTCCTTCCCTTCACGTCCATGGGAAAGGCTAGCTGCCGACCTCTTTGAACTCAAAGCAAAGGTCTACTTGATTGTCGTTGATTACTATTCAAGATGGTTTGAGATCAAGGAACTGAATGACCAATCATCTGCCAGAGTCATTTTAATCCTGAAAGAACTATTTTCCACACATGGCATACCTGACATCATTGTATCAGATAATGGCCCACAATTCAGCTCTGATGCCTTTTGGCTGTTTGCCACTGAGTACGATTTTGTTCATGTGACAAGCTCACCTAAATACCCAAGAGCCAATGGGGAAGTTGAAAGGGCAGTCCGTACGGTCAAAGCACTGCTCCGCAAGAATGAAGACCCGTATCCAGCCCTCCTTGCTTACCGATCTACACCTTTGCAAAATGGTTTTTCACCCAGCGAGTTACTAATGGGGCGCCGTCTGCGAGCCAAGGTTCCTGCCAGGCCCAGCGTCCTCAAACCAAATGTGCAAGATACCGACCGGCAAAGAGTGCAACTGAGAGAGGACGAATACAGGTCAAAGCAACAGATTTAATATATAGATTTAGCCAAGCCTAAAAGCGGAGCTCGTCAGTTATTTTTTGGAATGTTGTTACTGATGAAAATAATCCAACATGTACATGTATGTGAAGTAAACTGCGAGCGATTTTATACTTTCAGCCCGAACTAGGATCACATCAGCAGATCGAGGTGTAAGATGGTGTAATGATGAAAACAGAGCCATGATTTCAAGCATTTCAGGGGAGCCACCAATAATGTTGATCACATAACAGAACTGTCTTCTGTGCTTTTTGGTGACATTTCCTGTTCTTTCTTATTGAGAAAGACATGACATTGTTATTAATCATTATATTCTTTCTTAGTTAACAATTGGGACTCCTGCACAAAAGAAGTTTATTTACACATTTTTTGTTGTTGTGGGGTATGACTGAAATGTAGTGGCTACAATATATTCAGTCCCCAAATTTCTACCAAATGAAATCTCACAAAAATACCAAAGTAGTATACACATGTAAAAAGTTAAAAAGTTTTGTTTTCTAACTTGATCCCCAAAGACAGTTAGCTATCTTCGTTTTTGTATGGCATCTCCTCCTGCTAAAAGGGTTTGCACCATCTCTTAAAGTATAAGTATAAGCAAAATCACTCTGGCATGAACGATAAATATGATATTTTGTTGCTGATCATGAATACTTGCATAGGCTTCTGATAATAATTTTACTATTCAATTCCAATGTGATTTGTTCTTTTTCTCGACTGAGATTGTGGACTACAGGAGCTGTTATTGGGTTCCATTACTTAATTTTGCTCATAATGATTAAATTATACCAAGAATTATAAGTCCATGTAAGCTATAAGTAAGTTATATTATGTACGTGTATTTTGTCTGCACTACACAACCAAACGCACTCAAAGATTATCAGGCATAGGTACATTTGTCAGAAAAAGCCAGCATATCAAAGATATGTTTAGATTGACACATCAATTAAAGATAATTTATAGCAAAATGGATAAACAATACATCAATATCCTGCATGCACCAAAGCTGGAGATGGGGTTATAAGGCAATCATTTAAACAACTGATTGAAATAATTTATAAATTAGAGAACACTATTTGCACAACACTAGGGAACAAATTAACCTTATTGGACGCTGCGAATGGCAAGGCTGTCAGTAGAATGTCACAAATTTCTCAACTCTTTCTTTCTACAAAAATACTAATCCTGCAACTTTGCTTAAGACCCAGTTCTCCATTTCGTGTTGGCAAAATATTAATTTATGCCATGCCCAATGCCAGTTATCACAAAATTGATTTAAGAGCAACATAAACCAAGCACAATAAATATCATTTTTAAGCCAAAAAAGCAATTATTTGAATAAACCATGACATGATGAGTAAATTGTCTCCAAGAAAAACTGATTAATTTAACAGACACTTTAAATAATTAGTTAATACATGTATCATAGGTGTTTCTTAATAATGTAATACAGTTTATCTGTAACAATGTTGCAGCTACAGCTGTATGATATTACTACACACAGTATGGGTTGCAGAACTCAACTTCCAAGTCAGTTTGTTCAATGAACTTTGTGCAGAAATTATTATGGCATCAAGTTGTCTGTGAATATAGAGAAACCAAACAAAGCATTACAATCTTAAGTAATAAATTATTGAACTCTTTTACATGTATGTACAATGTATATTCCATTAATATTGGGGATCTCTCAGAAGCTGCATCTATGATGATTTAATTTGCTCCCAGTGCATTTTTTTATGGAACTTTTCACACATTAATATCTCTGTTATGACAGCAGTCTCTGTGTTCTATAACAATTAGTACACAAGAAAAATACACTCAGTAAAATATTGTTTACAATAAAAATCAATCCCTATAAGCAATCATAAGGACCTTCAATTTATATTTCTTTAGAAATATCTCACCTGGCCATGGTTGCTTTGAAAATCTTTGCTGTTTTAATCCAGGTTGCCCATGTGTACACTGTTCGTATATTGACTGACAGGAACAGGGATGTAATCATACTGTATATCGCTGCTACTTGAACACCACTGAACATACAAAGACATATCAATTATAATTTATAACCAACAGATGACATTCCTTTCATTGATATACAGTGTCCTTCATTGCTAGTTGTTTACTGAGTGTCTACAGTAGTGAATCAAATGTTAGGGGGATGGCACCAAAACTTTCACAGTGGCAGGCTCTGTCCTGAGATGCAAAGCAAACATATATAACTATTATGAACTTGGCGACTTGCTTTTGAGCGCACATGCAATTTGCTTTAAACAAGAAACTGGAACATTGCAGTACAACAATGTGCATGTAGTCCCAATCAAAGGGCCATCCAGGCTGTTTGGTTGTACATATAACTGAAAATCAGACTGAAATGTAGTGGCTACAATATATTCAGTCCCCAAATTTCTACCAAATGAAATCTCATAAAAATACCAAAGTAGTATACACATGTAAAAAGTTAAAAAGTTTTGTTTTCTAACTTGATCCCCAAAGACAGTTAGCTATCTTCATTTTTGTATGGCATCTCCTCCTGCTAAAATCAGACAGAAGATATTCACACGCAATGTCTGAGAAATCATTAATTACAAAATATGCTTTAAGAAATATCTTACCTGGTAAGGCCAACTTTCAGAAAGTTTTGTAATCTAGACTGGCTGGCCAGTTCATACATTTGACAAGTTGACACTGGGCATGTTTGTAAATTTGTGCGCTTCAACATCACATTACAATGTACATGTAGTAGCGTTGGTCAACTGAAAACAGCATAATTTGGTTAATTAATTTACACTGTACAATATTTGGTTATATATTGGTGTATATCGTTGCACACCAACAGATGACTATTAAAATTAATTTACAGAACATATTGGCAGCTAAATCATAACAAGTGAAAAATTGAGCATGAGCCATTTACATGTACATGTAACAGCCCTCACCTCAGAACTGTCATAGATATAATATATTTTCAAACTCGCTGAAATTTCAGATTATTCAATATTAACATGCAGGTACATCTTTAACAGTGTGTTTGCTTTACATTCACTTTACACAGAACCCGTATCCACCATAGGCAGACTTTTAAGTTTGCCTTTGAAAATAAATTGCATCATCTAATGCATCTTTCATTACCTATTCTTGTGACGAAATGACACAAAATCCAAGTACAAGAAGTCATAAGCATAAAACTAACTTAATTACCTGGTAATGCTTACAGCACCTCTTACTGTCTGCATATGCCGTCCATAAACTGGTACTGCCTGGACAATACTCATTATTTTTCTGATCACATCTTTTAAAATGTCACTGTTATATAATTTGTCCTGAAAAGGCAAATGCATGAAATGTTATGCCTTTGGCACTCACCACATACCTTTACATGATGTACAATGTACACCAAGTCATGATCGACATTCACAATTCTTTTTACTTTCATTGTAACTTTTTTGTAACTTTTTGCGGTGTCATTTTCCCACACTTGAAGAGAGGACTTCCACATTAGGTGGTAATTCTCTATGAATTCACAGGGAGTGATAACAATTAAATGGTGACTAACTTTAGCAAAGGAGGCATTCAAATGTCAGATTTTAACGTTAACTTTCCTCGACGAGCAAAAAAGTAAAGCACAACAAAGAAAACAGTCAGTGACATTCGGTTAATAAGTTAGTCAATCAAAAAATTAGTGTGAAAAAGAGAGCAGAGAGAGAGAGTGGAGCGAGGAATGCACTCTCACCAACTAAATTTTGAATGTACATAAGTAAAAGTTATTTTTATTACCGAGAAATGGTCAGGGCAAGGACTTCTATGCCCTAAATTTTTTCTACGTATGTAAATGTCATTTTCACTGTTCAAGTTACCGAGCACAGCTCTTAGCATTTTTTTAATTAGTACTATCTCACTGTTATGGAACATTTCCATAAGTGTAAATACCACACTAGGGAATAACATCTCATTAGGAAAATAGGGGCCATGTACCCCCAACCAAAAACAGTGGCACTAATAAAATGAAATAGCAAATCAAAATCGAAGTAGAGCTTTACTTGCCGACAGGGTTTACATGCATAATCGTCTCGACATTTCGACTACAAGCATTTCACCAAACCGAACTAACTGGACAACAACAAAATAAAACGAGGAAATCTACATTATAAACACAATATGCATATCATTACAACTGAGTATCAAACAGCAAATCCCTTCTCAATGAAGGATGACTGAACGAAAGAAAGGATGAAGAAAATTCGTTTAAGCTTGCAGTGTTAAATTTTAACAATTATTCACGCTTAAGCATAGATTTGAATATCACAGTGTGTATTTTTGCCGACGGCTTAATTTAGCTTTGCAGTCATTTTATCGGCGGTAGCTTTACCAGTCTTCAACCAAATTAACCTGGAAATTCCTCCCAAGCATTTCGTCAAACCGAATAAATTGAACTAACAAAACGAGGAAATACTTTGTAATCACAAGATGTAAATATTCACATAGGTACGTCAAAAGTAAATTTAGCAAATCCTGTTCGGGAGCTCCGCTATCATGACAAACGACACCAAGCCCGTGCCCTCCCTCCACTCACCACTGGCGAGCAAGTTTGGGTGCGCGACCAGAACCGGGAAGGTCAATATTTCTATTGCCGTTCCCTGGTTCAGGCATACTCTTATGGCTTTAGAGTACTTTTCCGAACAATTTCGACTGGATACAGATTGAATTTTTCATGAAGGAGGAGGGGGGGTGGGCGGTGGGGAGCATCTGTGTAAGAGCTAAGGCTAACTAATCTATTTGTCTCCACTGGAACTAATCAACAAATCCCAGGACAAATGTAGCTAATGAAATAAAGCTGTTCCCACAGTAAACACCCCCTAGCCAACGCGATTCAAAAGTTGTGTTCGTGAACATTAATTGTCCCAGTTATGTAGCAGGTCATCTGGCATCCCGGCGAAACAGGCCACGTGATTGTTGATTGCACGGTCCAGAATCACAACCAAAAACTAAACCACCTCGTGTGCACTTTTTTTTCGATTATGTCATTTGTTTTCGCCCCTGCTGCGAAAAACAAGCCTAACCTGCAAAATGTGTTTACTTCCAAGACCCTTTCAATGACCCCCCCCCCCTTGACTTTTGTTCTTTTGTTTTTTGCTGGGTTTTAGTATACGTTGTGAAACAACGGTTACACGGGATTTTGCCGAGGTAACAAAAATGGCACATGGAGGAAAAACATTTTTCCTTTTCGGTTACATATTAATGTCAAACAGAGAAACCTGATTTGCTCGTAATACCCTAGACATCAAAACACTAATGCAACTGACCACATTAAATGTCAAGGGCGCTGCATGTGATCTTTTTGATGTATCCATGGGTATTAACTACGGGAAATTTACCTCCTGAAATATTGGTCATACTCACTGGTAAAAGGGTCATTTACCACGGTAAAGAGTTCCGTGTAACTAATCGTTAAGGGAGCGAATTTCCTGGAAACTACAGTCCAAACATGTTTCTCCTGTAATCGTTTTTTCATCTGTAGCCTGGGATCTTATAATCAGGACTCTACGGTATCTTTACTCAACATTCATCACTACAACACGACAAAATGTATAAATATTCACTGTAAAGCTACAATTTCTCTGATTTATCCATAGAGCATCGACTTTTATTGGACTGAAATGCCACACAAATTCGCATAACGGACCTATTTTTTCAAAGTGTTTCTGACTTGAAGCCATGCTTGGAGACACTTTTTAATTAAATTACATGGTTTTAATTTCGCTCATCGCTAAATGATAATACTTGAGTCGCTTTGTGGAAGTTGTTGTAAGTTGCATATTGTAAACAAATAGTTTTCGCTAACCTCAAGTTTAAAAATAATCAAACTGTAAGCTTGTTTGCAAACACTGCAAGGCGAGTATGAATCTTTTTTTTCACAGGCGCTCGCTTCATAGACTGCTAAAATTTCTTCCTCTGTTGTTGGAAACCAACAAAGGTCAATAAACCATTTTAAGCCGAAGCCAACAAAATTTGCTTGTTTGTGGGAATCTGCAAATTGTGTTTATAAAGTGTGGAATTTCCTCGTTTTGTTAGTTCAATTTATTCGGTTTGGTGAAATGCTTGGGGGTTAAAGACTGGTAAAGCCACCGCCGATAAAATGACTGCAACGCCGTCGGCAAAAATAATATTCAAATCTGTGCTTAAGCTTATTAAACTTTAGCACTGCAAGTTTTTGAACTTCTGGAGTGTCCTTTTCAGGCTTGTAAATGCATTTCTCGGCTTTACTTTGAATTTGTATCCTTTCGTTGATAATTTCGGTCGTCCAGACTTCATTAAAACGGAATTAGCTGTTTGATACTCGGATGTAGTGATATATGCATATTGTGTCTATTTAGATTTTCTCTTGTCCAGTTAATTTAGTTTGGTGAAATGCTTAGTTGAAATGTCGAGATTATATATGTAAACCCTGTGTGCTCACGGAAGCTCCACTTTGATTTTGACTTTCTATTTGATTTGGTCGAGGGCACATGGCCCCTATTTTCCTTTTGAGAGGTTTTTGGGATTTACATGTCTGGCTTTGGTGCATGTACAGTGATGTCTTATGTGCAAAGGGCTATATTCAGTAATGAACAATGTAAATTAAAATATCATTTAATATATGCGTATAAAAACTTTAGGGTGAAGAAATCCTCACCCTGTCCATTTCTCTGTAATGAACATATCATTTACATTCATATAAAAAGTTTAGTTGGTGACAGCGTTCTCCTCTCTCTGCTTTCTCTCTCTCTCTCCCCCCTCTTCTTTGCTCTAGTAGTTTTATTAACTACTTATTTAACCGAGAATGATGTCTTTATAGGAAAATCTTAAACCGAGACCCTGCAGTATTGATCGAGCGACAGCAAGGTCAATATGGCAAGGCTGAGATTTGAGATTTTCACTTAAAGACCGAACGTTCGGGGTTAATAAGTAGTCAATTATATGGGCTAAAAAACAAAATCAAAAGAAGAAAGCCATCTGTGAATTGGAGCACTTATCTGGCCATGCATTCATCATTACCAACTGCACAAAACAGGTGAACTAATGCATATTAAAAGAATTCTACATTCTCCTTGTTTATCGACAACAAACAACGGACACTTGAAATGTTTTTCTCGTCATATTTTATGGGAGAATAATGCCCTAGAATTAGTCAATCAGAGCACGCGTTATACTGGCTACAAACACAAGCCATATAATAAATGTGTGTAAATGATATTTCTATTACAGAGAACTGTGCTGGGTGAGAACTTTTTCGCCCTAAATGTTTCATAAGTATGTAAATGATATTTTCTTTTACAGAGAACTGGGCAGGGCAAGGACTTCTTTTTATATGGATGTAAATAATATTTTTATTACAGTTTTATGTAAATGGTATTGTGTTTTAGAGAACTGGGCAGAGCAAGAACTTCTTCACCCCAAATGTTTTATTTGTATTTAAATGATAATTTTTTTTAAAGAAAACTGGATGGGGCGAGAACTTTGCCCTAAATTTTTTTATATGCATATATATTTTTATTACAGAGAACTGGGCCCCTCATCCTAAATTATTATATAAATAAAAATGCTATTTTTAATAAAAAAAAAAAGAAAAAAAAAAAAAAAGAGAAAAGATTTCTTTGCCCTAAATTTTTTATTAGTTATAATTTTTTTGGAAGAAATAACACAGAAAAGTTTCACACACAATTTTGCTTTTATATAAAGTTGAACCCTGCCATTTCGAACCCCCAGGAGAAACAAAAAATAGCTTGAAATAGCTGATAGTATTTGACTTGAGTGCAAGTCCATTAGGAATATGGTTTTGAGTTCGAAATAACGAGGAATTCAAAATGGCTGAGTTCGAATTAGTGGGATCAAACTGTTGTTCAGTATAATTTTTTTTTTATAAATTATATTAGTATATTACTAGGATATAATTATTGTTTATCCATTCTGCTGTAATGTTATTGATGTGTCAATTCAAACATATCTTGGCTTGGCTGATCTATGTACCAATGCCTTATAACCTTTCAGTAGGATACCCAAGTTGTATAGTGAATGTAAAATACTTATAGCTTCCTGATGTAATTTGCTTCCTTCCTTATAATTTAATTTTTGGCGTTATCTAAATAAAAAAATAATAATTCAAGGTAATCCAGTAACAGTTCCTGAGTAGTAGGGAATGAACCTCATTATAGCGGAGCTCCTGTGCGCGAGTGGAGCCCCATGCCTTCGAAAATTTTGTAACCCATCGATCTAAAAATTTTGATTGTCAAGTAACTGTCCGTGCGCCAAGCCGAATACCTTGAAAATTAAGATAGCACCATTAACATAAGAGCATTTTTGATATTGCTCATCCGTGTTATGGTTTATTGACAGCTGTCAAAACAAGGTTTCCACTGACGAGTATTATGTGACCATATCGCGTGCTCAGGTTTAGAACTTATTGACAGCTGACCCGGTACTAGTTTTTGGATCACAGGCTCAAGTCAGGTTATTACTCTGGAAAGAAAGAGGGGGTACATGCAAAGGCAAGCTTTTGGTGCAAGTTAACCTCTGGTGCATTGTGGACTTTCCTTCTGATATATTCCCTGTACAATTGTCCCTTGGTATGTCCCTGATGTTCTGTGTACGTAATTTTTACAATCTTTAAGTTACGCTTATAGTGGGTATAGTTTATTAAAATTTAACTGGAAAGAATATCAAACCCACACGTTGAACAATTACATGCTCATGATTGATTATATTTTGAGTTTCTGATCCAAGAAAAAATTTAAACAAATCCTTCTTTCCTTTATAATTAATTTTTAGAATCAGGAGCTACGATTTTAGGCTTGGCTAAATCTATACATTAAAAGATGTTTGATTAAACGCTAAATTATTCATTGACAATGAATGAACTTTGGCCAGGATATGGCATCCTATGGCTAAAATATCGCACGTGATCACAGGATAGAAAATATATTGGCATGGTGTTGATTTACTTTCCTACTTTAAATAATTGACAACTTTGGTTGTAAATAAGTTTTAGCACTTATATTTCGAAATGTATGATTTGTTGCCGGGAAAAAGGGACAGAGAGGTAATTATTGTTGAGTTTTCCGTTTCCCCTTTTCTTTTTCAAATCTCCGATATATTGCAAGTCTAGACGTTTATTTACTATTGTAACTGTGTACTATCGAAACAATACAGAAGTTAAAATGTCCATTTTACTTATTTAAAGCATCACGTTGTACTGGGGTTACTTTTTCTTAGTGGTAAATTAGATTAAAGTGAGCCATTTCTTACGATCTTGATTTGTTGATTTTACACTAACGTAAGTAGGGTGTTTGTGAACGAGGAGAAGGACAGTTATAACGTTTTAAAGGATTGTATTCACTGTAGCTTTAAATTCCTATTCTTCACTATCATAACAGCGTTCCGTTACACACGGAAAGGAATTCAGTTTACTGAAAAAAAAGACACTTTCTTAACCTTATTACCAACTGCTATTATTAGGAGGAATTTTAGAGATCTAAAAGAGTAATACACTGAAGTTAAATTGCTTAGGTGAAATTAGATTCCACACAAAAAAAAGCCTGGGAAATTTCCTGACTATGGCAGGATAAATACATTGTTAACTGCTGAATTTTTACGCGTTTCTATGGATAGTTAAAATAAGTACTCATTTCTTTCAGTATCAAATCGTTTATAAAAGCTTCAAAAGTACCACTTAATATTAGCGTGCATGCATTAGCACTTCACAAGAGTGTCAATATCTCGAGTTTCAGCCCTTTTATAAATATGATAAATTGAAGGATTGAACTTACATACGGACATCATTAAGAGAACTAACCTTGCAAATATAGCATCAGGAAACCCGATAAAAACATAAATCTTAAAGTTCTCTCTGCCTCTGGTACAACCCGACTCTGGCGTTCCATCTGGTTTGTAAATTTGGTAGGTAAATCTATATGAGTTATATGTGTTTTGTGTTATTTCAAAATGACTTAAAAGTCTCGGAATGGTTGTAAGAAAGGGTGTCATTCTATTTCACTTCGTGTACTGAAGCTAACGTACATCTGGCCGAAATAATTTATATCTAAGGTTTCTATTATCATCTAATATTAAGTTTAACATTTCTTTAATAAAAATGTGGGAATATACTTCACCAGCAAATAGTAGAAGCTGTTCATATTATTGTGGTGTTTATCTCAAATGTTTTCTCTTCTTACGTTTTCGTAGAGAAATTAAAAAAGTTAAACTAAGAGGTTCAACCTTAAAAGAGTATAATAAAATTTGTGCGTGTTAAAAAATACAGAAGGATATTTAAGGTGATTCTTTAGTTACTGAAATTAAACTTGATTTCAAGGCGAGTTTTTTAAAGCTTATGCTTACAACCTTTTTTGCAAGGTTTACTTAATTTTTTCAGACGATCGAGAGCTAAGGCATTGTATCCTGATTTATTTATTTTACATACCATCAGGAGCCATAATCGGGGACGGTGACCGTAAGTCTTGGGATCCGCGCGCACCTATGATATGAGACAGTTTTTCTATTTTTAGAACAAATTGCGCCATCCTGACGTCATATACCCGCGCGGATCCACGCACATGTCGGGGGCTCTCGCGTGGATATTGTCACGTTGCGTGATCAAATGGTGATAGTTGAGAGACCTTGAGATACTATCTTGCGTATTTTTCACAGCGATGGCAAGGAATAAGGCAGGGAATACGAACCAGGGCGCTTATATGTAGTTTTATGCTCTGAGCTAACGGAAAAGGTGGGTTTTTCAGGGTCAAAAACAAGACTTCAATCTCGCGCTGGGAATGAATAATAAGATCTGCTCGCGCTAGTTGTAAGCTTACGCGTATGTTTTTGCGTTTGTTCTGATTTATAAAGAATATAGCAAAAAAACCTCTCTACTCAGGTATCGAGTTAATTTGTGAGTTTCTCAGACAATGGTTAATCATAACCAAACCTATTTTGATGGTTTCTTATTGTTTCTGCTTGTTTGGTGAGTTTGCAAAAGTTTTGAAAGGAAAGTCTGACACGTACAATTAGCTCATTTGCATAGGGGAGCTCGTGCACTTTCAAGTCCGAGTCGGTGTTTTCAATTGTCAACAAATCTTGACAAAGATTTCTTTCGTTATCTTTTGTGCTGAGATGCTGCAACAAATTTCACGAACGCAAAAAGGGCTACTAACATCATGTGTGTTTCTTCAACATAAGCATATTGAAGTTTTACACTGCGAAAATGAAAATAGACAAGGAGTTTTGACAAGTCGATCAACAAAATCGAAACCGTTATTCGAAGTTGATTAAAGAAAGCGTCATCGTAACTTTGCTGATTATTTCTGCTTTATTCACATATTTTCAGCTTAGCTTTTGATTAATATGTTCTCAAACATTTATCAATCGTAAACAGATCTAAAAACTATAGAGTTATTGTTTGAGTTCGATGTACGCTTTCACACGAAAGTGCGGCGGAAGTACAATTTGTCATGTTTACTGACTGTACAAAACACGCATCGGCGTGCGCTCTCATTCATCGACAACAGAGAATTTACTGGATTTTTACACGAATAAAACTGAGCAGTATCTACGGACGTAAAGTTATTGGGCCTTGATGAAACATCAAGCCTTGCTTACAATTCAGGCGAAACTCAGGCTGACCAAAATAGCAATTGTTTTGTTTTACTTTTCAGTCGCGATAGACTGGCAAATTCCTCGCAAGCGTGTGGCAAGAAGAGCTAGGAAACTTTGAATTCCTGAAGCTCTGCTATATCTAAATATATCCAGCTAGTTTTTTTGCTGTGTAATGGAAAAGCTGTTAATCTTCAACATATGTTAAATTTAAAGTGGAGTAATGTACAGCTCATGTAAAAGAAGCATCCGTCGGAACACAACTTGGTCAGCGCGATATATATAAGCTTAAAGCGGAAAATACCTAAATTCGACACTGTCTTACTTCACTCAAACTGGCGCAGCTTACGACGAAAATACTGAAGAAAAATTCCAACAGACCTAAACGCGTTGAGTTGTGGGCCAAAAACATGAAAAATTTCGGAAATTTCGGGCGCCATTTCCCCCGCGCGACCTCCGCAAAAATCCTCGCAGCATGTACGCGCGTGCACCGCAGGCGATGGCGCAATTTTTTCAAAAAATAGAATTATTGTCCCATATCATGGGGGCAACCCCAATACTAGAAATTGTACGCGCTTACGGTCTCCGTCCCCGATTATGACTCCTGATACCATACATCTCACCTAGGGGTGGCCATCTTCTGATCCTTAGGTGAAAGTACCTAGAAAATTGAACTGATTTATCTGGGAAACAAACTCGTCACATATAAAAACATATAAACTCATATTTAGATATAATGTAACTACCACGACGCACAAAACAGGGAAACATAAATATCGATCCAGAACATTAGCGGGTACGAAAGCCCAAGAGCAAAGGGTCACGGAGCTTGTTTTAGTCTTTTTAAATCTGATTGCCAATTTTTGTGAGCTGAATTTGACCAGAAAAAAGTCATTGAAAATTAACAAATGAAATTTGCCAGTGGATATGGTGTCTGTTTCTTCATCAAACGACATAACGAAACAAATATATCATGATAAGGTAAAATAACAAAGTGGCAGCGGTGGGATTCGAACCCACGCCCCCGAAGAGACTGGTGCCTAAAACCAGCGCCTTAGACCACTCGGCCACGCTACCAAGCATCTGACGGAGGAGGTATTTTCTTCGTGAACTTTAATTGTAGATCTGGAATCCGAACGTACACTGATATGGTTTTACTTGAGAAATTTAAACCGAGCCAAAAAATTTATTAAAAATTGCCAGAGCAATGACTGAGCAATTTATATGACTGAGAACATTGCTTCACTGTGATTGGCTGAGGGCAGGCCAATGTACTGTAGTGCAAATTAATGCGAGCGCTTTCGTGATTTTCTCAGTCATATAATAAATGACTAATCGTATAATGGCTTGGGCAATTAAGGATTTACACTACTCGTGATATTTGAAAAAAACCTTTCAAATTGTACTCGCCTAAAGGCTCTTTCAATATTGAGAGAATTCTCAAATATCACTCTTAGTGTAAATATGTATTTTCCGCTGGTATGTAAGCAATTCTTTGCGGGAGTATCTGTGGCACCTTTTGATTGGCTATTGGATACCATATATTCATTAGCACGAGGTACTTCTTTCTCTCTCTCGCGTTCTAGTTTCCGAAGTGTTTGCCGTTCGTTTCAGTCGCTGTGATATCCGACTCGGAATCTATTGTTGAGAGAACGAAAGAGAAAGAAAGTCCAGAGAATCCTAAACCTTAGAGTTCAGAGTTGGTGGACGGAGTCTTTTTTCTCCCTGATTTAAGGGATATCTTAATACTCAACTGGAAACCAAGAAGAAAGCAGATAGAAGATCAGTTGAAAATAGAGAGGTCCGCCTCGGAATTCAAATTCAAGGGTAACAATAAGCAGTTTGAGGTGAACGTCGAACTAGAAAGCGTCCTTTCCCGAATAAAAACCAGTACTGACGACTCCAGTCAAGTATATAGTTTGGGGCAGGAAGCACAACAAATCATTCGCAATAGGCAGAAGTTAATAAGATTGCTGACCGCAGCAAAGACGGCTGGCTAGTGGTTCAAGAATATGAGTCGGATAAATGACCTGGTCTGAAACTCCGAAGACGAAAAATGCCTCAGGGAGGCGAAGAATGCTGCGGACAAAAACTGAGGAAAGATTCCGACAAGTCTAAGCCGGGCTGTTCTAAGCGCTTTAAGTCTGATGGTGATAATCAGCTTTTTCGCAGTAATATTTTTTCCTTTCTCTTTTTCACTTTGTTATTTCTCATGCGGTTGGAATGCCTTAGCATCCAACCATCAAACAGTGTTGTTTGTTTTGAATGTATTACATTTAAGAGTAAAATAATTTCCGTTAGTTTGAGCAGAGTGAATTGAAACGTAACCTTAATTGCAACCGCTTACATTCATATGAAATTATTTTTTACAAAAACTGCAGAAATTCTTGCTCCCTCACTGGTTAATTTTCATTTTCAATAAGCGGACAGAGATATGAATGTATGATTTATGACATAATTTATTGAAAACGATTGACGTCAGTCTTTCATGTGTCTGTCCTGCTATTGACAATGAATTTTGTCATTGTCAAAGTAGTCTTCGGCACCGTTATGATGAAATTTATGATCAATAACAGGACAAACGCATGGAAAACTGACGTCAATTTTTTGATAAGAACTACGCCTTACAAATGTCCCGCTCATACAATCATCTCGTTGTTAAATCCATAGTCTCTTATAAAAAACTCCCATTTACCCGACCACGGTAACGTCATTATTGGTCCTTACTAATAACAGGATATAATTACTTCGGGAGGAGTTTACCATCGATAATATCGGACCTCGCTTCCGCTTCCGCTTGCCTTCGCTAATCTCGCCTGTTTCAAATTGGGTCAAAGGACCTTTCTTCAATCTCTGATGTTTCTTTTCGTTAAATCCGCCCTTATCGAAAAGCGCGAGATGTTTACCAAGCCTTTCAAAATTGATAGAATTCCCTGTTTTTGGAAACGAATGTATCTTAGGCCAAATCAAGCAAATAAATATAATTTTCAATGTTTTTAATCCACATTCACTGGTATTACAAGTTAAACAATTTGTAAAACAATTGTTAATCACGATAACTAATGTCCTTTATAATGAAAATAATAATGATGTATTTATACTCAGTTAAGATTAAACTGAAGCTAGGTGCTTGTGGGACCGTCAGTACAACTAAATAAATCAACGTTTATAATAAAAAGACATTCCTTCTAATCAACGTCAAGTGTACAATTTCTCTGAAATAATGGCATAATCTGCTTACTAACCAATTTAAACTATTAAAAAAATGTTCAAAGTGTTTTTTTGAAACACGACAAATAAACAAGTAATTTGCTTCATGTTAAGTCTGTGTAAATTTAAGTCACTTTGTTTGATTTCACTCAACATGTGCGCACAAAAAAACGTAATCCCAATAAAGATCATTCCAATCAGTAGGTGACCTGAAGGTGTAAATATGGCGCCTTCGTTAAGATTTCGCAAATCCACCCTGTATTCCTCTAAAATATGGACTAAGCAAATATCAAACAACTTACACCTTTAAATATTAAATATATATCAAATACGTCTTTTTCTTGCTCAAAAAGCTAAATCCAAGGCTCAAATGGACACAAGTCAGCCATCTAAAGTAAAACAATAATGTCAGTGACAAAATAGAGAAAGACTGGTAAGAGAGTTATCATAACGCTAAGCCATACACTAGCAAACGCATTAATGTATGTGTAACCTCCAGATGTGAGGAAGTCGCCTCTTTGGGCACGTTGTATTTTACCGTTTTTATAACTCTGTTGGTTTCCTTTCCTGTCTCGGTTCCCGACTTCGTTTTCGTCAAGGTGGTAATGAATAGCGCTATTATCATTCCCATTATCATCATCGTCATCATTGTCGTCATTATCGTCGTCATCATCATCGTCAACATCATCGTCATCATCATCATCCTCATCATGATCGCCGTCATCATCATCGTCATCATCGTTATTATTGTCATCATCGTCATCATCCTCCTGGACATCATCGTTTTCATCATCATCGTCCTCATCATTGTCGTGATAATCTTCGTCATCGTCGCCTTTATCATCGACTTTTTCATCATCTACGTCGTCATCTTTGGCATCATCTTTATCATCGTATTCGTCATCGTCTTTATCGTCATCTTTGTCCTCATCTTTGCTGTCATCTTTATCATCATTTTTGTCATCGTCTTTTTCATCATCTTGGTCGTCATCTTTGTTATCATTTTTGTCCTCGTCTTTATCGTCATCTTCGTCGTCATCTTTGTCATGATCTTTGTCATGATCTTTCTCGTCATCTTTGTCATGATCTTTGTCAACATCTTTTTCGTCATCTTTCTCGTCATCTTCGTCATCATCTTTGTCATCATCGTTGTCGTCATCTTCGTTGCCATCTTTGTCATCATCTTTGTCGTCATCTTGGTCGTCATGTTTGTCATCATCTTTGTCATCATCTTTGTCTTCATCTTTGTCGTCATTTTTGTCATCAACTTTGTCGTCGTCTGTTTCATCATCCTTTTCATCGTGTTTATCATCATGTTTGTTATCATGTTTGTCGTCATCATTGTCATCATCCTTGTCATCATCTTTGTCATCATATTTGTCATCATCTTTGTCATTATCTTTGTTATCATCTTGGTCATCGTTTTTATCATCATATTTAAATACAAAATTGAAGTGAAACTTTGATATTAACTACTTGTTTAAAATTATCCATCGAATAGTTTTAGAATTTCAGATTCTGCTAATATTATTACATGAAATTTTCGCGGCACGTTAATTTCGTGAATTTCGGATTTAAAAAGATCGCGAAATGAAAATGAGGCGGAAAATAAGTGTCGCGAACATAGCCTGACGCGAAAATTAAGTGACTCGCATTATGTTACTGTTGCGCTTTTGTTAATTTTGAATTTATAGTACCTTCGTTAAAGTCGGTTTATTTAATTCAAGGACATGTTAAAGTAACATTGCCAAGGAAATAAATTCTGTGTTACTCAAAAACGCGCAGTGAAAGTGATTAAAAATACAAAATTTTCGCAAAATCGCGGAATTTAAGTGTCGCGAAATAAGCCCACCTCAAAATTGCGAAATAAACGTGTTGCGAAAAGTAATTACATTAACAGTTTGTAAGCTGTTGAATTGAGCACGCAAGATCAAGATTTCGAAGATTCGACAACACAGTACCACAAACTGTGTAACGAATTGGACGCGACAATCTGCAAAAGTGATCTTCATTTCAATTTTTGTATCTTTAATTTAGCTTTATGTATATCACTATTCATTTGAATCTAAATAAATTGAAGCGAGTACTTTATTCTGGGATTCTAACGATCACTTGTAGCGAAAGTGAGTACAGACAATCCATAGCCTCTGATTAGAAAAGAACGCCATACAACTAAGCATTTTATGATTTAGACTTGCCACACTCAAATTTGTGAGGTGCAAGAAACCGCTAAGCTTAAAGGTTTTCATTAAGAGGTACCGCCTAAGCTCAAGAGTTTCTTCAAAAGGAGCATTAATGGCACGCTAAATAGAATAAGGAATGAAGCAAATTGACTGACAAATAAATACATTTGCAAGGCCAAACTGTATATTTTCTGTACGAAAAAAAAATTGACTGGACTTTTAAAACAGTTCAGCTTTGTAACCACATAACTATCAAGCAACGAAAATAAGTCAGTACAAATCATCTCTTACCATTTTTCTCTTCGTCATCTTTTTGTCCCGGATCGTTCAAGTCACCCTCTTTAATAAGGTCGCCACTAGTCTTTTTGTTGTCTTTAAATCCATTTTCAATTGAAGGACTTTCAACAGCCTTGTGTATCCCTCTGAAATACAATATTTTAATATGCTATGTAAAATTCTGTACGAGATTGTTCTGTCTTTTATCAGTCAGGCAGAGCTGAAGCTTATTTTTTTTATTCAACGAAACAGCAACATTTGTTTGAACCAGCTATTTTTCTGTTTGACAAATAGTATTTTTTCAATTTCGAGTATATGTCAGAAAACTAACAACGATAAAGAATTATCATTGTTGTAATTAAGAAATTGAAAGAGTGAAATTGCAAATGTCAATGCATTTAGGTTTTTCGACGCTAAATTCACTTAATAGGCGCTAGAAGGCTACTCACGTTGACCATTTATGAGTAAAAAATATCTCAAAGACAACGTCGGCAGGCTATGTGCACGGACGAAAATAATAGCAAATCATTTCAGTTATAATGTAGCCTTACCTCCTTGTTTCCTTAAAGGAAAACTGCAAAGCGGTATCAACATCACCACAAGACAGAGAAGAAGGAAAGCGTTTGCCTGCATTTTTTGAGCTTGGCAATCTTTGTATAATTCTTAAAATGCTGGACTAGGATTATGAAGTTTTGAATCTTTACCTGGCAATTGATATGGTTTTCTGGGGTAGGCGTCAATAATTACAGAGACACAGTAGTTAAAGATATTTGCGACTGTTTGTTGTGAGTGCCCGGGCGAATCTTATCTTTAAGTGTTCCGTTTTAAAACCACACGAGAAGTTGCTATATCATCAAAGGAAATCACTAGTGCATTATAATTTTAGAAACATGCATGGCCGCCATTAGCTGAATACTTCATATCGTCATGCTGTGGGCTAAAATCTTGGACGTGATATTCGATGTTCTTTGTGAGTTGTCAAACTTCTGCCAACTGATGTGTTTTCCTTTTCATACGGTTACTAATGTAGATCAACAGTCGCTTGCTGTTTCCCAAGGCGTACCATGCACTAAAAAACACCGTAGTTGAGAATTGCATAAATACTGTTGGTCTGATTGAGCAGTGACTAAAGAGCCCAATAAAACAGATAGTCAACGGAATAAGAAGTGTGTTTTATTGATTAAGAAAATCTGAGACATTGTTACATTGGAAATGGAAATAACTTTACTTTATGTACGAGTCTTCTTTTGAAATAGAGAACTGAGGACCTTCGACATATGACTGAAAAGCAACAGCAATTTTAGAAACACATTTTTTAACCGTAACCATTAGAAAACAGGAATACTATATGCCTAAAATAAATATTCCTTCAAAATCAATCAAATTACCACATTCTCCAAGGAAACCAAAAGCATTTTGGTATCTCAACATAGTTAACATTGCTGAAAAAAGCCTGTTAGACTATAGTGAATATTTTTCTTTACAAATTTAAAGGTTTTATCCATTGACTTGAACTATGATTTAGGGACAGCTAAGTTAATGACATAAAATAATAAATAGCAAGCCTTATGTTACAATATAATCAGTTCACCGGAAAGGAAATGCGTAATAGTTTGCGTCTGTATCAAAAAATATAAAATGGTTGAGCCATGTGATTCCAATTCTAACTACATCAAGTATACTCATTTACCGCGAAATATCGTACGTCGTCTGACGTACGATATTTGGCGGTAAATATCGATGTCCAGTCGCAAACGTGGCACCTCAGCCAGGTAATAGGTTCCATATAAGAATTTGAGATAATTCTCAACAGGTTGGGTTTGCCTCATGACCTTTCCCCTAAATAGCTCGAAGGACAATGGATCTGTGAGAAACATAGAAATCACTTTGGTAAAAACTGGCGCCCGCGACGCACATGCCAGTACCCTTTGCATTCTGGTCGGCAGAAGCAACTAAAAACAAGCAACGCAGTCAGCCCTGACACGTCAAGGGAAGTAACTGGTATTTATGGGAAGCATGTTCCAGCGGGATTCCGTAAGTCTGAAGAATTGTAGATATGGCATAAATCAACTGAAAGTGTCAGGACAAAAGGTTTAATGAGTAGAACAATGACTACGCACGTGCGCTGTAAATCTTTGTACATTTCTTTGCCGTCCTCTGCACAACAACAACGTGAAATGACTAAATTCTGCGCATTTTGGAGAACACGAACGACGGTGGCTTATTTTTCGTATATTTATTTGGAATTGGACGCTAGCACTACATATTTAGCTTGAGCAACTTCTGAGACCAATAGACGCTCTGAACAGATTTAGACAATTTGGAAATTTGAACTGAGGTAAAATTTAAATTCATTTTACTAAGCGTTGTCCTCGGGGTCGCGGTCGTCATTGTTCAAGTTCTCTGTTATGATTTTAGACCGGTGTTTAGATTCCCTCACTATAATTGCCAGTTCAATCAATAATCTTACAGTATAGCTTCCATCAGTAACCGTTCGTCTCTCTTTTCTGCCAGAACAAATTCTGTAGATTTTAATCAGTGAATTTACTTCCTTTCAACAATTCTAATGTTCCTTGCAATTGGGTAATTAAAATATTACTACTCTATAAAAAAGAAAATCGTCCTTCTAAAAAGCTTATTTTCATAGCCAACAAATATTGGTCTAAAAGAAGTGGCAGCGGTGGGATTCGAACCCACGCCCCCGAAGAGACTGGTGCCTTAAACCAGCGCCTTAGACCACTCGGCCACGCTACCAGATGACAACTGACACGGACATGACAAGAAGCGCTAACAGCTATATCCTGCCACATCATCTAGAATAAACATTATCTTTAAAAATCTTTATAGACAGCTTCTTCTTAGTCTTTCAAACCTATGTAAACTGTGGCATGTTCCTTCGCATATTTCCAGTAGTACTTTTCGAAATCAGTTACATGATTTTGTAAACGGAGAAGTTGTAGTAATTAGGAATATCCTTGTTTATGAAATAACTGAGACGGTACGCACGCTCTGATTGGTCAATAGAGTTGCTAAACCTATGTTTACGATCTATGGCAGCTCTACGCGGGAACTAGAGAACTCGGAACTCTAGCGATAACAATTGTAATAAACAGTTTTGCCTTTCACTGGGTGAGATATCAATAACACGAATATCTCTTCATTCGACATATACATGGAAACTTGCAAGGAAAAAAATGACCAGAAGCTGGTCGTCATATTAAGCTTCATTTTTTTTTTTTTTCGTGGCAAAAATTTTACGCCAACTCCAGTTACGTTTGAGATTAAAATTAATCGCGCTTCGCTTCGCGCTAGGGCCATAAATCCGAGCGGAAAAAACGAGGATCCGTAATTTACAGTACGGTCCGAGAAAACGAGGTTAGTAAGATATTTATTATATCTCTGGGTTCAAAGAGATGGGGAAGATTTCAATCAAGCAGAACGACCATTGATGATTGACGCACGTCAAATCCTAAACGTGAGGACAATTTATTGGTTTCCACAAAAAGCGACTTGAGTTGTCAAAACGTTCGTTTAAATTTCAAACTCATAAGTCCAAGATAATGCAAAATTACAACAGTTCAAGTTTACAAAGATTTTCTGTAACGAATAGTGATAAAACGTTTTGCAAGTAACTCCCGTTGTCGACAATAGTATTTTCAAATGCCCGAACTATGAAGGGCAAAACGTAGAAAGTGCAAACTTTGTTCAATGTCAGCGTCAAATGAATGAATGAATTTTATCAGTGCGAACGAAAGCAATTTGAGGAAAATTTTCTTTCAATGATTACAATCCAGTTTTTTTGTGTTTTGCGGCGTTTTCATGTAAGCTGCCAGATGTATCACTCGGTGCAGGCTGAACAAGATTAAAGTTGGAAATTGAACCGATGTTTGCTGATGCGAAGAGAGAAGGATGTGGCATCGCTTGGAAGCTGAAGCTTCTTTGTTGGGCAAATGAAGATTGCTGCGAGCTTGTTCCATCAACAGAGACAAAGTTTGGTGCATTTGAACTTAAACCCGGTGGAGAAGCTTTCTGTTGTTAGATGTCTGATATTTTTCGCCGGTGTGTTATAGAAGCAGACTTGTATGAGCTCAAACTTTGTAAATCTTTATGCCCGCTTAACTGTGCTACGAAATTTTCTGGAGTTCTACCATCAAGTAACCGTGAGATGCTTGTTTTCCGAACCGAATGGTTAGCAATATTCTTTCCACAAGCCTGTAGACCGGCCTTTTGCGCTGCTTTAGGCAAAAATTTACCGATCTGGTTTTACCGAGTGGTGACAGCTTATACCAGCCATTTGGTTTCTCAAGCCAAACTTTGTGATTTATGGCAAGGAAAAACGGATAACTTGGAGCCTTTGCCTTTTCCGGACGATGGCTTTCAAAAAGCTTAAAGAAGCGGACCGGGCATCTTTCTGTTCCCGATGCGAATATTTTTGGGTTGAACTGTCGCTGGGGAGCACCTTCCATGCCTTTTCTGGTCTTGCTCCCTTTTTCTGCTATCCAAACCAAAACTTCTTTGCCTGTTTCTGGATCATTTTGAAGCTCCAAGTCGCCCCAGCACAGTTTCCTGCTCTCATCCGTAGCCCGGAAACGAAAGGGAAGGGAAAAGAACCACCACAATGTACACTGAAGTGCTTCAGGGTAGTGGCAACCAAATTCGCCGCTCTGAAATAACTTTTCCCCTTCTTCCGTTGTTAATTCACGGCACGCATTTGGCTTGTTTCCTCGTCCTTGATTCACGAGAGTTGTTCGCTTGGCTGCCAACACTTCCCTGGAACGACGAAAATCTTCATCTTGGAGGATAATGAGGGGCAGCTTTAACTCTTTTAATGGCGGTGTATGCTTTTTGGAAAGCTTGAAATACCGTCTGGTTCGTATTCGCCGCCATTTTGCTTGCGCGCGTCTTTAAAGAACTTACCAAGGAGCTTGTCGAGAGTAGCAGCAGGTATGTTCATTACAGTAGAATTTCCATTGACCTGCTGTTCGCAAAACACTTGAAATTTTTTCCACTCGTACGTCGTCTTTTTCACTGTGTTTGACGACCTTTCGGCTGCGATGAAGTTATCTAGTTCTTGACTCGAGTCATCTTCTTCGTGCTCGTCTTTCTGTGAAAACTCTAAGAAACCGACTCGAACGTTTTGGGTTATCTGTTTCTGTGTTTTGTCCTTTTTCTTCGTTCGCGTACTTTTCCTTTAAATATGTTTCAAAGTTTTCTTCAAGAGACATTCTGCATGGCGACTAAAACAAACTTTTGCATTTAGCGGGCCGTACCGTAAAGTACGGCCCGCTACTGAATTGACCAATCACAGCGCCCGTACTAACTGAGAGATATAATAATATCATGTAACGTGTAGGTTTACACTTTTTTTTAGTGTAGTTCGCTTCACCGACAATGAGTAGAAGCTGTTCATATCGTAGTGGTGTTTATCTTAAAATGTTTTCTCTTCTTACGTTTTCGTAAAGAAATTAAAAAAAGTTAAGGGGTTTGACCTTAAAAGAGTATAATAAAATTTGTGGGTGTTAAAGAATATTAAACAATTATTGGATGAGGCTTTTTGTGATATCCAGAATAATAATGATTAACCGTGACGTTGAGTGTCCTTGACCTGATTATTGTATAATCTGCAGTTATGACGTCACAGGCGCTGATTTCGAAAATTCGCTGTACGCTTTCGGCCAATCAGAAAAGAGATAGTGAGTTCAATGTATAATAAATATATGTTATTGGCCGGCTGGGAGGTCCGTACTGTGAAAAACTGTGACCGAGGTCTTGAAAATGCTGACCGAGGCCGCAGGCCGTGGGCAGCATTTTTAAGCCCGAGGTCACAGTTTTTCACTATACGGACCACCCCTTAGCCGGACAATAACATGTTTATCGTTTTTTCTTGGGGGAAATTGGCTTACAAGTCGGTTTGTTTACGCAGCTTTGTCATTAAATTAGCTTACGCGCCGTCTACAAACCATTCGTGAAAAAATCTAACGAGCGAACGAGCAAGTAACTCAGATACTAGACAACGAAGGATGAATTAAAGAACGGATATATTTCGAACTACTTTATGTTAGTTGCATTTAGTTCTCCAGTTAAGTTCTCCGAAAGTGTTTTTCCGGTGTGAAATTTCGAGCAAAGATTGAAGTCAGTTGTATTACAAAAACAATTTCTATCAACCGTTGCGAACTACTCGAAATCAGTGTTTTCTACCGTAAATTGAGTAGCAGATAGCGAGGAAAATTCGTTAAGTATATTCCACAGAAATTCTCTCACATAAAGCAACGGTCAGAGAGTTAAACTCGACTGAAATTGACTCATTTTTTACTTAAAATTGTTCAGAGACACACACACAAAGGATTGCGCGCCATTACAGCGCCGAGCTACAAACAGCCAAACAAACTTTCACAACTTCAAAAAACTCAATTGAATTTACTTACAGTGCCTTTCTTTGCCATTTAAAGGTGAATAGAGATAAATTTGCCTTGAATAATCGTCGATCTAGCGATGGAAGAGTCAAAAGGGCGAAAGATTGACGATTACCGCTCGTTCCGTTCACGAAAATAGATAAACTCGACGGATTCCACCCTCTGTGGCGGTTCGGATGAGAAAATTCCGCCCGCTTCAGGAACCAATCAGATTGCAGGATTTGTTGAATTCCGCCCGCTCACGAGCTGAGAAAAAGATCAAAAAGGATATTTAAGGTAATTCTTTAGTTAATGAAATCAAACTTGATTTCAAGGCGAGGTTTGAAAGCTTATGTTCACGACCTTTTTTCGCAAGATTTACGTCATGTTTTTAGACGGTCGCGAGGTAATGCATTGTATCCTGATTGATTGATTGATTGATTTATTTATCAACTAGGGGTGTCCATCTTCTGATCCTTAAGTGAATGTACTTAGAAAATCGAACTGATTTATCTGGGAAACAAACTTGTCAAGAAGAGTTTCATACAAACTCATAGTAATGCAACCAACAAAACGTTAGAATATAAATGTCGATCCAGGGCATTAGCGGGTAGGAAAGCCCAAGAGCAAAGGGTAACGGAGCTTGTTCTATTCTGTTTAAATCTGATTGTTAATTTTTGTAAGCTGAATTGTACCGGAAAAAAGTCAAATAAAACTAGCAAATGAAATTTGCTCGTGGACATGGCCCTCTGAGTTTTTTTCTCTGTTTCTGTTTCTTCGTCAAACGAAACGAACAATGATATGAGTTTACTTGAGAAACGGTAAAGGCAGCAAAAACTTTGTGAAAAAATTGCCATAGCAGTAATCAAGCAATTTATATGACTAAGAAAATTACTTTTTTTTTGATTGGCTGAGAGCAGTCCAATTTATCGTTAAGATTCAACTTTTATTGTAGTGCAAATTAATGCGCGCGCTTTCGTGATTTTCTCAGTCTTTTAATAAATGAGTAATCGTATGAAGGTTCGAGCAATTAAATATTTACACTGATCGCGATATCTGAAAATTCTTGCAAATTGCAGTCGCCTAAAGTTGAGAGAATTTTCAAATATCACTAGTAGGTAAATCCTTAATTGCACTCATATTCGTACGAAAACAGTTTTTACTAAAACTGCAGAAATTCTCGCTCGCGCTCAGGCTAATTTTCACTTGAAATAAGGGGACAGACACATGAATTATTGTAAAAAAAACAAAAAAACAAATTGACCTCAGTTTTGCATGGTTCTGTCTTGTTATTGTCAATGAATTTCGTCGTAAGATTGTCAAAGTAGTCTGCAGCAAACTTATATGATGAAATTCATGATCAATAACAGGACAAACGCATTTAAAACTGACGTCAATTTGTTAATAAGAACTACGCCTTACAAATGCCCCGCTCTACAATCACCTCGCTGTTAACTCCACGTTCTCTTATCAAAAACTCCCATTTACCCGACAACGGCAACGGCATTTTTGGTCCTTACTGATAACAGCAAATAAGTACCTCGGGAGAAGTTCTCCATCGCTAATATGATATCGAACCTCGCTTCCGAACATAAACTGTCTTGCCTTCGCTGCTCTCGCCTGTTTTAAATTGTGTCAAAGGAATTTTCTGCAATCTCGGATATTTCTTTTTGTTAAATCCGCCCTTATCGAAAAGCGCGAGATGTTTACCAAGCCTTTCAAAATAGATAGAATTCCCTGGTTTTGGAAACGGATGGATCTTTGGCAAAATCAAGCAATGAAATATCATTTTCAATGTTTTTAATCCACATTCACTGGTACGACAAGTTAAAAAAAACTAGTAAAACAATTATTAATCACGATAGTTAATGTCCTTTATGATAAAAAATAATTACGCTTCATTTATAATTATCTATGTCATCATCTATGTCATCATCTTTTTGATCGTCTTAGTCGTCATTTTTGTCATCAACTTTGTCGTCATCTTTGTCGTCATCTTTGTCATCACTTTTGTTATTATCTTGTCACCGTCTTTATTATCAACTTTGTCGTCACCTTTGCAGTTATCTTTGTCGTCATTTTTGTCGTCATCTTTGTCATCATCTTTGTCGTCACCCTTGCAGTCATCTTTGTCGTCATCGTTGTCATCATGTTTGTCGTCATGTTTGTCATCATGTTTGTCGTCATGTTTGTCATCATGTTTGTCGTCATCCTTGTTGTCATGTTTGTCATCATCTTTGTCGTCACCCTTGCAGTCATCTTTGCCGTCATCTTTGTCGTCATCGTTGTCATCATCTTTGTCGTCATGTTTGTCATCATGTTTGTCGTCATCTTTGTCATCATCTTTGTCGGCATCTTTGCAGTCATCTTTGTCGTCATCGTTGTCATCATCTTTGTCGTCATCTTTGTCATCATCTTTGTCATCATCTTTGTCATCATCCTTGTCATCATCTTTGTCATTATCCTTGTCGTCATCTCTGTCGTCTTTGTCATCATCTTTGTCATTATCTTTATCGTCATCTTTGTCATCGTCTTTGTCATCATCTTTGTCATCTTCTTTGTCGGCATCTTTGCAGTCATCTTTGTCGTCATTTCTGTCCCCATCTTTGTCGTCATCTCTGTCGTCATCTTTGTCATCATCTTTGTCGTAATCTTTGTCAACATTTCTGTCATCATCTTTGTCATCATCTTTCTCATCATCTTTATCATTATCTTTGTCATCGTGTTTGTCATCATTTATGTCATCGTCTTTTTCATCACCTTTGTCATCGTGTTTGTCATCATTTTTGTCATCGTCTTTGTTATCATCTTTATGGTCATTTTTGTCCTCATCTTTGTCATGAACTTTGTCATGATCTTTGTCATGATCCTTTTCGTCATCTTTGTCGTCGTCTTTGTCATCACTTTTGTCATCATCTTTGTCATCATTTATGTCATCGTCTCTTTCATCACCTTTGTCATCATCTTTGTCATCATCTTTGTCATCATCTTTGTCATCTTTTTTGTCAGCATGTTTGCAGTCATCTTTGTCGTCATCTTTGTCCCCATCTTTGTCGTCATCGTTGTCATCATCTTTGTCGTCATGTTTGTCATCATGTTTGTCGTCATCTTTGTGATCATCTTTGTCGGCATCTTTGCAGTCATCTTTGTCGTCATCTTTGTCATCATCTTTGTCGTCATCTTTGTCATCATCTTTGTCATCATCTTTGTCATCATCCTTGTCATCATCTTTGTCATTATCCTTGTCGTCATCTCTGTCGTCTTTGTCATCATCTTTGTCATCACTTTTGTCATCATCTTTGTCATCATTTATGTCATCGTCTCTTTCATCACCTTTGTCATCACCTTTGTCATCATCGTTGTCATCTTTTTTGTCAGCATGTTTGCAGTCATCTTTGTCGTCATCTTTGCTCCCATCTTTGTCGTCATCGTTGTCATCATCTTTGTCGTCATGTTTGTCATCATGTTTGTCGTCATCTTTGTCATCATCTTTGTCGACATCTTTGCAGTCATCTTTGTCGTCATTTCTGTCCCCATCTTTATCGTCATCTCTGTCGTCATCTTTGTCATCATCTTTGTCGTAATCTTTGTCAACATTTCTGTCATCGTCTTTGTCATCATCGTTGTCATCATCTTTCTCATCATCTTTATCATTATCTTTGTCATCGTGTTTGTCATCATTTATGTCATCGTCTTTTTCATCACCTTTGTCATCGTGTTTGTCATCATTTTTGTCATCGTCTTTGTTATCACCTTTATGGTCATTTTTGTCCTCAACTTTGTCATGAACTTTGTCATGATCTTTGTCATGATCTTTTTCGTCATCTTTGTCATCATCTTTGTCATGATCTTTGTCATGATCTTTGTCATGATCTTTGTCGTCGTCTTTGTCATCACTTTTGTCATCATCTTTGTCATCATTTATGTCATCGTCTCTTTCATCACCTTTGTCATCACCTTTGTCATCATCTTTGTCATCATCTTTGTCATCTTTTTTGTCAGCATGTTTGCAGTCATCTTTGTCGTCATCTTTGTCCCCATCTTTGTCGTCATCTTTGTCATCATCTTTGTTATCATCTTTGTCATCATCCTTGTCATCATCTTTGTCATTATCCTTGTCGTCATCTCTGTCGTCTTTGTCATCATCTTTGTCATTATCTTTATCGTCATCTTTGTCATCATCTTTGTCATCTTCTTTGTCGGCATCTTTGCAGTCATCTTTGTCGTCATTTCTGTCCCCATCTTTGTCGTCATCTCTGTCGTCATCTTTGTCATCATCTTTGTCGTAATCTTTGTCATCATTTCTCTCATCATCTTTGTCATCATCTTTGTCATCATCTTCATCATTATCTTTGTCATCATCTTTGTCATCATTTATGTCATCGTCTTTTTCATCACCTTTGTCATCGTGTTTGTCATCATTTTTGTCATCGTCTTTGTCATCGTCTTTATGGTCATTTTTGTCATCATCTTTGTCATGAACTTTGTCATGATCTTTGTCATGATCTTTGTCAGGATCTTTGTCATCACTTTTGTCATCATCTTTGTCATCATTTTGTTGGTCATCGTGGTTGTCATTATCTTTTTTGTCATCTCTGTCATCATCTTTGTCATTATCTTTGTCATCATCTTTGTCATCATTTATGTCATCGTCTCTTTCATCACCTTTGTCATCATCTTTGTCATCATCTTTGTCATCTTTTTTGTCAGCATGTTTGCAGTCATCTTTGTCGTCATCTTTGTCATCATCTTTGTCATCATCTTTGTCGTCATCTTTGTCGTCATCTTTGTTATCATCTTTGTCATCATCCTTGTCATCATCTTTGTCATTATCCTTCTCGTCATCTCTGTCGTCTTTGTCATCATCTTTGTCAACATCTTTATCGTCATCTTTGTCATCATCTTTGTCATCTTCTTTGTCGGCTTCTTTGCAGTCATCTTTGTCGTCATCTTTGTCCCCATCTTTGTCATCATCTTTGTCGTCATCTTTGTCATCATCTTTGTCGTAATCTTTGTCAACATTTCTGTCATCATCTTTGTCATCATCTTTGTCATCATTTTTTTCGTCATCTTTGTCATTATCTTTGTCATCATCTTTGTCATCATTTATGTCATCGTCTTTTTCATCACCTTTGTCATCGTGTTTGTCATCATTTTTGTCATCGTCTTTGTTATCATCTTTATGGTCATTTTTGTCATCATCTTTGTCATGAACTTTGTCATGATCTTTGTCATGATCTTTTTCGTCATCTTTGTCATCATCTTTGTCATTATCTTTGTCGTCGTCTTTTTCATCGTCTTTGTCATCATTTTTGTCATCATCTTTGTCATCATCTTTTTGGTCATCGTGGTTGTCATTATCTTTTTTGTCATTTCTGTCATCATCTTTGTCATCATCTTTGTCATCATCTTTGTCGTGATCTTTGTCATCATCTTTGTCGTCAACTTTGTCATCATCTTTTTGGTCATCGTGTTTGTCATTATCTTTTTTGTCATTTCTGTCATCACCTTTGTCATCACCTTTGTCGTCATCTTTGTCATCATCTTTGTCATCATCTTTGTCATGAACTTTGTCATGATCTTTGTCATGATCTTTTTTGTCATTTTTGTCATCATCTTTGTCATCATCTTTGTCATTATCTTTGTCGTCGTCTTTTTCATCGTCTTTGGCATCATTTTTGTCATCATCTTTGTCATCTTTTTGGTCATCGTGTTTCTCATTATCTTTTTTGTCAGTTCTGTCATCATCTTTGTCATCATCTTTGTCGTGATCTTTGTCATCATCTTTGTCATCATCTTTGTCGTGATCTTTGTCATCATCTTTGTTGTCATTTTTGTCGTCATCTTTTTCGTCATCTTTGTCATTACCTTTGTCATCATCTTTACCGTCATTTTTGTCATCCTTGTCATCGTCTTTGTCAGTATATTTGTCATCATCTTTGTCATCATCTTTGGCATCATCTTTGTCTTCATCTTCGTCGTCTTCTTTTTCGTCATCTTTGTCATCGTCTTTGTAATCATCGTCATCATTATCATCATCGGCGTCATCATTATGATCGTCGTCATCATCATTATCATTATCATCATCATCATCGTCATTGTCATAGTCAGCATCATCGTCATTATCATCGCCGTCATCATCGCTATCATCATCATCCTCATCATTATTGTCATCATCATCTTTACCGTCTTTGTCATTGTCCTTGGCATCATCCTTATCATAATTGTTCTCATCGTTTTTGTCTTTATCGTCAGCTTGCTCATCATCTTTGTCATCGTCCTTGTCCTGGCCGTAATGTTTGTCAGCGTCTTTAGAATCATCTTTAAATGCAAAATGGAAGTGAAATTTTCATATTGCAGATTCTGCTAATTATATTAGCTTAGAAAAACTACCTTATTACTTGAAATTTTCGCGACACGTTAATTTCGCGAATTTCGTGATTTAAAAAATTACGAAATTAAAGTAAAACGGAAAATAAGTGTTGCAAACATAATATGACGCGAAAATTAAGTGACTCGCATTATGTTACTTTTGAAATGATGTCGCGCTTGTGTGTTTTTGTTAATTTTGATGTCATAGTAACCGATAAAGTTGGTTTAATTAGTTCCATGTTATGTTTACATATATTGAAAGACCTATTCTAGTGTCGGTTAAAATCTAAAATCTTTCGGAATTCCGAGACATGGCACATGGTCAAAATGACAATTCTTTTCACCGACTGACCAACCCAATATTGGAGAACACTCTGGTTTAGTTTACTGCCAAATAATTAGATTAATCCAATATTCTTGAAATCGTCCTTTTTTTAGACAAGGAATAGTTCTGCAATAAGCTGGTTGTATTAACACTTTTCTGCGCTCAATAGTTGCGAAAGGCGAATCGAATGAAAATGGTCGATTTTCAGCCCAGTTGGGACTCGCTAAATTGCATGAAATTGAGTCTGAAAGTTAAATCGTAAATGTCGCTTTTCTCGGAAAGACAAAACTATTTCAAGGAAAAAACTACAGCCTGTTTGCACTCTTGTTAGGGGCTAACTATATGCAAAAGACGAGCGAATTTGTGTTTTCTAGCCTTGCGGAAGAAATTTGATTTTGTTTGATTTTTGTGGGAATTTGCTCTTAAAAGGTATTCATTAAGGGGTACCGCCTAAGCTCAAGAGTTTCTTCAAAAGGAGCATAAATGGCAGCCCAAATAGAAAAAAATTGACTGACAAATAAATACACTTGCAAGGCCAAACTATATACTTTCTGCAGCAAAAAGCTTAAGAGTTGAATAGACTTAAAAAATAGTTCAGCTTTGTCACCACATAACTATCAAACAAAGAAAATAAGTCAGTACAAATCATCTCTTACCATTTTTCTCCTCGTCATCTTTTTGTCGTGGATCGTTCAAGTCACCCTCTTTAATAAGGTCGCCACTAGTCTTTTTGTTGTCTTTAAATCCATTTTCAATTGACATGCCTTCGGAAGGACTTTCAACACCCTTGTGTATCCCTGTGAAATACAATATTTTAATATACTATATAAAATTTTGTACGAGATTGTTGTGTTTTTTTTTTTATCAGTCAGGCAAAGCTGAAGCTTAAAATTTTCTTTTTATTCAACATATCAGCAACATTGTTTGAACCAGCTATTTTTCTATTTGACAAATAGCATTTTTTCACTTTGAAATGTATGTCAGAAAACTAACATAACAATAAAGAACTAATGCAATAATTAAAAAATCGACAGAATGAAATTGCAAATGTCAATGTATTTAGGTTTTTGGACGCTAAATTCACTTAGTAGGCCCCAGGAGACTACTCACGTGACCATTTATGAGTAAAAAACAATCTGGAACACAACGTCGGCAGGGTATGTACATGGACGAAAACATCAACAAATCATTTCAGTTATAATCTAACCTTACCTCCTGGTTTCGTTAAAGGAAAACTCCAAAGCGGTATTATCATCACCGCAAGACAGAGCAGAAGCAAAGCGTTTGCCTGCATTTTTTGAGCTTGGCAATCGTTGTATAATTCTCAAAATGCTAGAATAGGATAATGAGGTTTTGAATCTTTACCTGCCAATTTATATGGTTTTCTGGGGTAGGTGTCAATAATTATAGAAACACAGTCATTAGAGATATTTTCGAGTTTGTTCTGAGTGCCCGGGCAAATCTAAGCTTTAAGTGTTGCGTTTTAAAATCAGACGAGAAGTTGCTATATCATCAAGGGAAATCACTGATGCATTATAATTTTAGAAACATGCATGGCCACTATTAGCTAAATACTTCATATCTTCATATGAAAATTTAAAATTTTCATGCTTTTCAAAAAGCAAATCGAGAAAGTCTGACTGACAGGAGTGATTGTCTGAATAAGAAGTCTTTTTTGTTTTTACCATTTTAAACCATCTCTTTCCTGTTTCTAAGACGTTTCCAGGGAAACTGCATATACATCTCAGTAAGGGGGAGAACATATTGTCCTGCAGTGACCAGGAAAACAATTGGCTGAACCTTTAGCCTCTTTTGTTACATCGTTGTAAGACAATAAGGAGTGGCGATGTTACAGTAGACGAGTTTCTTAGTAGAGGGGAACGGAAGATGTACTATATAGCCATTTGTTAAGGGAGCGGCGTCATAATAATTGATGTCATTTTTTCTGAAGTAGTAGTAGTAGTAGTAGTAGTAGTAGTAGTAGTAGTAGCAGTGGTAGACTTTATCGGAGAGGGTAACATTTGACAGTAACAAAACTGATAAACTAATGGCCCTCGAAATAAACAGAAAAGAAAATTAATTAAAATCACAATGTACAACCTATAAATATCACTAATTTACAATGTCTAAGTAGTAAAAATTGCAGAACGTAATTTTGTTAGGTAAAAATATATAATACTAATTACAGAAAAAAAAGTAAAGACCGAAAATACACAAGGAAGGTACAACCAAGGAAGTGCAGATTAAAATTAAAGACGACAAATTTGAGAAAAACGTCGGTGTCGGTCATTTATTCAAAATGGGCCTTCTTTGACATGACTTCTATTAAGATGATCGTGTCATTGTAAAATCCTGTTTCTAAGTTTTTGTTTTGAAACACTAGCTCATTCCTACTCGTTTCTAAATATCACTTTTAATATGAACTTTATCGGAAGCTGGCACTATGCATAAAAACATAAATATATGATCTATTTATTTTAGTCTGTGTTGCAATATATATGAAATATATGTAACCAGGATATTGGCAATATCATCACGATCACAGTTAACTATCAGGAAGAGCTAAATTACAGTAATGTGAAATGTAATTATTATTATGTCGACAGATTGTGTGAAAACAACTGAGCCCTAAAAAAGCCAGAAACATTTGTATGTTCAGGCATTTAACATTTTGTGGAAACTGAGTTGGAAATACTGCGCTAGCATTTATACTCTAAGTTGGGTTGTAAATGCGAATAGTATAGTATCTTCACGTGCAATATTTGCTAATCAAGTAAGAGCAAATGTAACATCATTTTAAATTTAATCTCTAATATGTCATCTTCGGTATTTATCAAAATTCTTTATTATCCAAGCGTGCAGAGGAAACCAATCATGTGCTAAACCGACATTAGTGATAAGTAAGTCTGCTAGGTTTTTCTATATTTTATAACAATTTACAGGATAGGTTTTGAAAAACGTTTAGCTATTAAAAACTGCGATAAAATTTTTTTAGAAACATTATAAAAAATAAGGCTAAGAAAGCTTAAAAGTTAGACGACGTTTCGAAGTTTTCCTAACATCATTATCAAGGCAAAAAGTTTAGAAATAACAAATCTTAAAACACCCCTAAGGACATAGGTTGCTAATTAGGAAATAATAACAAACAAAATGCTACTAGTTAAACAAAAAGTTCCACACGTATTGAGACCGTCTGGGTATTCAAAGTAGACTGACTTTCTTGATGTAAAGCATTTCGAATAATAAGCAATCGAATTTGCTCTGACATTTTCTCAAAATATTAAAATGGCTCTTTCTCCAATAGGTGATTACTGCCGTGAGCTGCAAGAAAATGTTTCCCAATAGCCGAGATTTTGTATTCAGCAACGCGTTGAAATAGGTGTCGGGCTGTATAGCCCACATAATCTGCATCACACAGATCATATGAAAAATGGTACACAACCCATTGCTGATTAACTTTTCCAGGCTGTTTTTAGATTTTAAGGGAAGAAGGGAAGACTTCTTAGTTTGGACAAGCCTGTGTGTTGCCTTAGGATAGTAATGATACACAGTTTGTTACCAACAGTTAGTTCGGATACGTTTACTTTTTATTTGAATATTTGCCTCTTGAAGAGAGCAGCTAAATGCAAGGTAATCCTGACTTAATGAACTTTGCTCTGCACTAAAAATCTTGCACGTAATATCCGATATTCTTTGTGAGTTGTCAAGCTTCTGCCAACTGATGTGTTTTCCTTCAAAAACGTGTACTAATGTAGATTAATAGTCACTTGCTGTTTCCCAAAGCGTACTATGTACTAAAAAACACCGTAGTTGAGAATTGCATAAATACTGTTGGTCGGATTGAGCAGTGACTGAAGAGCCAAATAAAACAGATGGTCAACGAGTATAGAAGTGTGTTGTATTGATAAAAAAATCTGAGACATTTTTACAATGGAAACATAAATAAGAAACTAACTTTTTTTTACGAGGAACACAAAACGCATTCCAACAGAAGTGACACAAAATACTCCTGTCAGTATGATTCCCTGTTCTCTCCATTGAACGTTTGTTTAAACAGACAATTTAATTGGATGATATTTAGGTTCTCTTTTTCACTTGAACAGCTTTAACTTGGTATTTCATGGCCCTATATATTTTTTCGCTCATATTTACTTTCGTCACTTGTTAGAATAGTGTATTAGTAGCAGTAGTAGTATTGTATGTGTTAGTTGCAGTACAGTATTATTATTATTATTTTTTGTCCCTATTAGTAATATCGTTGTTATTTTGGATTAACTTAACTCCTGTTAAAGAGGTTGTTATATTGTAACATAACAATATAACAATATTGTGATATTGTTACATTATAAGCAATGTTGATTGGTATTGTAATATGTAAGCAGTGATAGTGTGATGTAAGTAACTTAAGTTTTTGTAAGAAGTAATTAAGTGTAGTATTGTAAAAAAAAAAAATAAAAAAATAATAATGACAAAACTTTTTTACGAGTCTTCTAGAAACAGGTTTTATTAAACGTAACGATTAGAAAACAGGAAAACTATATGCCTAAAATGAATATTCCGTCAAAATCAATCAAATTACCACTCTCTCCAAGGAAACCGCAAGCATTATGGTATCTCAACATGGTTAACATTGCTGAAAAAAGCTTGTTAGCCTACAGTGATTTTTTCCTTTACAAATTTAAAGGCTTTAGCCATTGACTTAAACTATAATTTTGGGACAGCTAAGTTATTGACATCAAATAAATAACAAGCCTTAAGTTACAATATAATCAGCTCACCAAAAAGGAAAGGCGTATTACCTCTGTATCCAGAAATATAAAATGGTTGAGCCATTTATAAAATTCTGCTCTCTAACTACATTAAGTATACTAATTCACCGCGAAATATCGCACGTCGTCTGAAATACATTTATAGAGCTAAAGCAAACCACAACGAAAACGGCAACGAGGAGGCCACCAAACAAATCGTTTAATGAGTAGAACAATGGTTGTGCACGAGCGCTGTAGATCGTTGTACATTCCTTTCCATCTTCTGCACAACAACAACGTGAAATGACCAAATTCTGCGTATTTTGGAGAACACGAACGACGGCGGCTTATTTTTCGTATATTTATTTGGAATTGGACGCTGGCACTACATATTTAGCTTGAGCAAGTTCTGAGACCAATAGACGCTCTGAAGAGATTTAGACAATTTGGAAATTTGAAGGTAAAATATAAATTTATTTTACTAGGCGTTGTCCTTGGGGTCTCGGTCGTCATTGCTTAAGTTCTCTATTGTGATTTTAGACCGGTGTTTAGATTCCCTCACTTTAATCAATAATCTTACAGTGTAGATGTAACTTCGATCATTAGCCGTTCGTCTTTCTCTTCTCCTCAACAGAACAAATTCCAATGTTCCTTGTAACTGGGTAATTCAAAGCTTATTACTCTTTAAAAAGAAAATTCTGCGTCTAAAAAGCTTACTTTCACAGCCAACAAATATTGGTCTAAAAAAGTGGTAGCGGTGGGATTCGAACGCACGCCCCGAAAAGACTGGCGCCTTAAATCAGCGCCTTAGACCACTCGCCCACCCTACCGGCTGCAACTTTAGTTCGCCTTCTGTACGATAAATCCACAGTGTGAGGTCGATTGTTGCAGATTGTGTTGGTTTGTTTGTTTGGATAAGCGAAGGAAACGAAATATTGTTGGGGAATTGAAAATTCCCCTAATGATTATGCAGTAGTATTATTATGGTTGCCTGAAATATAATTTTTACCTGAATTTCCTTCTGAACGACAACAGCGATAGATCATAGCTAGAGACTACAGCTAGAGAAAGATCAGAACGAGAAATTAAAGTTGCTGGGGAATTTACGCCCAACACTGTTGACAGCCATATTGCTAAGGGATTTTTCATTTGGCGCGATAGCAAGAAGGTGCGTGCATTGTAATTAGCAGCAATTAGTCGATCCTTGCCACGTTCGGTCGACATAGTTGCTCTTGAAGAAAACTTTTGCCCGAAAATATCGCTTGGTCCCGGCTAGTAGCCCCTGGGTCTCCGAGGATGTTACCTTGATAATCTCTCGCATCAGTAAACCTCTTGTGATATGAAATACTCTGTAGACTTAAAAAATGTAAAAAAAGGGCTTGGGGAGTCATGGCACGTACATTTAGAATGGCACGAACATTATGTTTGTTGACAAGAAATTCTGGTCGCCCTGGTGAACTCAAAATATTTTTAGCACTGAACGTCATAGCCAACGTCTTTGACTTTCGCCTCAAGAACTATAAAAAATTGATTCTCATAGGATTGCTGGATCCGGAGTTATTTGAGGCACTCATAAACTTGCCGGTTATGATTTTAAAAGGATTGCAGCAAAGAATTCCGAATTTGGTTAAGTTGCCTACAATTTATCTGGAACAATTCGGTAAGTTTTTGATGTTTTCATGGCAACCGCAGGTTGAAAGGTTTGTATTCTACACTACGGATGAACCTGGTCTTAAAGAAATCTTTCTTGAACGTGATTCTATCGGAGAAAAGGAGTATTTAATATTGTGTAAAAATTGACCTACTTGATAATTGTGTTGTGAATATTGGCACAATATAACACTGTTCTCTTTTTTGCCCAACACTTTTTCCCATATCGACCCTGATAGTCAGAAATTAAAGAGGAACAATAATATGTGAAAAAAAGAAACATATTTCAGTAAAATATCGTAGCCGCTCAAGAAAATAGATTTTGATACTTTGTAAGCTGTTTTAATTGAAGAAGAATTAAGAGCGAATACCAACAAAACCCAAGCAAAATTTAAATTTGGCGGAAGAAGTCGATTTTTCTCTCTTTACGTTCACAAATAGCCTTTGGGTAGATGAACAATTAACGTGATATAGTTTTGAGCGCAAAGTGCTTTAAATCGAGAAAATCGAGGAAAACGATTTTCGCCTCGACGGTCGCCAAAACGGCCGATCGTAAAGGCTTAAAATTAGTAATCTAAACTTAATTGGCGTTTGCGTGTAAAGGAAAATCAAAACTTATCGATACTTTTTCTTGAAAAACAAAGTATTCAGCTATCCAAAACAGGTTAGAACTTGACTTGAGCGCCATTTGAGAATAAACACACAATTTTTAAAAAAAATTCCTTCCAGTTACTAGGTCGAATTCCTAATTTACGAATAAAATTCAGACATATTTTTCGGCATGTATCATGACTGCAAATTCCTTGAAACGTCGCATTGGAGCACTTTTATGTTGTTGTAAAACATGTATTAAAATCAGCTTGGGTTATTCTTCGAGTGGTTTTTGCGACCCGGCTGAAAACCCCGATTTTAGCTGAGAGATCACGAAAAGTAAACAATGGACTTCTGGGTTTTGTTCTGAGGGCAAACGGGTATAGGCATTTAAGCTCTTGTACTAATAAGAAAATTGTTTGCTTGCACCTGTAATTTAAGGGTAAAATAGTTCAATCTCAACACCAAAGTAACTTTATTTAATCCGAGTAAGTTTTATCCCTTCGAATGCCAGCCATTTATGACGAGATGTCGATTTCACACCAAGAAGAAACAGGAAGTCAAAAACTTCTTCCAATAATTATTTTGAGATAACTGGTCGATAAAGGAGATATTTACTAAATTAATGCTTAAACTAGTTGCGTTTTCTGTAACCTATCAGGCACTGAGGAAAATATCCTGAAAAACTCGAACTGTTCGAAGTACAGTAGGGAATTCTATTATTTTATATTTGGTAACGAAACTTAATTCCACTGAAATGTGTCTTGTTTAATTTTTTTCTTAAACAGGGAGAAACCAACCATTTGAAGTTTAGGTTCGGTTGCAAAAAGTTGTTTCAGGACCGACAATACAGGTTAAATTTGGTAAAGAAATTTTAAGTTTTACTGTTTATTTTGTTTCCAAATCACGGTTACATTCCCGGTTGTGGTATTTACTATGTTCCACAGAGCGGGTTGTTTTACAAAAGGGTGGCCGTTAATTTCCGAAGTAAAGCAGGTTTCCGATAGTCTTTTGTACTTTTGTCAATATATAGTTTAGTTAAAATTGGTATCTACAAACAAATCGGAGTGCAATAGGTCTCGCGAATTCTAATTAAGAGTTCGGTCAGAAATATTTCCCGCCAAAGTAAGTATGTTGAATTTTCCCAGGAGAATTCCATTTCAGACGTCGTGCTGCATATAAAAACGATGTAAATGAAAATGTATCCTCAGTTCTGTTGTTCTTTTTTTGTTTTGTATTTTTTTTTTGGCCGTCGTGTAAAACATACTTCAGCCATGTAATGATCGAAGCCCTACCCTAAATTAATTTTGAGACTTTTGCTAACACTTGCTTTGCTTTCGAAAGGCGTGACGCGTCACCTATACAGCTTATTGAAAGGTCAGACGACAGAAGTTCACAAATGCGGATCTTTTTTAAAGGTTTCTGTGTTTCTCCTTGGTATGTTTCATACTATGAACTGTTGTGATTTTGGATCGGAAGAATCGCTAAGCAATGCGGGTGGACTCTGGTCAGTGATTCTTCCATTATGGCGCATAAACTGATGAACGAGATTGTCGAGGAAAGTCAGAGGTCAGCGAATTCTATTTAGCAATCATACGAAAAGGCAGGTTAGGTGACATCAATTTGCTGCTATCCACATGCACCATGGTATGCGTTCCACGAAGAGGTCATGAAGGAGAGAAGAATAGAATCCCAAGACTTGTAAATGCTGCTATGTCAGGATTGCTAGCGGAAAACGTTCTCGCGATCAATGTTGTTGTTTTTGTTGTTGTTTTTTTTTTTAAAAAAAACTTAAGCAGTCTATTGTTTACTTCTTGCTACTGTTTTCGTTAAAATCCGGTTATTTCAGCGGCGCGTTAAGAACCACTCGAAGAATGACCCAAGCTGATTTTGCTTTACAGCAACATTTAAGTGTTCAGTACAAGGAACTAGTAATACAAGGACTTAAAACGACTATACCCGCTTGCCCAGAAGTCCATTGTTTACTTTTCGTGATGTTTTAGGTAAAATGGTTGGTTTTTCAGCCGGGCCTCAAAATCCACTCGAAGAATAACCCAAGCTGATTTTAATACATATTTTACTACAACATAAAAGTGTTCCAAAGGCGACGTTTTAAGGAAGTCAGAGTTATGGCACATGTCGAAAAATACGTCTGAATTTTATCCTATTAACTGAAAGGGATTTTTTAAAAAATTGTGTGTTTATTCTCAAATGGCGCTCAAGTCAAGTTCTAACCTGTTTTGGATAGCTGAATACGGGTACTTGGTTTTTAAGAAAAAGTATCGATAAGTTTTGGTTTTCCTTTACACGCGAGCGCAAATTAAGTTTGCTGAGATTACTAATTTTAAGCCTTTGCGATCGGCCATTTTGGCGACCGTCGAGGCGGAAATCGTTTCCCTCGACTTTCTCGAATTTAAAGCGCTTTGAGCTTAAAAAAACTATATCACGTTTCATGTCTACCTAAGGGCTACTTGTGGACGAAAAGAGAGAAAAATTGATTTTTCGATTTCTGCCGTCCTATGCTTGCTGCTTGGAAAAATTCACTCTTAAGATTATGAAGCAAATAAATCAACTCTCTGCATATGAACATAATCAGCGTCTCCTATAAACTTGTTCTGTACAAACCAGAAATTTTAACTATTCTTCAAATTGCGATATATCGTAGTCAACTATATGTCATATAAATTTTTTCATTTATGGGAGTCACCGTGCTCGTTTAGGAAGAAACGATTATTTTTTTCTTTGTCGCGGTTAGCGCGAAGAAAATATCTGAATGCTGTGTGAGCGCACGCGCTCCTGTGGGCGTGCTAATGACGCGAAATCGAGCGCAACAGTGTTGTGCAAAGCAATTCAGTGGAATTACCTTGACTTAAGTGAAGTACTTTTACATTTTCAACTGATTGATAGCTTTCTTCATCGCTTTTCATTATTTTAAAGCTATTTTTGTTGGCTTTGTAATGCGTGTGTTTTTAATACAATAATCCAAGGTGGTGCACTCCTCCGGACGCATAAGGTAATTGCGCGATAATATGAACCTCAAACGAGATATTTCTAGAGGTCCCAAAGTACTCCAAGCCTTACTGTCAAAGTTTTTAAGCTAAAAAATAACTCTAAGATTTATATTTCAGAGTGTGGGTCATAAACGCTCCCTCCGGTCCGGTTTGTTTGATATTAGGTAAGGTCACTTTCAAAATAGAAGCGCATACTCCTAGGATCAAATTCATCTTTGTCCCAATACGATTAATGAGGGCGAGAAGGCGCTTAAGCACCTTATTATTGTATCCCATGCTCAAGTGGTACTTACAATCACAATACGCATTTCAGAAATCATATAGTGTCTCTTTAAGAATCATTGTAAAATTTTAAATTCGTCACTATGACTCTCTACTTCAATCATGACCAGTAGACTTCTGTTTTTTTTTTTATACATTTACTCCCTTGAAGAAAACGACTAGGATATTTTATTAATCATATTGTTGATATAATGAACCTTCGCTAGTTGCCCAAAGACCAGACCACTGAATACAATATTCGATGTAAGATGTCTAAAATCTAAGGATCTAGGAAAAACCTACGCTTTATTGTGAGACGTTTTCCTTTCGAAATAACAATCTTAGTAGTCTAACTTCTGTCATTATCACTTTTTCTCCTTCCCCTACCTCTTAACAGAAAAGAAAGGTTACGTTTTAGAAGTGACTGTACTTGTTGTAAACGAAGTTCAATTTTACTTAAGTCTAGGCAATCTTAGAAAGTAGTTTTGGATCAGCCTTGAAAGCATATGTCGTGAGAGTCGCTGCAGTAAGAGTGGCCCGTCTATTGAAAAATCAAGTGGTTACTCAATGACCCTCTCTGTAGCTCAAGCTTTCAGAAACAAATAGACATATAGCATGCTAAAAATACTGGGTGACACACATTTGTACAAAATTAATATATTCTTGCATTATAAATGTGGGATAAAAAATGAAATATTATTTGTTGGTGTAATATAAATGGCAGCGGTGGGATTCGAACCCACGCCCCCGAAGAGAGTGGTGCCTTATACCAGCGCCTTAGACCACTCGGCAACGCTACCGGATGGTAATTTGTTGCGATATTAAAAACGGCTTGGTTAGCTGCTCCCTGCCACCCCATCTACAACTAGTCTGCAGTAGTTCCATTTTTCAAGGACGGAGATAGACGAGAGAGGGCCAAAGTCATCTTACATAAGTTCAAAGTTAGAGACATTAAAAGCAAGAACATGACTTAGATGAAACAATCTGCAGTGATATAACTTTGGCATATTTGAGGGCCTCAAAAGTTCCGTCCGGTACAATTAATTGGTTTGATATTAGATTAGGATAACTTCAAAATAAAAAAGGAATATCCTTAGGATCAAATTAATCTTTGTCCTAAGATGATTAATCACCTCATTGTTAAGCAAATATCGTTATAGTCGCTGCCGTAAGAGTGGCCCGTCCACTGAAAGAGTTTTGCTTCTTAGAATAGCCCCCTTGAGAGAAAAGCAAGGGGTTGCACTGTAACCTTTTCTGCAGCTCAAGCTTTCGGAAACCCATATATGCTAAAGTGATACGGCATGAGTGAGGCACACATGCATCCTTAAATGTGGGATAAAAGTTGACATATTCTTCGTTGGTGTAAAATAGATGGCAGCGGTGGGATTCGAACCCACGCCTCCGAAGAGACTGGTGCCTTAAACCAGCGCCTTAGACCACTCGGCCACGCTACCGGATGATGAAGATTCTTTACAATACAAGTAAATAATATAAGAAAGATCATGACTTTGCAGTATTATTAATAACTGTTGAAAACTACAGATCTGTCACTAATGAAATGAAAAATTACAATTTGAATATAATCACTTTTTCTGACTGAAAATGCTTGACAATCTGATCTTGTAATTACAGCACAATATAGTTAATTACACAAGACAGTATTATTGATAAATCATAAATAACATCAGATCTGTCTCTAGTGAAAAATTAAAAAAAAATGAAAGTAATTGCTTTTCTGACTAATTGCAAGGTAGATAGAATCAAAATAAAATATTTGCCTGCGAATAGAATTTTTATGTTTTTTCCTTCTGGTCTTATTGCTTGGTACAGTCACGTAGTATTGCGTGACACAGGTTAGGGGTGGAGGATAAGGGCAATACATCGCAACCCCTCTAGGCAAACTGCTATCGAGCGTGGTTGTGCATTCCCTCAGATTTTCCATCGAGTGAAGACACTTATTTGAACTCCCACCTCCTCCTCCCCTGATCCTGTCCACCTTGTTTATGTTTATGCATTATGTAAGCCATATGGCATGGCTTTTTGGTTGCCCTCACCTTTACTGGACCAAAAGATTTCTAACAGATTGTAAATTTTATATGAATTATAAATTGATTATTTCAATAAAAGCGGCTTTGGGCTTTCCCTCAGCCATTTTACTCCAAACGTTTGTGTGAGAGTAAAATTATTGTTGGCCAGTAAACGAGCTCAGTCAATACAGCACTCATTTGATATGTTAATAGGAGAAGCCCGGAGGAAAAAACATAAATACGTGATAAATAAGATACAACATTTTGCAAGCTATAAATCCAGTTACTTTAAGCTATTTGCCTGACGATTTTCTTAAACTTAACCTTAATTTTGTGTTAATTTAAGTACTGCATTCATTTCCATAAAGCTTTTCATATCGATGTATGACTCTACGGAAGGCTAACTCTGCTTGAAGTGGCACTAGTTTGCTTAAGAATGCGCAATAAAACTAAACACATATATTGGATGAATTTGGCCACACATGTTGCGTGTTTAATTTGATCGAGGACGTTTCTCAATCCCAAGAAATGAGTGATGTCTCGCCTGGTCACGGTTACAAAATGTTTATCCCATTCCCAGTGACCAAATTCCAGTCCCAGTGACCTAAATCCCATTTTCCCAGGACAAAACCAGTCAATCCCAGTTCCCATTTTATCGTTTCAGGACCCTCTCATAAGACACTCTACGAATTTTGGATGAGACACTCCTCCGAATAATGCTCGAATAAAAAACCGCAGAGACCTAAATCTTGGGGAAGTTGTTTATACATGTCAATCATCTATCATATCCTAGATTCTTGACCTTATTTAATTTATTGAATGGTTACGAGTCTTATTATTGATTAAAACTAGCAAAGTCTTACCCACATTACTTCATTCTAAATTCTCAGTAGATAGTGCTACAGGAAAGTTATGAGCAAAGCTCAGGTGATATTTGCTGACCTGTTATGCCCCAGTGGTACCGAAACGGTTAACGACCGAAATATACATATGTTCCATGTAGGTGTAAGACGAAGGATGAATTTTGAAATTTTGTCGCAAAATTAATGGATGGACGTAAAATTGTGGTGGTATTTATTGGATAGTAAAATGAATGGCGCTGGAAATAGCTGGAAATCTCATACAAAATGTACGAGTAGCGATACGATTGAAACTTGGATTGCTAACTACGACGCGTGGGTTAGCTGGCCTAAACACAACGACGTGCAACACGACAGCAAGTCTACATCCCAGCTGCAGGATGGATGTCTATGCGTAAGTTTTTTTCCCACGATGTAATTTTATACTATTCTGTAACACTTATAAAATGTTCCGTGATTCGATATTTTAAGTGCCTATACATGTACAAAAGGTAACATATAGAGTGTAATATAATTGTTATTAATATTACGAGTGTTATCATTTTAAGTGAGGACAGGCAAGACATTTGAAGTTGTCCATCGATGTTTTCAAAATTTTCACCGCTGAGGTGCAGCACAAACAAGATAACATATCGAATTAAAGTAATTTAATTCGTTACGCCATGGTAACGACTATAACAATAACAACAACAATAACAAATGTATTGAATTGAAAGACGCCGTTTAGAATGCTCTATATCTGTTGCCGTGGAGACAGGTAAACACGCCAGTAATAATATAGACTTTAAAAGTACAATTCTGCTAATTTCAAAAATTAAGAGGACTAACGTTGCAAGCTGCCGTAAAACTAAGGCGATTTCATTTTCATCTGTCCACTCTTATGCTCCTCTAGTTTTTAAGTGCTACTTAATACTGAGTCATGTTGTTCACTGCTTCCATATTGAATGGATATTCGACTCATTTGTAAATCTACCAATCAGATTCACTGGACGCTCTTAAAAACACGATAATATCTTGGGTTTGAGAGTCTTACAAGTACTTGGAACCGAACATTAAACCAGCGACATTGATCAAGTACATCTGTGGAGATTTGAGAGACCACTAAACTCCGGAACAAAATGGCTTCAAAGATTTTTCTGCTCTTCTGCCTTGTGATGGTATTGAGACCGATCTGGAATGTCCCTTTGCCAAAGCCTGACGGTGAGATTTGTAACGCGCTCTTAGATTGCATTTACGATGCTGTTTTCGGTGATTATTTCTGGTCATAAGATGCGCACTTTGTATTAGTTTTGCTTTTAATTACCTTAAGTAGATCTCAAAAATGTTATAGGCTTTATTTTTGTACCCTACTCAATTAACTTTGCTGCCTTTCCCAACACGTCCAATAAGTCAGCTACAGTGAAATTATCTTTAATTTGTGAAGCACCTTTATTGTAGTTAGAGTACCTTCTGATATTAACGGAAAACTTCGAACCTTGTACCTTTCAATTTTAAGTACTATTAAAGCGGCAACTATGGCTACTCCTCGCTTTCCTTCAGGCTTAACAATCATGCTGATAAGTAGATGATCTCAGTGAATTGCTATTTACTCAATATGTGTCGACTCAGATATACACGAAGGCCAAAGTCTCGATGGTCAGAAGACCCAAGAGGGTGAGAGCAAGGGCAGTGACGTTGATAAAGAAAAAGCCGATGGAGAAAATGTAAAAGACCCAGGGCCAGAACAGGACGAGGAGACAAATGGTGGGACGCTTAAATGTTTTATTACTATTAATATTGATAAGTGACAAGAGAAAATTAGGGGACAGCTGCCTTCTACATTATTTACTCTCAAAGATCACTCGTCGCGTGGTCTGTGAAATTTTACCTCATCTGGACGAGTGTATAAAAATAATTAAATCGAGGGCTTCTTATTTAGCAACACTTACATTGTACTTACATTGCGCTAGTAATATTTTTCAAATGTATAATCTTCAGAACACGATGATAATAATGGTGAGCAAACAGATGAAAACAAAGAGGTAAACAAAATGCAAAAGCCGGATGAACAAGACTCAACCGATGAAGTTAAAGGCATCAAAGAGGATGGAGATGACAGCAAAAACGAAGATAAAGAGAGTGACAATAATGAAAATTTCAAAAACATCGAAGGGGACGAAGATGACAAAGAAGGAAAATATAGCCCCGTAGACAGCGGCTCAGACAAAGATAATGACGATAAAAGTGTTAAAGACGATGGCATAGACGATGTAAATGAAGACAGAAATAGCGAAGATTACGATGGTGAACCCAAAGATAATACTGACAATGACGAAGGCGATGGCAAAACAGGCGAACGTGAAAAAGGAGATAATGCTGACCATTATCAGAATGACGAGGACCGCAATAATGACGATCATAGCGGAGACAATGGCAACGAGAAAGATGATAATGACGACAGAGACCATGACGACCATGATGGCGATGATGATAAAGTTGAAGAGGATAATGGTGATGATGACGATTATGGCGACAAAGACGGAGGAATCGAAGATGAGGATGTCGGTGATGACCATAACGAAGACGACAACAACGACGACAATAAAGATGATTACGATCAAGAAGATTACGATGAAAACAACGATGATGATAATGACGGTGACAATGACAATAACGAGAAAGACAACGATGACGATGAAGATGGCAATGGCGATGAAGACAACGGCGATGATGAAGAAGACGATGACGACGACGTTGATGATACAGACGACGATGATGACGACGATGATAACGACGACGATGATAGTGGCGATGTTGCTAGTGGTAGTGCTTCCGACGACGACATCAACGATGATGCAGATCGTTCAGCTGACCTGGGCCTTGAAAAATTAATGCTCTCCAATTCATCCAGCGGATTTGCATTCGTCGGAAGATGTAAATCGATTTGTTTGTGTATAATCGTATGCTTTATATCTCACATATTTTAAAAGTTTTATCTTGGTTCTTGGTGGCAAGACTCTTCGGAAGTGTGCATTCCTATCCCACTTCTGCCACCTGCATAACCTCTGCAGGATTTTGTTTTAACATATACTCTAAATCTAACAGCGTAGAAGAGATCATAATAACTTGAAAATATCGTTTAACTGCTCAAAATATTTTAGCTAAATAGGCTTGCGATAGGTATGACAACGACAATTACGATGACGATGATTGTAATTAGGGAAAAAAAAAAAAAAAAGATGGAAAAAATGACAACGGCGACAGAAGTGAAAACCAAGAGAAAGACAAAGGTGACTCGCAAAACGCCGAAGCAACAGCTAGTATAGGACTTGCTTGTAAATGTAGAAGAAAGTGGTTATTGCATTAGTTGGCATGGTACAGTTGAAACCACTACTCTCTTCTGATTAAAATCAACTTCTGGCTATTTTTTTGCGTCAGTTACTTTAAAAAACTGCTTTTTTGAAATTTATTATGACTTGCCAGAAAAGGCACGTAATGGCAGCATATTTTCAGGAAAACAGCATGACGTATGCTTCGCGATACAGCCAAGGAAGAGAATAATGACTATATTGTTCATTCCCATTTGTAAAGTAATTTTAGTATTTTACGTGGGATAAGATACTCTGACCTGCATACCGTGTAATAACAATAAGATAAGATAAGACGAGACAAGACAAGACGAGATGCGACGAGACGCGACGAGACGAGACGCGACCAGACGCGACGAGACGCGACGAGACGCGACGAGACGCGACGAGACGCGACGAGACGCGACGAGACGAGACGAGACGAGACGAGACGAGACGAGTCGAGACGAGACGAGTCGAGAAGAGACGAGACGAGACGAGAACTTTATTAGTGTGTCGAAGTCGTTAGCATGCATACAATGTACACTAATTGGGGACACTCAACTACAGTTACTTATCTAATAATTCATAAAATATGAAATATATGTACATATATGTATTTATTTTTTTCTCAAGCATCTGAGTGGTCGGAATCCTAAATCCTCGAATTTGATTGGCTAATCATACGCACGTGACCGCTCCAACGTTTTACGATTCGGCCCACGGGTCGGATTTTTTCCCCGCTGCCTAAATTTCGCTCCTAAAAGTTAGCGGTAATCGTCAATGTTTTGCCTTTTTACACATCCATCGACGATTAGTCAACGCAAGTTTATCTCTGTTAACTATAAAATGGCAAGGAAAGTCACTGTAAGTAAATTCAATTGAGTGTTTTGAAGTTGTGAGAATTTGCTTGGTTGTCCGGCATCTTGGCGCTGTTATGGTGCGTAATCCTGTGTTTCTCTCGCCGAAAATTTGAGTCAATTTTAGTCGAGTTTACCTCTCTGATCGTTGCTGTATTTAGCAGAATTTCTGTGGAATACACTTAACGAATTTCCTCGCTTTCTGCTATTCAATTTACGGTAGAAAAGTCTGATTTCAAGTGATTTTAAAAGCAGCGACTACTGACAGAAATTGTTTCAATAGTAAAACTTCAAACTTCGCACGAAATTTCACACCGCAAAGACAATTTTTGGAGAACTTAACTGGTAAAATAAATGCAACTAACATAAAGTAGTTAGAAAAAAAATCTGTTCTTTAATACATTTGTCTTTGTCTACTATCTGAGACACCCGCTTGTTGGGAAGAGTTTTTTACAAATCGTTAGTAGACGGCGCGGAAGCCGATTCAATGACAAAGTTGCGTAAACAAACCCATTTGTAATCTCTAAAACCAATTTACTGGAGGAAAAAAAACTAAACATGTTATTTGCAGACTTAGGGTCGGTCCGTATAGTGAAATATTGTGACCTCGGGCTTGAAAATGCTGCCCGAGGCCTGCTCGGGCAGCATTTTCAAGACCTCGCCGGCAAATAACATATATATATATATATATATATATATATATATATATATATATATATATATATATACTTCTTGAACTTGAACAGAATAAATTTATAGAGCGCTCGACTCTGAGAGGAGCAGTGTAGATAATAAACAATGGTAGCAAGACTTCAATTCATCGTTTTATTGCGACAACGCTGTTTCGTATGGTCAAGGGATGACCACACTCATCAGGCAATATCAACGAATGACCGTTAAATTTCACAAACTGGCAATTAAAAGCTAACTTTAGGTTGCTATGAGATATAAAAACAGTTGCTATGATATGGAAAAACAGATGCTATATAACATTGAAAAATCTCGTGTTGCTAAAAGATTGCGTTACTTGATGGTAAAAGGTTTGTTGTTGCCTTTGAGTGTCCAAATATGTTTAGATAGCTCAGTTTCGTTTCTCTTGTTTTGGTGTCGAAAGGATGCTGTGTGATTCCTGTAGCGCTCTTTAAAATTTGTGGCGAGGCCCACGTATGATTCTGATGACGTTTGTGTTGTGATTGTGGCTTGGTAAACTACATTTTGTGTGAGGCATTTTCCGTCCAGCGGGCATTGATCCTTTTTTCTGCAGTTGCATTCTTTGGCGTTTGTTTGTGTTTGCGACTGGTGGTAATCTGATAGTAGTGCTTTGTTGTGTGACGAGATGATACTCTTCATGTTAGGCATGCAGGAGTAGCTGAGCTTCAGTGTGTGCTTGTTGAAGATCTTGTGTAGGGGGTGTCCGTTAGGGAAGCATCTGCCCGCTGGACGGAAAATGCCTCACACAAAATGTAGTTTACCAAGCCACAATCACAACACAAACGTCATCAGAATCATACGTGGGCCTCGCCACAAATTTTAAAGAGCGCTACAGGAATCACACAGCATCCTTTCGACACCAAAACAAGAGAAACGAAACTGAGCTATCTAAACATATTTGGACACTCAAAGGCAACAACAAACCTTTTACCATCAAGTGGAGAATCATTAAGCAGTGCAGACCTTATAGCAACATTACTAACAAATGTAATTTATGTCTTTTCGAAAAATTCGTGATCATCTGTAAGAAGAGTTTGTGTACTTTGAACAAGCGAAACGAACTAGCAAGTGCGTGCCCCCACAGAAACAGATACCTACTCAAGAACTTTGTGAGCAAGTAACGCAATCTTTTAGCAACACGAGATTTTTCAATGTTATATAGCATCTGTTTTTCCATATCATAGCAACTGTTTTTATATCTCATAGCAACCTAAAGTTAGCTTTTAATTGCCAGTTTGTGAAATTTAACGGTCATTCTTTGATATTGCCTGATGAGTGTGGTCATCCTTTGACCATACGAAACAGCGTTGTCGCAATAAAACGATGAATTGAAGTCTTGCTACCATTGTTTATTATCTATATATATATATATATATATATATATATATATATATATATATATGTAAGTTTTGTAACAATTTGCTCCGCTTTAAACGATTAAATAGAATATGAGGATTTGACAGATTTCCCTTCCCAATCTTGTACGCAGTCAAAATTCCTTGCTCTTTTTCCTTGCAAATTGTCTTGCTCCTAAAGATTTTATACTTTTGTTGCATTTTCAAATCACTATTCCCAGTCATACTGTAATATATGTTTTTGTTATCTATCCTTTCTCCCTTTCTTAAATTGGTCTTTTAGCTCTTACCAGCTCAATACAAATATTACATATTCGTTTTGCTTTCGCTTTCAGGTTTTTTTTTTTTTTTTGCAGTTTAAAATCGCTGTTCTAAGTCACACTGTAATATATGTTTTTGTTATCTCTCCTTTCTCCCTTTCTTCAATTGGTCTTTTAGCTCTTACCAGCTCGATACAAATATAATTTATTCGTTTTTCTTTCGTTTTCGGGTTTTCAACTTACAGTATACAGAGTTGGAAACTAAATTTTGTCAGCACTCGCCATTCGGGCGAGTGCGTTTCAAAATGCACTCGCTCGGTGTAATTTTCGCTCTCCCAGAAAGATGCTTCCCGTCCCAAAAAAGAAACCTTCGCGGTGACTCACAAACCACATGTTTTTTCGCTGTTTTAAAATTGATATTCAGAAAGTGAGAAATGACTTTATATAATTTTATTCATAGTTTCCTTGATAAAGATGTGACCTGGCTAAGTAACAACAACATTTACCTTCACCATTTTGGACATAAAGGCAACGTGACCGAGTGGTTAGGGCGCCGGACTTAAATTCCGGGTTGTGGGTTCAAGTCTTGCTCTGACAACTTATCTGGAGTTGTTTCACGGTAGACCCTAGTTCAACTCATCGGTCATGTTTGTGGATTGCCAACTGGTCAGCACCCGCCAGTTGGGATTTTTAAGCCCGTTAGTGTATGTTTGTTTGAAATGTCAGTTTAAGTGGAATGCCTGAGAACTAGCAAGGTGCAGATACGTACATTGTCCTATATAAACAACAACATTTGATCATTTTTAGATAAGCAGTTTACGCGACCTGACAATCAGTAAACATGCAGAAGTAGGTTGCCGATTCAAAACATTTCGACGTGTTTACAGATCGTGCTCTTTACCAATATACATAATGAAGCTTAAGTGAAAACTAATTAGCTTGTAAGTTTGATGGTCACTTGGTCATTTAAGTGTCTACTCGTCTGTTCGAAAACATGTTGGCGAAAAATACTTGTACGGAATTCAAAAAATGTGGAAATTCAGCACCAAAATAATTGCAGTTTTTTGGTGGTTGTCCTTTTCTGGTGTTGTTAAACGGATATAGCTTTTATTGTGATCGACTAATATTGTTCTAATTACCCTCTTACGGAAAGAAGTTGTTTGTCATTTTCAAACAGTGGAAGGTTCTTGCAAACAGAAGATACCGAAATTCCCTTTTAGTATTGCCACCGCCGGAAACACTGGATCATTCTTTTACCAAACAAACATCGTTTTCCATTGTGAGCTTTGAACACTGTCCTGAAGGGAGCACGCTCTAGGAATTTGATTAACGATTCTCTAACGAAATTTCGTTATAATATAATTATTTCAGTTATCTGAAATGAGACTGGACTGGACTGCAGGTGCTCGCGATCTGCGAAAGAATTCCTAGAGGATGGAAGACTGTTAATAATTGTTTACTTCATCGAAAGCTACGCACTCTTTAGACCAAAAAACAATCATTAACTGTATTAGTACTCTCCATTACGTTGTCATCGTTAGCACTAAGAACAGACAATGAAGGACTTCAAATTCAAATTGCAATTTTTCGCCATTGAAGATTCTTGTTTGTTTTAGTTTTCAAACAACTCAAGGTAAACAAACAAGCAAACCAAAGTTCGATATTAAATACAATATATGGTCTCTTAGCACTTTATTTGCTCGACATTATTTATTCGCATTTCTTTCGTTTCCCAGGTTTTTAACAAATAAACTGCATTATTTCCACATACATACATACATAATCCACCTTCCCCAGAACCAATTATTACGAAACGTTTTCCCAAATGGCGTTAATACTAAGTTTGTCTTTTTGGCGACCTGAAGGCGCATAACAGCGATTTCATGAGACAGTAATCTCCGATTGATCCTTTGTGAACCATTGCCTTTCTTATTACCTGAGATCATGCTGTGAATTTTCGCGCACGCGAGATGCTGCAACTGAACTTTAACTAAACTTTAATTTTGTTATATTTACTTATGTAGAATTACAAGAATTTCTTGTCCCCGCAGCTAGTTCCAGAACTAATCGAGGAGGGTGCAAGAGTTTATGTTCGAAAAGGAAAGAAAGAAAAAAAAGTTCTGATAATTTCAAAATTACAAAATGTACATGTAAACAATAGAGAAAAACTGCAGGTAATTAATCGAAAACAAAGTAACAGTGCACACACATAAGCAACTAGAGTATTATTATTGATAAACTATTTTTTTTTAGGGAACTTCAGCTGGGAGACTTGCAACAATGGAACAATGTCAGATCCGCGGTGCAAGTGCGAGATTATTGATGACAATGCAGGTACAGTTGCAGCCGAACAGGTAATTTAAATTTTTCAAAAAGTGTAAAATGACTTCATTTCATTCATAATTTCCCTGGAAAAGATTTGACTTGGTTGGGTGGCAACAACCCTTACCTTGCCTATTCTGAATACAGAGAAATTTACATAACCAGTTTGCCTGACTTGACAATCAGTTAATATGCTACCGAAGTAGTTTGAGGCCACATCAAACTATTTCATCATGTTTACAGACTGTGCTGTTTACCAGTATACATAATGAAGCCTAAGTGAAAACTAATGAGCTTTTAAGTTTGACGGTCTCTTGGTCATTTAAGTGTCTACTCGTCTGTTCGAAAACATGTTGCGAAAAATACTTGCAAGGGCTGGGGCCAAAATGTACGGAATTCAAAAAATGTGGACATTCAGCACCAACATGATTGCAGTTTGTCGGTAGCTGTCCTTTTTTGGCTTTGTTACCCTGTTTCTGCAAAATGTTGTTTGTCATTTTCAACTACTGTGAGGGTTCTAGCAAACAGAACTGAGATGCCGAGATTCCCTTTATAGTGCTGCGACAGCTGAAAACACTCGATCATTCTTTTACCGAACAAACATCGTTTTCCATTGTGAGCTCGGAACACTGTCCTGAATGAAACACGCTCTAGGGCATTTGACTCAAGATTCCCAAACAAAATTCTGTTATAACGTATTTCAGTTATCTAAAATGAAACTGGATTGGACATGCAGGGGTGGACATACTGTTAATAATTCTTTACTTCGTCGAATGCTACGCGCTCTTGGAAAAACATTAACAGTATTAGCACTCTCCATTACGTAGTTAGCGCTAAGAGCAGACAATTAAGGACTTCAAATTGAAATTGCAATTTTGCCTCGTTGAAGATTCTTGTTTGTTTTACTTTTCCAACAACTCAAAGGAAATAAACAAGCAAAACAAAGATCGATATTAAATAAGAAAAAAAAAAAAAAATTCCAGGTCAGTACGGTCGGCAGTCCAAACGGAATTAACTATAATTGCTTTTTCCTTGTCTCAGCAAACAAAAAAATCCAAGCCTGAGCATTAAGATAATTAACCTTATTTTGCAAGGGTTTCAATATCGATCTATAATTAGTTTTTTTGTTCGCCTCGGTCCCACTCTTCTAAAAACAAGGGACCATACCAATTGTTCGTCCAGGAGATGTCTTCCTTGGAAGCGGTTCTGATAACCTGACACCAGTAATTCTAAAACAGGGTTTTCTTTCACACGCCAGAGCGACTGTTTGTTTAATTATTTATGGCCCTGGCATACATTGATTGCACATTAAAAATGACGTGGAGTGTGTGTCCATGCATTCTTTACATTCCAATGTAGTATCTCTTGTTGGTTCTACAGGTTGGAAAAAAAATTAACACAGGCCGGATTTAACTTTCTGCTTCTTTTATTCCGTGCTTTGAAGTTCTTTCTACCCACAACCTATTTCTTCATCGGTCATTGGTTGTTCACGCCACAAAATAACCAATCCAGATCAAGAGTGTAGTGCCCTATGGCTATGTACATCTTAACTCCCTAGTTCTTGTACTATCTGAGCAATGACAATTTTTGAGAGAAAACGTTAACCACGTTGTCCCATCCTTCATTCGTCCCTCAACGTTTTTTTCGGATGATCATTTCTGCAGCATAGGTAGTATTCTGATCATACCAGCTTTAAGTTTTCTTTAGCATTTAGGGTATCCTCTTACGGTTAAATTTACAGCACAGTAAATGTTTAAAACAGCAGTGGCCAAACAATGCATAAGACACACGGGTAAAACTCAGTTGCACACCATTATCTCCAATTTGCTAACCGACACCCAATGTTTGTTACTCGAAGTTAGTTAACATCAGTTTGTCTGCGAAATCGTTCTGGATATCTGCTCCTCAAAAATATTTTCTACGTGGTCGGGTTGGGGAAGGGGGGGGGGGGGGGAGGACGGGGTGGAGAGGGAGCTCGAGGGAGGTCGTCTGAAGCTTATCCGGTTCGGCGGGTCAGGGTTAGGTTAACTTCAAGGTAACTGCTTGTCGTAATACTCACCACATCCATAACTAATAATAAAAGAGCAAAAAAACTTCAACGTTTTTTAAAAAAGTCGGCCGCAGGCAGTTATTGCCTGATACAAGATTACAGATAAGGGTGACAGATATCGAGCGCGTCGTGACATTATGTGATCTTGTTTAATACTACAATGATAATAATCTATATATTTGATGCTACAACGCGATGAAAATTTGAAACTTAAAGGCCTGCGTATATTTGCTCTCTCAACGTATAACAGCTAGTTATTTTCCCAGCGGTAGAAGAAAGTGAAGTGAACATCAACTCTTTAAAAGTCAGTTTCAGAGATAGACAATGAAATTATGAATGGCAATGGAAGGATTTTTTCATTAATTGTCGCGTTAAAAGAAGGGTTTGTAGAGTTTGTAAGTTTTTGAATTCATGAGTCGTTTAAGTGGCAGGGAAATATTCGTTAAAAAGGTTGTAAAACAAGAATATAAATATTAACAGAGCGCCATGAACATCAAGCCTTTTTTCCCAGTGCTGTTGCGTTTCCATAAATCATGGTCTTTTAGCTCTTACCAGCTCGATACAAATATAGTTTATTCGTTTTTCTTTCGTTTTCGGGTTTTCAACTTACAGTATACAGAGTTGGAAACTAAATTTTGTCAGCATTTGCCATTCGGGCGAGTGCGTTTCAAAATGCACTCGCTCGGTGTAATTTTCGCTCTCCCAGAAAGATGCTTCCATTCCCAAAAAAAAAGCCTTCGCAGTGACTCACAAACCATATGTTTTTCCGCTGTTTTGTAATTGATATTCAGAAAGTGAAAAATGACTTTATATAATTTTATTCATAGTTTCCTTGATAAAGATGTGACCTGGCTGAATAACAACAATCTTTACCTTCACCATTTTGGACATAAAGGCAACGTAACCGAGTGGTTAGGGCGCCGGACTTAAATTCCGGGTTGTGGGTTCAAGTCTTGCTCTGACAACTTAGCTGGAGTTGTTTCACAGTAGACCCTAGTTCAACTCATCGGTCATGTTTGTGGATTGCCAACTGGTCCGCACCCGCCAGTTGGGATTTTTAAGCCCGTTAGTGTATGTTTGTTTGAAATGTCAGTTTAAGTGGAATGCCTGAGAACTAGCAAGGTGCAGATACGCACATTGTCCTATATAAACAACAACATTTGATCATTTTTAGATAACCAGTTTACGCGACCTGACAATCAGTAAACATGCAGAAGTAGGTTGCCGATTCAAAACATTTCGACGTGTTTACAGATTGTGCTGTTGACCAATATACATAATGAAGCTTAAGTGAAAACTAATTAGCTTGTAAGTTTGATGGTCACTTGGTCATTTAAGTGTCTACTCGTCTGTTCGAAAACATGTTAGCGAAAATTACTTGTACGGAATTCAAGAAATGTGGAAATTCAGCACCAAAATGATTGCAGTTTGTTGGTGGTTGTCCTTTTCTGGTGTTGTTAAAAGGATATAGCTTTTATTATGATCGACTAATATTGTTCTAATTACCCTCTTACGGAAAGAAGTTGTTTGTCATTTTCAAACAGTGGAAGGTTCTTGCAAACAGAAGATACCGAAATTCCCTTTTAGTACTGCCACAGCCGGAAACACTGGATCATTCTTTTACCGAACAAACATTGTTTTCCACTGTGAGCTTTGAACACAGTCCTGAAGGGAGCACGCTCTAGGAATCTGACTAACGATTCTCTAACAAAATTTCGTTATAATATAATTATTTGAGTTATCTGAAATGAGACTGGACTGGACTTCAGGTGCTCGCGATCTGCGAGAGAATTCCTGGAGGATGGAAGACTGTTAATAATTGTTTACTTCATCGAATGCTACGCACTCTTTAGACCAAGAAAAAAAATCATTAACTGTATTAGTACTCTCCATTACGTGGTTATCGTTAGCACTAAGAACAGACAATGAAGGACTTCAAATTCAAATTGTTATCTTTCGCCATTGAATATTCTTGTTTGTTTTAGTTTTCAAACAACTCAAAGCAAACAAACAAGCAAACCAAAGTTCGATATTAAATACAAAATATGGTCTCTTAGCACTTCTTTTGCTCGACATTATTTATTCGCATTTCTTTCGTTTCCTAAATGGTATTAATAATAAGTTTGTCTTTTTGGCGACGTGAAGGCGCATAAAAGCGATTTCATGAGACAGTAATCTCCGATTGATCCTTTGTGAACCATTGGCTTTCTTACTACCTGAGATCATGCTGTGAATTTTCGCCTAATTAGCGCATGCAAGATGCTTCAACTGAAATGTAACTAAACTTTAACTTTGTTTTATTTATTTATGTAGAATTACGAGAATTTCTTGTCCCCGCAGCTAGTTCCAGAACTAATCGAGGAGGGTGCAAGACTTTATATTCGAAAAGGAAAGAAAGAAAAAAAAGTACTGAAAATTTCAAAATTACAAAAGGTACATGTAAACAATAGAGAAAAACTGCAGGTAATCGAAAACAAAGTAACAGTGCACACACATAAGTAACTAGAGTGTTATTATTGATAAACTATGTTTTTTCAAGGAACTTCTGCTGGGAGACTTGCAACAATGGCGCAATGTCAGATCTGCGGTGCAAGTGCGAGATTATTGATGACAATGTAGGTACAGTCAGTTGCAGTCGAGCAGGTAATTTAAATTTCTCAAAAAGTGTAAAATGACTTTATTTCATTCATAATTTCCCTGGAAAATATTTGACTTGGTTGGGTGACAATAACCTGTACCTTGCCTACTCTGAATACAGGGAAATTTACATAACCAGTTTACCTGACTTGACAATCAGTAAATATGCTGCCGAAGTAGGTTGCGGCCGCCTCAAATTATTTCATCGTGTTTACAGACCTTGCTGTTTACCAATATACATAATGAAGCCTAGTGAAAGCTAATTAGCTTTTAAGTTTGACGGTCTCTTGGTCATTAAAGTTTCTACTCGTCTGTTCGAAAACATTGTGCGAAAAATACTTGCAAGTGGTGGGGCCAAAATGTACGGAATTCAAAAAATGGGGACATTCAGAACCAAAATCATTGCAGTTTGTCGGTGGCTGTCCTGTTTTGGTTTTGTTAAAAGGATGGCTTTTATTGTGATCGACTAATATGGTTTCAATTACCCTGTTTCTGAAAAAAGTTGTTTGACATTTTCAACTAGTGTGAAGGTTCTGGCAAAAAGGAGATACCGAGATTCCCTTTATAGTGCTGCCACAGCCGAAAACACTGGATCCTTCTTTTACCGAACAAACATTGTTTTCCACTGTGAGCTCGGAACACTGTCCTGAATGAAGCACGCTCTAGGGCATTTGACTCAAGATTCCCAAACAAAATTCTGTTATTTAAGAAACAGAAAACAAGTACCGTGTTTCTATCGAGCTATAGAAACACTAGTGGAAGTTTGGGAGAACGAGAAATGCTGTGAGAGCAGCTTTTTCGAGTTCTTCCAAACTTTCAAGAGTGTTTCTATAACTCGATAGAAACACGGAGAACATTTTTTCTATTTCATTTAGAAAACACCGGGACGAAAAAAAGGAAAACAACTTGTTAACTTTGATTATCAAAATGTAAATTCTCTTTGCACGCGCCATCATTACGTCAACAGCTCATGCTAGTTCTGTGTTTCTATTGAGTTGTAGAAACACGATTTTTAACCAACTAGACGCTTTGCTGCGTGTACCCAGGCAGTCGTTATACTGAGAAGTACTAGCTATATTGCAATTGAGCTAAATGTTCTGCATTTGAAGTTGTACGAAATTCAATCGAATCGATGTGCTTAAGCTCTTCTGCTTTTCTTGGAATCGATTAATAGATTATTACAAGTTTGCAGGTCTTTAGGGCGTGAAAAGAGTCAAGGTCTTTATATCAGCCTATAAACGTTTCAGTCTATTTTCCTCAGCCTTTGTCGTTGTTATTTGCGTTTTTCAAGCAAGCGAGACTTTTGAATTTCCGAGTTATGGCGGTGCGCGACATAGACCTACGAACGCGTTTGTCGAAAAACATATACTTATGTCGTGATTTTTAGCCCAATCAGCAGTTAAAGTACTAGGAAAAGTGCTTATGTAAATGCTTGTTTGTTCAGTACAGATAATCAGTCGCCTAGATAGCCAAAGTAAGCTCCAGATGTTTACACTATTTTCCGGCCGCAATGTTGGCGTGCCGCGGAGGTACTGGTCTCTGTAAATTTGTGCAAAATATTTCGACGAATATCTGAGCTTGGGAAAACGCACAGACTTAAATATTAGCGAAGTGTCATCTTTATTAATCTCCTATAACATCACAATTTCTTGATTTAATCCACTAAATGGTTGTCGAATAAATTTTTTATTGCGTCAGGATTGCGTGACAGTGCAAGTCAAGAATTGTTTTGCTGGGGTCAACATACATGTACATTAGTTTCTTTCAGCTTAAATGTACAATAATTCGCTTCTTGGGTTTCACTCTTGTAAAGACACATAACTCTGTTACAAGAAAATAACGAGAAAATGTCGTTTAGTTCGAGATTTTATCTTTATTATACTTAACAAAGTTTCTCGGAGCGAACAGATACATTCGTAAACAAATTTTCTAACCTTTCTGCTCTTGTTGCTCAGACGTTCTCGACTTCGTGCTGGGATTCTACTTAGTTCCCGATCATACGATGACGCTTCTGAAGATCCTTTTTATCAAGTCGAAGAGTTGGTAGCCCCGGTTGATGGCTCCTTTGGTATAACATGATTCTTGATAAATTCACTCAAAATGTTCGCTCGTAAATTGATCTCTCAAAAGGCTTGCAGACCGACCCGTTCCGAAAACACTTAATGTCCTTTAGTGTTGGTCTACCTCGAACGGTGTGTTCGTTTGTATATGATTTCATCGCCCCAGAGATCGTGGAATCCGTGCTCAACTTTTCACGACGACAACTTCTGTAAATTCCATCTGCTTTACGTATGCAGAGGTGACGCATGCGCTTTAGAGACCAGACGGCGATTTGTGACTGAACGAGGGAAAACAAAAAAAACAAAACAAAAAAAAAAAGCCGAAATTTAAACCCAGGCCTCACTGCCTAGGTAATCAGCGCGCGTATTTTCTTAGGACTTCTCTAAAACATATTTCAGTTATCTGAAATGAAGCTGGACTGGACTGCAGGGGTGGACATACTGTTGATAATTCTTTACTTCGTCGAATGCTATTCGCTCTTGGAAAAACATGATTAACAGTATTAGCACTCCCCATTACGTCGTTAGCGCTTAGAACAGACAATGAAGGACTTCAAATTGAAATTGCAATTTTGCGCCGTTGAAGATTCTTTTTTGTTTTACTTTTCGAACAACTCAAAGGAAATAAACAAGCAAAACAAAGATTGATATTAAATAAAAAAATAGTTTCAAATAACTTCAGCTCAGTTCGGTCGGCAGTCCAAAGCAAATTAACCATAATTGCTTTTTTCCATGTCTCAGCAAATAGAAATCCGAGTCTCAGCTATGAGATAATTAACCTTATTTTGCAAGTGTTTCAATATCTATAATTAGTTGTTTTTTAAAAAAAGTTTCGCTCTTTCGGAAACAAAAGTTCTAGGAATGACCAATGTTTTCTCATTTGATCAGAAGTTGTATTTGAGGCAGAAGAACGTATACGTAAGTATACCAGTCCCTTCAAAGTGATAACAGTGATCATAGGCTCGGTGTGGTAAAAACCAACTCGTTTGTTGCTTGCCTCGGTCCCAATCTTCTAAAAAAATCGGGACCATAACAATTGTTCGTCTACGAGATGTTTTCAGAAGCGGTTCTGATAACCTGACACCAGTAATTCTAAAACAGCGAAATTTGAGGGTTTTCTTTCACACGCCAGGGCGACCGTTTGTTTATTTATGGCCCTGGCATACATTGATTGCACATTAAAAACTGACGTAGAGTGCGTGTCCATGCATTCTTTACATTGCACTGTAGTATCTAGTGTTGGTTTACAGGTTGGAAAAAAAAAAAACAACACAGGCCAGATTTAACTTTCTGCTACTTTTATTCCGCGCTTTGAAGTTCTTTCTAGCCATAACCTTAGGGATAGCCTTAAGAAATACTTCTTCCTCAGTCTTTGGTTGTTCACGCCACAAAATAATCAATCCAGATCAAGAGTGTAGTGCCGTATGGCTATATACACCTTGACTCCCTAGTTCTTTTACTGTCTGAGCGATGACACTTTTTGAGAGAACATGAACGTTAACGACGTTGTCCCATCTTTCGTTCGTCCCTCGACGTTTTTTGTCGGATGATCATTTCTGCAGCATAGCTAGTATTCTAATCAGATCAGCTTTAAGTTTCCTTTAGCATTTAGGGTATCTCCTTACGGTTAAATTTACAGCACAATAAATGTTTAAAATAACATTGGGTTGGGGGGGGGGGGGGAGTGGAGAGGGAACTCGAGGGAGGTCGTCTGAATTAAAAGCTTATCCGGTTCGGCGGCTCAGGGTTAGGTAAACCTCAAGGTAACTGCTTGTGGTAATACTCACCACATCCATAACTAATCATAAAAAAAGAAGAAAAACCGTCAACGTTTTTTAAAAAGTCGGCCACTTCGCAGTTATTGCATCGAGACATTATATGATCCTGTTTAATGCTACAATTATAATAATCTTTATATTTGATGCTACAACGCGATGAAAATTTGAAACTTAAAGGCCTGCGTATATTTGCTCTCTCAACGTATAACAGCTAGTTATTTTCCCAGCGGTAGAAGAAAGTGAAGAGAATATCAACTCTTTAAGAGTCAGTTTCAGAGATTTAAGACAATGAAATTAGGAATGGTAATGGAAGGATTCTTTCATTAATTGTCGCGTTAAAAGAAGGGTTTGTAGAGTTTGTAAGCTTGATACGGAATGTTCCAGTTTTTGAATTTACGAGTCGTTTAAGTGGCAGGGAAATATTCGTTAAAAAGGCTGTAAAACAGCATTATAAATATTAGCGGAGCGCAATGAACTCAAGCCTTTTTTCCCAGTGCTGTTTTGTCTCTATAAATTAGGAATCTTTTCCTTCAGATGCAGATAACTTAAGACCGAGACGTAAACATTCGTGATCTTAGCGTCCATGAGAAGATAATATCAAGAAGATAAAATACGTGCTGTTATGTTTCCATAACGAAGACAAATGTTGATGTCGGTTACGTTTCTCCACGTTCCAAGTTGTCTCGAGTTCTCTAGAGTATTTCTTGCACAATGAACGCACACTTGCGTTCTTGAAAACGTTACCAACCTCTTGTAACTTAACGAAAAAAATACCTACAGGGTTTCGGTGTTCTGTATTGAAGGTAGGTGACCAAAGTACCTTTTATAGCTGTCAAGGCTCTTATTAAAAGTTGATGTTTTAAATATAGTTATCACGTTTTTGGTGTTAATTGTTACTAGCTTCATTGCTCTTAACTTCATATATATCCAAAAATAATAAAATCACGTTAAGCAAATGTAGGTACAATGTGTAATTTTTCAGTTACGCTCGATGATTACCGATAAACAGGGGCGGGGTCACAATGGTTTAAAATTTTCACTTGACCTGGAATTTTTTTCTTCAATTGGAAGAACGCTTAAAACATCGAATTTTTTTTTTCAATATGCCTAAGAAAACACAGATTGCAGACTACTAGAGTGACAAAAAACTTCGCAAATTGTTTCCCAAAATCGTTCGCAAAGGTTCATGATGTGACGTGCGTTTCAAAATAAGCACTAGATCTGGCATAACATGTGCAGCTCTGTAATTCTGTAAGTATGACTCATTATACTGATTTTCCTCCGTCAGGGAAACCGAATTGCTAAACCTAGACAAGCAGGCATCTCCACCTTCTTGTTGAATAGCGGGTCTGGGGGATCTTGTACATATACGTATAGCTTGAGTAAAATGACAATTATCACTTTAGTAATGCCTCATTTCTTTAATAACATCCAAACGGTAACATAAGTTACATAAGACAGAACGTAATATTATGTTCTTTCAAAATGAACTGCACGGAAAAAAAGGTATGATGTTATCGGTAGGCAAGGGTTATTTTTTTGCAGCAGATGTCAATTTTCTTAACCCCTTCATGTACTTATTTGAAGAAGCTAAAGAGTACCCACTTGTCGCTAACGTTTCTGACCAATATAAGCTAATATATGAAATGTTTTCACGTGGGGCCTGATAGATGTTATCGGTAACGTTCACCTTTGGAAATCGGTGTACGCAATCATACATTATTTTGATTTGGCGGTTTTTCATTTCAGAGAGGCTTGTAATCAGCACTGTTTTATTCTCTTGATTTCGATGACGTTTCACTTCTGGAGACGTACATCTTAAAATACTGGTAAAAATTGGCAACACAGTATGGAATCATTTCAGAAGGAAGAAAATTAAATGTTCACGTGCAACTAATATATTGTCAGAAATTAGATGCGATCCATACTCTGCAGTTGAAGGGCTTAAGTTTTAGTTAATATACTGCTCCTTTGAATATTAAAAAAGTGACCCAAGAAAAGAAGCCAGTTTCACTGTCGTTGCATCTGTCAAAATTAGGGGTGGCGAATGGTCCTTCAAAAACTCTGGGTCTTGCAAAATCTTAGTCGAATTTCACGGGTCTCGCCGTCTCTTCTTTTAGCGGTTATGTGCGTCTCGCAGTCTCGATTTTTATAGAAAGCTGTCTCGGAGTCTCGATTTTTCGCAAAGCTAAAGGATCTCAAAGTCCCGATTCGTTCGTTTACCTAAGGTTTTATAACTGACGTCTTCTCTTCACTTGATATTGAATTTCAATGAAGCAACTTAAAAATTTCCGAGAAAAAGTTAATCCTAACTTCTCCTAAATTGTCTGAATTCCACAGAAAGCTACAGAACCTCTCGCAGCGTCCGTTTTGACTCCAGTAAAACAGTTCTTTTGTTCTACGATATCATAATTTAGTGTGTTATAATCGAATTTCCAGTTCCAGCCAGTTTAAAGAGGCTGGCTAAAAGGCCGCACAAGCTCGTTCTAGCTCTCAGCTAAATCTGGGGCCCGAATTTTAAGAGTCTGAACGTCTTGCGCTCGCACGTCAAACCCTTTGAAGTCTCGGTCTCGCAATTTAGAATGTCAAAATGTCTCGGGCTCGCAGAGGAAAACGCTTGTCTCGCCGTCTCGCCGTCTCGCCGTCTCGCGCAGTCTCGCATTTACCATTCGCCACCCCTAAAATTGTGGTATTGTTCCGTTTTTCCTCAGTAAAAATCCAGGTAAAGTCTTCCATTGCTCACAGTTTTGTCCGTTTTAGTGTTGCTAATTCAAAACTCGTCTTCTTATAGAGTAGGAGCAGTAGTTTTGTACCTTGATTTGGTTTTTAAATAGAGGTATTTATTTGGTCTTTTACACCATTATATACTCGTACTGTTTTCTTTCTTATTTTGTGATTTGATAGTCTTACTGTTATCTGGGTCATCCTAAATTCGTCGTTTAAATTGCTCTTCTTGAAAGTCACTTTAGATCTAGTGCTGAAGGTCTTGTGTTCTCGCTATTACTGAGGCATTACATGTGGGAATTGTCAGGACTGACAATAGACTTGACGATGTAGATAGCACTGAATGGTCATTAAAGCTTTATGTACCGTAATATCAAGGCTCGAGTCATGCTCTCAAAAGTTGTTTCTTGCGTTCTCTGAAGCTGATGTTCAAGCTTGCAACTAAAAGGACAAAATGGCTATTATGAAGATTATGATCTGTCCGTAAGAAAAAAATACCACACTGATTTGATTTGATTTAATTTTTAGCTTGTCGAATAAACACTGTAACGTTAAAAATAACCTAGGATTAACATCTAAAATAAGTAATAGACAAGTAAATCGTCAAAAACCTTTCCCTCGCTGGCTGTTAGACACAACGTCGCAGTGGTGAAGCATATGGCTATATCAGTGCTAATTTTTCCTTTTCGTAGTTCTAAAATTTCAATACAGTTATTTCTAGTTAAGAACGCTGTATTATAATGTACATTAAGCTTTCAGTGATATGACAGAAAGAACATATATATATATATATATTTATAAAAAAACCAACATTGATATGGAATGAATGTATGGGTTTAATTTATGGGTTTTAATTATGGGTTTATTGATACGGGAATGAATGTATGGATTTAATATTCTCAAATACCCTCAAAAACTATCCAAGTACAATCTAAAATAAGCTGAAAATTATTTTCCTAAGTATGCTTCTAAATTTTTCGCACGTCTTCTACAAAATATTCCAAAAGCCAAAAGAACCTCATTTGATTTATTAAAGCATTATTCTAGTTTGAAGTCAGTTAGGTTGCAATAACATTGAAAAGCAAAATGACTCAACAGTAGTCTACATATAGCTCACCTATATTTTAATGATTAATTGTAACTTAAAAACGGAAATTAGGCACTTCGTTATTTTTATTTATTCGCCTAGCAACACCAAAACAAACAGCGTACATTGAAAGGAAGTGTTGGGCATTTCCATGGTGAGTTGTTGTCTTCCCTTAGATACAAAGCCGCAAATTCGAAAACATCGCTAATGGGCCTGCGGGCCCTTCTAAGAGAGGATCCGTGTGAATCTTGAATGTTATTGGCAGCTGAAGCACCCTTGTCAGCGGCACTCGCTGAATATCAAAAATTAATTCTAAGAGGATATTGTTATTGAAACAGCCACTAACAACTTGAGCCACGAACATAATAGATCAACATGAGAGCTAGTAAAATCCAATTAAGTCCAAAAGATAACGACAGCAGGTAATTTGAAATGCCGCAAAGAAAAAGTGTTTTAACGTGTGCTATATTAGATAGATAGCTTTGCTGTGTACAGAAGTGTTTCTATGGAAACTATAAAAAGAAGGCCAATATTGGAAAAACTTCTTGCCAATTAAAGGAAACACTTCGATCTTCACCAGGTTTTTCCATATTTATAGATTATGGAACTGCGTAACAATTAATCCAAGGTCTTGACTTTTTTTCTTTTTTAAGTAAATGCTGTCTAAGTGTTTCTAAATCAGTTTCGCAATATCTCAGATTCCCGTCAGCTTTAATGTTTGACAATATTCCTCCGCCTTCTTTAACAAACATGACAATATCTCAAGTACCAGAGAAATGTCAGTATTTTGCAACTACCTCAAGAAGCATATAAATGCCCATGTAAGAGTGGACGAAATCATTAACCGAGAAGACTTGAAGAGAGAACATTGAAGAGCAGAAGAAATATGGCCTCCAAAGTCTTGCTTATTCTTTGTCTCGTGGCTTTGTTCACCCCACTCTGGAGTTTGCCTTTACCTATGCAAAATGGTAAGATGTGATAAAATGTATTATTTCTTTTCTACCCTAAAATTTCCGTTTCTGAGTCCACAAAATGAGCGTGTTTTGTGACTGACATGAGATTTTTTTTGCACTGAACAAAAAATATTCTAGAACTTAATGTGTCCCATGTCGTATTTGAGCTGAACGTATCTCTTTGATAGAATTAAACATGTTCCGGTTGAAATGAAATGAATATATAGAGCAGCATTACGACTTAATATTCATTTCAGCATTATTATGTCCTCACAAGTCATTTGTGTGATCACTTTACTGATAGTGAAGATTTTGTTGACAGTCCAGCTTTAAAACAATTTTCAGTTCCAAATTTTGTTAGCAGTAATTTTCTCAATACGAGCTAACTTGATTGCTAAGGGTAAACTTAAGTTGTAAGGTATTGTTTTCACTATAACCGTAACTTCAACGTTGCCGTATTACTTAAATGTTGTAGATCAAAACCACTTAAAGAATTCACTATTCGTTCAACTTTGACAAAAACAAACCTTTTTTTTTCAAAGATGTTATGGACGAAAGTGGCAGTGGTGAAGATGAAAGTGGTGAAAGCGGCAGTGAAGACGGAAGTACCGAAGAAGGAAGCGTAGAAGGTGAAAGTGGAGACGACATTGATGGTGAGATATTCAAACTGACTAGTTTTAACTTTTAGTCCGATGAGTAAACGTTGTTGACGATTTCCCAAAGAAATGATCAGTAAGGGTCGACTGAAGCCAAAGACCCTGACTGTTGCAAATGTTTTCGATATAGCTTTTCTATTCGACGCAGTTAAGTCCTTAAGTCCCAATATTCAAAGGCGGCCAGTTTACTTCACCACCGACTCTGCGATTCCATCCAGATAAAAGATTATGTAAGTTCCCCATTCGCCCTTTCACGTTTTTAATGATTTAAATTATTGCTTATATGTGTGATACACAATGTCAAAGGATAATTTGTGTTATGAAACATTTCGAATTAAGTTTATAAAGATGACTGCGAAAATCGAAGTTTTTCGCCTACCAAGTACAAGTGCCTCTAATTTACTAAAATCAAGTCTTCAGGCGAAAAGTTGCTGTTGTTTATGCCGGTCCTAAACGACAATGCGGTGCTTGTTTGTTGTCTAAAGTGGAAAAAGTCAAGGCTAAACTCTACCAGAATCCAAAAAGACATTGTATTGGATCTTCGGGAATGAAAATTGTATGAGTTAAATTCCATATTTCTGCAAATAACATAGAGGTATTTCATATTCAGATGATACAGATGACAAATTAAACGAAGACGACGAAACTGGTGAGGACTCCGGAGATGACGGCGGTGATGGTGATGGTGATGAAGATGAGAGTGGCGAGGAGTCTGGAGATGATAATGACGACGAAAAAAGCGATGAATCTGGAGAAGACAGTGGCGATGGAGAAGAAAACGAGAGCGGTGAGGAGTCTGGAGATGATGATGGCGATGAAAATAACGATAAGCCTGGTGATGACAGCGGTGATGGAGATGACGATGAGAATGGTGACGAGTCTGGCGATGATGACGGTGATGAAAATAACGATGAGCCTGAAGATGACAGTGGTGATGAAAATGCCGATGAGTCTGGTGATGACAGCGGTGATGGAGATGACGACGAAAGTGGCGAGGAGTCTGAAGATGACAACGGTGATGAAAATAACGATGAGCCTGGTGATGACAGTGGTGATGGAGAAGATAATGAAAGTGGCGATGATTCTGAAGATGACGACGGTGACAGCGATAGGGGAGAAGTCTCCGAAGATGATGGAGATGATGAAGATAATGGAGATGATGATGATGGAGATGATGGAGATGATGATGATGGAGATGATGGAGATGATGATGATGGAGATGATGATGATGGAGATGATGATGATGGAGATGATGGAGATGATGATGATGGAGATGATGGAGATGATGATGATGGAGATGATGGAGATGATGATGATGGAGATGATGGAGATGATGATGATGGAGATGATGGAGATGATGATGATGGAGATTATGATGAAGATGATGAAGATAATGACGACGACGATGATGATGATGATGATGATGGAGATGATGAAGATGATGATGATGATGGAGATGATGGAGATGATGGAGATGATGGGGATGATGGAGATGATGACGATGATGACGAGGAGTCCGACGAAGACGAAGACGATGAAAGTGACGATGGGGATAGCGATGAAAGTGGTGAAGAGTCAGAAGAAGATAGTGAAGATGAAAATGAAGACAGCGGCGAGGACATGGACAATGACGACACATATGAGCAAGGCTTTGATGACGAAGACTCTGACAAAGTAACTGATGAATTTGGAAGTGGAATCGACGATATAGGAAAAGGCAAACTACAAGGTCTCGATATAGATCACTTGCTTTCGTCTGGCGGACTTACATTAAGTGGAGCATTTACTTCGTTCTGTATCAGTACAATTGTATGCTTACTTTCAAGCATATTTTACTAGTGTTCTCACCGTTCCTAATGTTCTGAATAACGGCCTTGAAAAAACGAAATTTTCGCCGTGTGAAATTTAAATTTACGCATTTATACGCATTTATCATTAACTGAGTAAAAAGCAGACTAAAAACGTAGCTCATGTGTTTGAATTGTTAAGCGAACTGAACTTTCTATGTCCAGTTAAGTAAGATGAGAGAAATATCAATTTACGCTCACGGTAAAAAGAATTGTATTCATTTTTCTTGACATCATATTTTTATGGAATATGAACGGTTTTGTAAATAAATGTTTTGCTAAATTTTATTATTATATAATTTATATTATTTATTGTTCGTTGCACTCGTAGATAGAGCTAAATAAAACGTGTACGCGTTCACAGCCTACAGTGTTTGTGGTGGTGCTCCCTGGGTTTAAAGTGAATTCTTTTCTAATGGCAATACCCTGTTGTGAAAAAAACGAATGAAAGAGAATGGTACTTGGCAAGGCTTTTGTTTTTCTGGTTTTTCTCGAAAAGTTTTAACTAGCTTGACGACAAGAAAAATTAGCTACGAACCAGCAGTCGAAACATCGCTTGGTGCTGCGGTATTAACTTATCTTTCTCAACTTCAAGTTCATCGCTAAGTCGTTCCCCTGGCAACCAACACGATGATGACAAAATTTGAAAATGAGCATAAACTGTTTAACAAAGATAAGGCTTTTATTACAGTATCTTCTGAATACGAGCGACCTTAAACTTTACTTTCCCTATTGTGCTCCCCTTTTAAAGTGGCTAGAAACTGTTTCCAGCACTATTTAGCAGTTATATTACAACTCTATGTTCGTATTGCACAAATGCCCGATCATTGCTGAACAGGTTGCATTGTGGTCATCGTAATGGCATAATGGGGTCCCATAGCAAAGATACATTCTGTTAAAATGGTATCTATCAAGCTTTTGATAATTGTGAAAAAAAAAAAAGAACTTTACCAGGAGCCATAATCGGGGACGGAGACCGTAAGCGCGCGCCATTTCAAGTATTGGGGTTGTCCCCATGATATGGGACAATAATTCTATTTTTAGAACAAATTGCGCCATCACCTGCGGCACACGCGCATACATGCTGCGAGGATTTTTGCGGATGTCGCGCGGGGGAAATGGCGTCCGAAATTCCCGAAATGTTTCATGTTTTTGCCCCACAACTCAACGCGTTTACGTCTGTTGGAATTTTGCTTAAGTATTTTCGTCGTAAACTGCTCCAGTTTGAGTGAAGTAAGACAGTGTCGAATTTAGGTATGTTCCGCGGTAAGCTTATATATATCGCTGACCAAGTTGTGTTCCGACTGATGCTTCTTTTACATGAGCTGTACATTACTCCACTTTAAATTTCACATATGTTGAAGATTAACAGCTTTTCCATTACACAGCAAAAAACTAGCTGGATATATTTAGATATAGCAGAGCCTCAGGACTTTATAGTTTCCTAGTTCCTCTTGCCACACGCTTGCGAGGAATTTGCCAGTCTATCACGACCGAAAAGTACGAAAAGTACAACAAAATAATTGCTAGTTTGAGTTTCGCTTGAATTGTAAGCAACGCTTGATGTTTCATCATGGCTTAATAACTTTACGTCCGTAGATACTGCTAAGTTTTATTTGTGTAAAAATCCAGTAAATTCTCTGTTGTCGATGAATGAGAGCGCCCGCCGATGCGTGTTTTGTACAGTCAGTAAACATGACAAATTTACTTCCGCCGCATTTTCGTGTGAAAGCGTACATAGAACTCAAACAATAGCTCTGTAATTTTTAAATATGTTTAAGATTGATAAATGTTTGAGAACATACTAAAAGCTAAGCTGAAAATATGAGAATAAAGCAGAAACAATCAGCAAAGCTACGATGACGCTTTCTTTAATGAACTTGGAATAACGGTTTCGATTTTGATGATCGAGTTATCAAAACTCCTTGTCTATTTTCATTTTCGCAGTGTAAAACTTCACTATGCTTATGTTGAAGAAACACACATGATGTTAGTAGCATTTTTTGCATTCGTGAAATTTGTTGCAGCATCTCAACACAAAAGATAACGAAAGAAATCTTTGTCAAGATTTGTTGACAATTGAAAACACCGACTCGGACTTGAGAGTGCACGAGCTGCATGCACTATGCAAATGAGCTAATTGTACGCGTCAGACTTTCCTTTCAAAAACTTTTGCAAACTCAACAAACAAGCAGAGACAATAAGATACCATCAAAACAGGTTTTGGTTATGACTAAGCATTGTCTGAGAAACTCACAAATTGACTCCATACCAGAGTAGAGAGTTTTCTTGCTATATTCTTAAGCATACGCGCAAGCTTACAACTAGCGTGAGCAGATCTTATTATTCATTCCCAGCGCGAGATTGAAGTCTATTTTTCGACCCTGAAAAACCCATCTTTTCCGTTAGCTCAGAGCATAAAACTACATATAAGCGCCCTGGTTCGTATTCCCTGCCTTATTCCCTGCCATCGCTGTGAAAAACACCCAAGAGAATCTCTCAACTCTCACCATTTGATCACGCAACGTGACAACATCCACGCGAGAGCCCCTGACATGTGCGTGAATCCGCGCGGATATATGACGTCAGAAAAATAGAAAAAAAAAATCGTCCCATGTCATAGGTGCGCGCGAATCCCGAGACGTACGGTCTCCGTCCCCGATTATGGCTCCTGATTTTACCGATTCGTTTTTGATGACTGCAAACTTGTTCCCTATGATTGAACATTTGAGTGATACCAAATAATGTAACGTCACTTGAGAGAGAGTTGTAGTATGACCTGTCAAAGAATAACTGCTGGAAGGTACCGAAAACTGTTACCAGCTACCTTAAAGTTCAGTTTCTAAGATATAGACCAGGCGTTAGTTTCAACCTTTTTGATAGCTGAGAATTAAGTCATAAGAATTTTTCCATTGTGTTTATATAACAAACCCAAAGACTGGTTCTTAAGAAATCAGTGCATTTGAAAGGAAGCCCACTGTAATGTTTAGTCATTCGGCACGTAACACGCACATAGTGTCATTTCAGACTCTTAATTGTACAAACTACAACAAACCAACGTGCGAGGATGATGCATGCCAATTACATTGATTTGTGCTAACTTAAATATGACATCTTCCTTTCACAAACGGAACGAAAGCAAGATAACAAAAATAAACAAAACAGGGCAAAGTTATCCAAATAAAGTATGTGACAACCATCCAAGGAAATTGTTAAAAATGACTGTTCTGGGCTGTTGTCACCGTTGAAGAATTAACTCGAGCTTGTTCATAACCAACAATAACATAGATCTGTAATAGGCATCTGTAGGGTCTGTAGGGCCAATACAGTCAATGAAGTCAATAGCAGCTTGAATTCAATTTCTACTCATTGTAGGTAACAAGTTTAGTTAGTGACATAGTCCTCCCTGAATCTTGCTGTTAATCTGACAGTCCGACCACTGGAAGTACTATAATTGGGGTATGTCTGTTGAGGGCTACATTGATTAAGGGAGTAGTTCGGAGAGAGAAAACCAATACTTGCGACAGTAACTGCGTGTTCGGATACAATTGAGGGTGTGACACGCCAATCATCAAGTTGTCCTGCGATCACTGGAGGCGTTTTGTTTGTCGAGAGCACTTGACGACGGTTTCGTCTGGAGACAGTGCCATCGGGTGTTGTAACCATGTAGGATCTTGGGCAGCATGTTGCGCAGTGACAATGGCGGGCTCCCAAAACTTTCATTTCCTTATTCAAGCTATTTCACCTTCCTTAATACTTGGTAGTGGTTTGGCATTACGATCATATTGCATCTTCTGTTTGTCATTCTACTGTTGCAGCTTCTTTTGGGGGTTGTCAGTTGAGCAGGCGACACTTTTAGTCCAAAGAAAGGCGGGTTTTTGTATCCCAGGAGAGCAATGAAAGGGTCATTTTCATCTTCACATGCCTTTCTAGGTAAGATCTTGATGGTATGAATTGCTCTTTCACTCCTCCCGTTTGACTGAGGGTATCTTGGGCTCGATGTAGAGATTTCGAATCCCCACTCACTTGGAAATTTACAGAAGGCCAGGACATATTGTTACCAAAAACGTCATCTGGAATACACCGCCGCGCATAAGTAGATTTCATGCTGGTGATAACATAGCTGGCTGTCTTGTCTTTCAAAAGACAAAGTTCAGGGAGCCTAGAGTAGTAATCAGCCACAAACAAACAGTCAGATTTCAGTTCAAATATGTCTACACCAAGCTTTTGCCAGGGTCTGTAAGGGCCGATTTACACGGTCCGACTTTGTCGCATGCGACAAGCTTACGACAGGCCTACGACATAAATTGTTTCGTGTAAAGCAGACCTACAACTCGCTTACGACTGTTGTATACATCAAAAAAATGTTGTAGGATTTTAAAACATGTTTTGAAACGCTGCAACAATCGTAGCCGAAATCGATAGAAAATGACGTATTTTGTGACAAATTTCTACTGAGTAGGGGACGAAGGTGAAGTTTTCTTTCGTCAAAATGGCGGGTGAAGTTGTTTTTGACTGATTCAAATGAAGTCGTTTCTCGAGAACTACTGAACAGATTAAAGCGAAAAATATCTCGTTAAGAAAGTTTTTTCAAAGCGCAGGACAGCAAAAATATCTGTTTACCGTTTGTTAGAACTTTCGCTCCGAAAATGCCGGTGCAAACTTTTGCATATTTAATTCTGTAAGTGGAAATGTCGGGCGCGTGTAAATGGTCCTTAGTCATGTCGTAGGACTGACGTAAGCTTGTCTTATGCGACAAAGTCGTACCGTGTAAATCGGCCTTAAGAGACTTCATGGGGTTTGAGGGGCTCTCTCTGGTTCTCTCTTTGATACTTGAGACATACTGAGCATCAAGAAACCATTTGCTCAATTTTTTTAAAATAATAATCTTAATTTACAAAACACAATTACTACATACATTACTTACAATGCCTCATTACGATACTCTACTTACAAAGTAATACTAACGTTACTTACAATGCACGTTACTTATGCTGGCATTACAATACTGAATGCAGTTACAGGAAATACAATTACTTGCATTACGAGCTATTCACACAACTAACAATACAATACTCTACTTACATTACTTGCTGAACACATACAGTTACTTACAATACTTACAAAACGTTGTACGAAATACATTTTATACGGTACAATATTCCAGCACGTCCTATGCAATATGATCAAAACGAAGTTCTCACATTCTATCTAAAAAAAAGGATTATTTGCAGCTAATATAAAGCTTTCGTTTCAGAAATGAATTGCTGGTCGTATTATTGGGGAGGGGATATGCTATATGTTAGCTTTGAGGAGAGAGGAGTACTTCTCGATTAAGACATTTAATTAAGACAAATTTTCAAGGTTGTATTTAATGAGAAGCTTACTGGTAAACTCCTGAATGGAGATGTCCAGGCTTTTTAACTTGCTTGAACAAATATAATCACGCATAAATAAGGTGGTGTCGTTGAATTTCCGTATTATTGTTGTGTCGAGGGAGTTTGCAATAATACCGAACAAGGTCTCCTCTGTGGTAGGAGAGATTTGGCACGTATTCACTTGGTTGAACCAGTTCAAGACCTTTTGGGTAAACAACTTGGTAAACATACATTCGATAAAAGAGTGTTCAATTGAATTTTTATCTCCGCAGTATAGATATTCATTGCCCGCCTTAATACCAAACCTGAATAGTTTTTTTCTTAGTTACTATCGTTCTATGGATTAATTTAAATTGAAACTCTTTTATATTTTCTTTAAGTTCTTTACAAATGTGTTTCAGTGATTTAAAGATCTTAATCCACCCGTCTTTCTTTATAGGGAGTTTTTCGCTCCAACGTTTAGGGCCGTTTGTTCTTCGTTGTGAATCTTGACGTTAAGCAAATTATAGAAGTACCTTAAACTTAGCCTTGTACAGATTAATTTGGGTCTACTCGTTCAGGGAAAAGATGTTATCATTTCGGGTAAAGAATGATTTGTTGATGGTGTCGGAGTACTTGGCTAGAGACCATAAACCTTTCAGAATAGCGCTAACAATTTGATAGTCCTGTGAAAAATTGGATTTACAGGAATATTTATCGCGGAACTCGTGGAATGTTAAAAAATTGCCACTTTCATTCAATAGGTCATTAATAGATAGAATACCCTTTAAAAACCATTCACTAAGATGGGTTTTCCGTCCACCAATATATCTTTGTTATTAAACAATATTAACTCCTACTTTTGATCGTAGGGGTAAAGAGCTTTCAATTCGTTGAAGAAGTCCAGTATCTTCTTGTAGAAGAGCGGGAGGTCGTTAAAGTAATTCTTGTAGTAGTTGCTTAGTAGAAAGTTTAACCCTCCCTTTCTTCTGAAAAAATGTTTTGGAATAATACATCAATTACTATTGTCCGAATTTCGCAACAGTCTCAGGATCCAGGCGAGTTTGAGGGCTTTTAACACAATATAAAAATCGGTCATGTGTATTCCACTGTTGTCTAAATCTTGGTAATGGCCCGATCTTTTTATTTTATCCTTTTTTTTTTTGTTTTTCCAAAGGAACTTGAAAGATTTTGTTCTTACAATGTTCGCAATTCCTCTGGAAACATCTAGATTAGAGGCCGAATAGACAAGTTGCGATATACCCAAGTTTTTAATTAACACGGCTCTTCCAAATATCGTCAAATCCCGTAAACTCCACATATCTAGCGTTTACAACTTTCGGATCTTTTTGTCGAAGTTGAACTCGTTATTCTCTTTAATATTATACGAAAAATATATCCCTAATATCTTAACAGGGCTGTGGAACCATTTTAAATCAACCGTCTACTGGTTTATTATATATATAATGATTGAATCTCTCACAACCAAATACAACTGCAAGAGGGTCCTTCTCTGCCTGCGCATAGCGTTCTTCTGCATGGTTAAGAGACCGTGATCCATAAGCAATCGGGCCCATCCTGGCGGATGCAACCTCCGGGGTCTGACTTCGAAGTATCCACTTGCAACTTGACTAGCTCAGAGGGATCAACTAACTTCAAAACAGGCTGACTTGACAAGATCTGCTTCAAATGCTCAAGTGACTACATGTGCTCGTCAGACCAGATCCATGTAAGATCCTTCTTCAACAGGCTTCGCAAAGGTGGAGTGGTCTTCTACTGACTGGGGATAAATTGAAAAAATGTTTGTCCATTTTGGTATAAAGTATTAGCCGCAACGTTCGCCTTCAGTTGGTTTCTAAATAGGGTTATTTATTGGTCTTTACCATTTTAATTTGATCGTAATATTTTTCTTCCTTATTTTGCAATTTGTTGGTTTTGCTGGTATCCGGATCATTCTAAGTTCGTCGTCGTTTAAATGCTCTTTTTGAAAGTCACTTCAGGTTAAGTGCTGAAGTTCATTTGTTCTCCCTTTTACTAAGGCAATGCATGTGGGAATTGTCGGGACTGGCAAAAGACTTGATGATGGAAATGCCATGAGTGATCAATGAAGCGTTAGATAAAGTCATATCAAGATTCGAGTTATGCCTCTGCGTTCGCTGAAGCTGATGTTCAAGCATGCAACTGGCACTATAAAAATGGCTATTCTAAAGATTCTGATCTGTCCGTAAGAAAACGACCGCCCTAATTCGCATTGATTTGAATGGAAATATTACCTGTGTCGAAGAAACACTGCAACGTAAAAACTACTCTTGGACTAACACCTGAAATAAGTAACAAGGTCTCGCCTACCACAATCAAAGATGCGTAAATCATCAAAAATTTTACCCTCTTTGGCTAGTAGACAAAATGTCGCATTGGTGAAACATTTGGCGATGAACATAAATCATATCAGTGATCATTGTTCCTTTTCGTAGTTCTAAAATTCGAAGACAGCCATTTACAGTTTAGAACCTTGTATTATAATGTACATTAAGTTTTCAGTGATATGAGAGAAATACTATGGATATTTATAAAAACCCAACATTGATATGGGAATGAAAGTGTGAGTTTAATTGTTTCTCAAACACTCCACACAACTACCCAAGGAGACCTTAAAATAAGCTGACACTGATTTTCATGAGTTATACTTCTGTAATCATCTCGACTTCTTTTACAAAATATATTTAAAGAGTGTTATTTTGATTTTTTCAGGCATTTTTTGTTCGAAGGTAGGTTCTGGTAACGGTGAAAAGCAAATGCTTACCTTCATTTTTGATAAAATACGGAAATTAGTCATTTTGTTATTGTCATGTATTCACCTAGCAACACCAAAACAAACAATATACATTGAAAGGAAGTGTTGAACATATCCATGGTGAGTCTTCCCTTGGATACAAAGCCGCAAAATCAAAAATATTATTAATGGGCCGGCGGGCCCTTCTAAAACCGGATGCGTGTGAATCGTTAATGCTATTGGCCGCGGTACTCGCTGAATATCAAAAATTTATTTTAGAAGGATATTGTTATTAAAATAGTCCTTAACAATTAAATTAAGAAAGGTGTTAGATGCTGTTTCGGTGTCTACGAAAAATGCTGAATAGTGACGTGTTACGTGGGCAGAAGATTCAGTATAGTCATATTTTGAACTATCTTTGGCATGACCTTTTTATGGGTGTTACTGATAAGAAATATTTCAATTCATTTCAGCGTTACTTACTCGAGCTACGAACAGAATAGATAGCGTGAGTGCTAGTAAAATCCAATGAGTGCAAAAGATAACACTAGGTAATTGAAACTGCCGCAAAGAAAAGGTATTTTAACAACGTGTGCTATATTATATTTAAAAGATAGCTTTGCTGTGTACACAAGTTTTGCTATGGAAACAATAAAGAGTAGGCGAATATTGGGAAAACGTCTTGCCAAGGAAACAACTTTGATCTTCGTCAAGTTTTACTATATTTGAGATTAGGGAACTGCGTCACAATTAATCCAAGGTATTAACTTTTTTTTATTTCTTTTCTTAGTAAATGCGGTCTAAGTGTTTCTAAATCAGTTTCGCGATATCTTAGATTCTCTTCTGCTTAAATGTTTGACAATATTCCTCCGCCTTCTTTAACAAACATTGCAATATCTCAAGTACCAGAGAAATATCAGCATTTTGCCTCTAACTCAAGAAACATATAAGCGCTAATGTAAACGCGTACGAAATCATTAACCAGGTAGACTTGCACAGGGAACATTGAAGAGCAGAAGATATATTTATGGCCTCCAAAGTCTTGCTTATTCTTTGTCTTGTGGCTTTGTTCACACCACTCTGGAGTTTACCTTTACCTATGCAAAATGGTAAGATGTTAATATATGTATTATTTCTTTTGTATCCTTTAAATTTCGGTTTCTGACTACAAGTCGAAAACGTGAGCTTGATTTGAGACTGGCATGTGATTATTTTGGATCTGAACAAAATTTATTAAAGAAAACAGAGTGTGCCTCATGTCGTAGCTGAGCTTAACGTATTTCTTTGATAGATTTAAATATATTTTGTTTGAAATGAAATGAATATATACAACAGGATTATGACTTAAATACCGCATTATTTCTTTCCTCACAAGTTATTAGTACAATCACTTTATTGATAGTTTAGATTTTGTTAACTGACTAGCGTTTGAAACAACTTTCACTTCCAAATTTGGTTGGCCATAATTTTCGTTTGTTTAAATAAGAGCTGACTTGATTGCTAAGAGTAAAGTTTTAAGATATTGTTTTCACTATGGCCGTATAAGTTAACTTCAACGTTGCCGCATTATTCAAATGTCCTAGATCAAAACGCCTTGCACAATTCACTATTCCGGTTCAACTTTGACACCACTAAACGTTTTATTTTTCAAAGATGTCATGGACGAAAGTGGCAGTGGCGAAGATGAAAGTGGTGGAAGTGGCAGTGATGACGGAAGTACCGAGGAGGAAAGTGTAGAAGATGAAAGTGGAGACGACGTTGATGGTGAGATATTCAAACTGACTGGTTTTATCTTTTAGTGTCATGAGTAAAAGCTGTTGCCGATTTCTCCGAGACAAAAACAAAAATATCAATAAGGATTGGAGCCGAAAAACCCCTGCCTGCAAAAAATGTTTTCGATATAGCATGTTTCTACTCCACGTAGTAACTCCTTTGGTGCCAATATTCTAGGGCGGTCACTTAAATTTGCCACTGACTCTTCGATGCGAGGTTTTCAATCCAGATAAAATATTATATACCTTCCCCATCCATTCTTTTTACACTTTTGATATTTTGATAACATATTTTAAACAACTACTAAAAGAAAGTTTCCTAACCGCACAAAACATTTTCCATCCGTAGGGCAGTATAATTGAATTGAATAAAATTTCTAGCATTTACTTATTTTACCTAGATCGTTAAGTAGCCTAAGATATTTCCAATTACGCTTAATATATGAAAATCGTCAAGTTTTGGGGCGGACTGTGGTTAATTGTTTTGTACAGATCCAAAGCGAAAACAGTCAACGCTATACTCTACCCGAATCCACAAAGACATTCCATTGGATCTTCGGGAATCAAAATATTAAGTTATTAACTGCATGAGCTATTTAAATGCGATTCCATATTTCTGCGAGTAAATTGGCACTATTTCATATTCAGATAATGCAAATGACAAGGTAATTGAGGATGACGAAACTAGTGAAGACTCCGGAGATGACAGCGGTGATGGAGATGAAGATGAAAGAGGCGAAGAGTCTGCGGATAACAGCGACGATGAAAATGACGTTGAGAGTGGCGAGGAGCCTGGAGATGATGACGGTGATAAAAATGATGATGAGCCTGGTGATGCAGATGGAGATGAAAGTGGTGACGAGTCTGGAGATGATGACGATGACGAGAAAGGCGATGAGCCTGGAGATGACAGTAGTGATAAAAATGACGATGACAGTGGTGGCGATTCTGGAGATGATGACGATGATGAAAATAAAGAGGAGCCTAATGATGACAGTGGTGATGGTGAAGAAGGTGAAAGCAATGAGGACTCTGGAGATGACGACGATGTTGACAATAGCGATGATTCTGGAGATGACAGCGGCGATGGAGATGGAGATGAAAGTGGTGAGGAGTCTGGAGATGATGACGGTGGTGAAAATAACGATAAGCCTGATGAAGACAGTGGTGATGGCGATGGCGATGAGCCTGATGATGACAGTGGTGATGGAGGTGAAGATGAAAGTGCTGAAGATGATAACGGTGATGAAAATACCGACGAACCTGATAATGACAGCGGTGATGGAGATGATGACGGCGGCGAAGATGATGATGAGCCTGGTGATGACAGCGGTGATGGAGATGACGATGAGCCTGATGATGACAGCGGTGATGGAGATGACGATGAGCCTGATGATGACAGCGCTGATGGAGATGACGATGAGCTTGATGATGATAGCGGTGATGGAGATGACGACGAGACTGGTGATGATGACGATGACGAAGATAACGATAAGCCTGATGATGATAGCGGTGATGGAGATGACGAGGAGCCTGATGATGACAGCGGTGATGGAGATGACAATGAACCTGATGATGACAGCGGTGATGGAGATGACAATGAACCTGATGATGACAGCGTTGATGGAGATGACAATGAGCCTGATGATGATAGCGGTGATGGAGATGACGATGAGTCCGATGATGATGACGGTGGTGAGAATAACGATGAGCCTGATGATGATAGCGGTGATGGAGATGACAATGAGCCTGATGATGACAGCGGTGATGGAGATGACAATGAGCCTGATGATGACAGCGTTGATGGAGATGACGATGAGCTTGATGATGACAGCGGTGATGGAGATGACGATGAGCCTGACGATGATGGCGGTGATGGAGATGACGATGAGCCCGGTGATGATGACGGTGGTGAGAATAACGATGAGCCTGATGATGATAGCATTGATGGAGATGACGACGAGCCTGATGATGACAGCGGTGATGGAGATGACAATGAGCCTGATGATGACAGCGTTGATGGAGATGACGATGAGCCCGGTGATGATGACGGTGGCGAGGATAACGATGAGCCTGGTGATGACAGCGGTGATGGAGATGTCGATGAGCCTGGTGATGAGAACAGTGATGGAGATGGCGATAAGCCTGGTGTTGACAACAGTGATGAAGATGACGATGAAAGTGGTGAGTCTAGAGATGATGATGGTGATGGAAATGACGATGAACCTGATGATGATAGTAGTGATGGAGATGACAGCGAGACTGAAGATGATGGAGATAATGACGAGGATTCGGGAGATGACAACAGTGACGGAAATAACGATGGAAGCGGCGAAGAGTCCCACGAAGAGAATGACGATAAAAATGACAATGGCGATAGTGATGAAAGTGGCGAGGAGTCGGAAGAAGATAGTGAAGATGAAAATGAAGAGAGCGGCGAGGACGGCGATGAAAGTGACGGAGATAATACTGCAGACATGGACGGTGACGACACATATGTGGAAGACTTTGATGACAAAGACTCTGAGAAAGTAGTTGAGGAATTTGAAAATGCAATCGACGATGTAGAAAAAGACAGACTACAAGGTCTCGAGATGGACCAGTTGTTTTCGTCTGGCGGACTTACATTAGGCGGAACATTAGGTTCTCTATGTCTCAGTGCAATTGTATGCTTACTTTCAAGCACATTTTACTAGTCGTCTTCACGGTTCCTATTGTTCTCAATACCGGCCTTGAAAAAACGAAATTTCGCTGTGCGAAATTTAATTGACACATTTATCATTAACTGAGTAAAAAGCAGACTGAAAGAAAATAGTTCATGTATTTAAATTATTGAACAAATTGAATTTTCTCTGCTTCATTAAGAGAGATAAGAAGAATATCGATTTAAGTCCAGGTAAAAAGAATTGTATTCATTTTTCTTGACGGCATATTTTTACATGATATGAACGGTTTTGTAAATAAATATTTTACTCTATTGTATTATTTGATAATTTATATTGTTTATCTTATGGCGAAAAACATTCGTTGCACTCGCAGATGAAGCTAAATAAAACGTGTGCGTGTTTATAGCCCACAATTTTTGTCCTGATGTTTCGCGAGTGTGAAATGCATTTTTATGTCTTCTTCCCTTGTTTCCAAAATTATAACTATGAAGCTGCACCTATGTGAAATTTTCTAGGTCAACAGTCGAGCTTTTTCTGCTAGAGCGCTTAAAGAAATCGAAACCAGACAAGTCGTTGTTAGGATAAATTTTGGCCACGCAGAATGGCCGATTTATTGATTAAAACTAATATAAAATACAATATGAACGAATTATTATTTGTTAAGCTCTTGCAAAGGTGAGGGCAGGAGAAAAAAGGAGAAGTACCTATATCACAAATACATAATATAAATGAGGTGGAGGAAGGGAGGAGGAGGGTCGAACTCGCTGAGTGTGTCAGGTCTGGAGACAAAGAGGACGAACTCGAGAAACATGCCACGTCTTCTACCGATCGCTGAAAGGGAGGCTAAGTTATTTTCCAGTGAAACTCGTGACTATTACAAATAAATTCGCCATTGTCATCGAAGTCACAAGATTGTCTTGTGATGGTCTTGCGATTATTGCTCAATTAAGTTTGTGCTTGGTGACCCCGTCCCCATTTAGTTCGGCCTTTCAGTACTCCCAGCCTTTCTTCGTTATCTTAAACTCCTGGTTGAAAATTAACACTGTGTTTAAAGTAACACCAGGGGCGTGGGTAGAAGCCATAAACGCTTTTATTTGGTGGCAAATAAAATCTATTTCTTTAAATCCCCGAAAGGCGGAGTACCCCGTTATGAAAAGGCGGAAAAAGGGAATTGCAGAATTTTTTTTCTGGTTTTACACGAAGAGTTTTATAGCTAGACGATATAAAAGATTAACTATAGACTAACGCTCGAAACTTCTGCTTTTCAAATTTGTTACGGCATATTAAACTTATTTTGATCACCTTCAAGTTCATCGTTAAGTCGTTCCTCTTGCAACAAGAACGATGATTACAAAATATGAAAATGAGCATAACTTGTTTAAAAAAGATAAGGCTTTTACTACAGCATAAGCTGAATAAGAATGGTTACATTCATGCATCAAAAAAGGGGGAGCTTAAAACTGCTGTGCACCATCTTAAACTTTACTTTCCCGATTATGTGCGGGTTTTACACTGTTTAGACTGGGGCAAATTACAAGAAAGCCTGTTATTTGAAACGTCTGTCGGAAAACTCGAGGAAAAGTTTGTAAACACACTTTTTTAGATGAGCATTATGCGCTGAACAGGAAACAAATGTTTACCAGGCCTGATTTTAAGTTTTTAACCGTGAAAATTGTAGCTTTAAATAACTGACCCAAATACGGGGCATAAAAACGAGGCAAAACTGTTTTACTTTTTTTCAAGTTAGTTTTGAATCCAAATGTGTTACTACATCGGCTTACTATAAATATTTCTCTAGGAAAAAGCACAAATTTAGAGTGGATGCTTAAGTTAGACATGTTATGTTGAAATTATTTCATCTCCAGAGGTCATTTATGCAGACTGCAACCGCGAAGATATGTCCACTTCAAGGAATAGATGTATATTTTTTATTATTAATAAAGTGTATTATCGTTTGTCTCACGATGTAGTCACTTGAGATGTAGATCGCGACGTTTCGACTGCTTACTGCTAGCCTTCTTCAGGCAATAAGGTGCATTTCGATCCTCCTATTGTTTCATTGTTCCGGCGAGTAGCTGTTCCCTCAGTGGTCCGCTTTTGTACCGTTCTCCTGTTGTTGTGTATTTTGATCGTGGGCATCCATGCTTCAGGAATTTCAATTCCACTATCCCTGTTGATGTTATTAGGGTGAGGTCTTATGTGAATAGCTTCCTTGACCCTACGTGTGTACCAGTGAGGATCTCGATCAATAAACTTGACCTCATTCCAGATAGGATAGTGGCCGGTCTCGTGGGTGTGCTCAGAAACGGCGGAGGTCTGGGTACGGGCGAGTCGTAGATCCTTGTCGTGTTCTTTGATCCTCTCCTGCATAGATCCCCCTGTTTCCCCGATGTAGACTTTGCCGCACTCACAGGGAATCCTGTAGACAACACCATCTTGTTTAGCCGTGCGATTCTGTTAAAGCGCCAAAGTTCAATAATATTTGAAAAGTCGAAAAATATTTGGAAACCATTATTTGCGTTAATTTAAGTTAGAATTCTACTAAAACAATTAGATTATTCGCTCTCGATTTCTATGAGGCGATAGTTGATTCGGCCTTCGGCCTCATCAACTATCACCTCATAAAAATCTCGAGCTCAAAATCTAATTGTTAAATGGCACGCGATAACATGAAAGCGGCAATTTTAAACGCACAGACAAACCCATTCGTATGCTTTAAGCTTTGACTCTGATCGAAAACGTAATTCAGCTATGCGTGTAGGAAAATTGTCAATTTGCAAATGAATCAAATTGAATTTGAAAAATAAAGGCGCTTGGAGTTCGAAAAGAGAAACCTTACAAAGTTCCGATTGAGAATTAACCCTTTGAATACCAAACTTTGGCCAAAAAATACCGTTTTTAACCGTTTAGTCAGGTTTTTTGGCTGCCATGACGTTAAATTAAGCCTAACTTTTGCTAAGAAAGCTTTTTTTTACCAAATGGAGAGATTTTTCCATGATTACATACAAAATTGAGCAATATTTCAATTCTGGGCATGCGCATAAGCCAAAATTTGGACTTTTTTTGCCATTAACCGTTCTCAATTTTGTTTGTTGCCCCTTTCCTTTCTTTTTTTCTCGCGCTTTTACTCTGGCTACCTTTTGCGTTGCTTGTTCTTTCTGGCTGCCGTGAAAAGTTGGATGTTAATTATGGACGAAGCGTAGAAATGGACCTTGATCAATCATAGGCCAGGCATAGTGGACCATTTTACCACCGTTTTTGCACCAAAACTGATAACGTTGTTTTTCGATTTGCGACGTCGGAATGTCGTCGATATCTAAACCTAACCATTGTAGGGAAAGTCCTAGCTTATTACTACCATCTACTTATCAATAATATCTAGTGACATTTAAGTTGATGACGTCACAAGTGGTACAAAGAGCACGACAATTAAGTGGCCGTCTATGGCTACTTGGGCGTCAAAGAGTTAAAGACATTTTCATTCAAGGAATCTAACTTCATTGAAAAGTTTCAATTGGTAAAACGTTTTCTCCTGCGCAGCGGTCCCAGTCTTAGTAAAATTGCCTGGCTGCTAAGTTGAGCTAGTTAACTCGGAGAGCTCCATTTCGGGTTGTGCTGAGAGATGGTTATAAATAATGGAAGAACGGAGGAGTTTAAAACGATCTGCTCCCCCTGTTTCATTCGGTGAATGTATTATATATGCGAGGAGTCAAAAAAAAAAGGCAGAGAGAGGGAATTTGTGACCTACATCTGTATGCGTTTCAAAAGATGCTACCATTTTTCCATCGTTATGATCACACCATTTACACTCGATGGGGTGCTGTGTAATTTGCGCAAATGAAACAGCTTCCAGTAGAGGTAAAAACCGAGTTTGACAAGGGCAACTGGGTTGTAAAAGGTTCTTCTCGACAATTTAATCACGTAGATCTGGATCAAGGTCGGGAGTGGCTCAATGATACTGGAAAGAGAGGTGGTGGGATAGTTGGCATAACAAGGACAGCGACAGCAGCGCTGTTTAGATGGACACTGTCATATAACCTCCGGGCACATATTGCTGTATTAACAAGGAAGATGTTTCATGTTGCCAAAAATATCAGATCACATGCAACGAGTCCAACCCGTCAAGGAAACTGCAGGATAATTCCGATGAGAAGAAAGTTATCGCTTTGCTACGTCAAGCGAATATTTTCAACGTCAACAAACAAAGCAGCGATCCCTGAAAGGTTGCAGAACATGGTCACCAAAGACGTGGCAACGACACAGATAGAAGAGTCTCTACCTAAAGCAAACAGTTTTGGCCAGGAGGAGCTGATCACCTTTGTGAAGGATAGAGTTAAGGCGCCAAGAGAAGATCGGCATCATAAGAAGCTCCGGGACCTTCTGCCTAAAAATAGGGCTCCCACATTTTCAACCCTTTATGAGATCAAAAAGAAAGATGCTGGAAAGTGTGCGGCCATCAAAGCCGACAGAAACGCTCTTTAGCGCATCATTACAGCTATGTTGGTAGAGAAGTAGATTTGCCTCAAATCCTCAGCCATGAACCAATGGCAGTTCACCTTGCCATTTTCGATGCCAGTAGTCAGCTGCGCACTGGAAATAAATCGGTCATGATGGAACTTTTGAGTAGTGGTATGGAACGTCCTCGGGTCACGCCAATCGCAGGGAGATCGACGCTGATAGTAGATGGTTAAGCACTGGTAATGGCGCTAGGGAAGACCTTCAGATTCATAAATTTGTGAAAGCTGTTCTTGCCTCTGGAAAGGACTTTGATCGAATAAACATGACATTTGGCCGATATGGGAAACGTCGATCAAGTGCGCAACTAGAAAGAAGCATTCTCTAGGCCATGCGACAATTATTGAAGATGGCTCAGTACTGCTACCCAAGCTCTGGTCCAAATTCGTGGCCCTCGATTAAAACAAGGCAGATCTAGCACTTTTCTTATCAGATAAACTTTTTGCGGGAGCCCCAGTCAATAAGATCGTCATTGTTGGTGGTGGATTCGAAGAGGGAGATGCAGTCAAGTGTTCCCGCCCGAACATTGATATCAGAGCCCTTAAAGATTTCCATGAAGAGGCGGAGACTTGAATGATTCTACACTGTGTACACTCAGATGCAGAATTCCTTGTCGTCTCATGTCAAGACACGGATGTTTTCCTCCTTTTATTTTCACACCTGGACAAAATGAGCTGCAAGCAGTTGTGGGTGAGAGCTAGGACATCAAAGAAGCCTAAGTATCTACCAATCCACAAGATTCGTGAACAGTAGAACCCATTCTCTCATTTCGTGCGATAACAGGGAGCAACACTGTCTCCTACTTTGCTGGCCATAGCAAGAAAACATCGTGGAAGAAGTTCACAGAACACCACATGCTGCTGAGAAACCTAGGAAATGGTGACCTGGATGACTTGACAATGACGTGTGCTGAGAACTTCCTCTACAGAATATGTAATGTTGCTGATGCTGAGAGCAATGAAGCACGCGCAACGTTGTTTTCCAGATGTCGGTCACTTGAAGCTCTTCACCCGACGAGTGATGAAGCGTGATTGCATATTAGAAGGGCTCACTTCCAAGCAATAATATGGAAACAAGCCCACCTGACAAACCCTACCCTTCCAATTCCAGAGACTATGGGCTGGTTAAGACTGAATGACAAGCTCGTACCCAAGCTAATGTCTCTTGCCCCCCTACCTGAAACCTGTGAGGAGATGGTAAACTGTGGCTGCAATTCAGGAAGCAAAACAATGAAGTGTAGCTGCCGAAATGTAGGATTACCATGCTCTGGAGCATGTAAATGCAGAAGTACTAAATACGACCGCTGCCAAGATGTTGCTAATGATGACGCTATTGAAACCCAAGGGCAGTAAATGGAACAGTACTGTTAAATTGTTTAACATGTTTTTTAAAATAGTTCTATTCAAAGAGGTGATCTGAAATTTGGTCTCTGCTTCTATAGGACGAATATCAAATATCAAGAATGTCCTGCTTCTACTGCCGAGCGTCTGTACTTCTCTGCTATCTGAAGGATTTTCATGGCATTGAGATTGTTTTTAGGATGTTCAGACTAGGTTCCAAACTCACTTAGCCAGAATCTTTTATGGATTTTAAGATGCCTTCCAACTCATCCAGGTGTACTACTGTATTTGTAAATAGAGAGATTAAGCATGACGTTACGTCAAACGGCAAAATTGAAACTTTTGCTGTCTGTCTTCAGCTGTCTGTACAGTAGAATGAAAATATTTTTATTTGCGGTGAACAGTAGAAGACATTTGTCGATTTATGTGTGATTTATTTAAGGATTACAAGAAGAGAATGAAAAAATCAGAGGTAATCTTTGCCGTTTGCCCTCTGCCCTAAACGTGATGCTTAAACTCTCTAATGAAAGAAATTGTAGGTTGCAGCTGGTTTTCCTTGCTACGAAAACTTATGTGAATCTCCTCCTTCTCACTTAAGGACGGTGCCCACTTTTGTTAGTTCGCACACGTTCTGTGCATCACGCAAGGCATGGTTGAGCGCCACGATTGCGCTGGGATTGACAATGACACAATCAACTACGCTACCAAGTACTCGACGGTACACGTGTGACCAAATCAAGTGTAATAAACCTGCACTTAAACCAGGAACACCAGAAAAGCAGCATATCACTAGCCACTAACTGTCAACGTCGTCCAGCTGAAAAACTAGCTGTTATCTGTCGAAAATTATACTGAAATCCAACTTTAAACATATACGTTCAGATGGCGTAGTGCGCGCGCAAAACAAGTGCGAGATATGCAAATGGTTTACTTGCTGAGGAGGAGATAGGAAAAAAATGTAAAGGGCATCGTAAAAGTTTTGAAAAAGGATCAATAACTTTAAAAAAAAACGCGTGGTTACCCCTACATTTGATGTTATAAAATGGAAGTGGCAAGTCAATTCAACACGTGATTACTTTCTGGTTATGAGCAAAAGGTATCTAGACTGTATTTTGGCTGAACCAGAGAAAGGCTGTCACAGACGCCAAAAGCGCTGTTGCAACGATTTTGTTTTTAAAAAAACACCAGAATGGTTTTTACGTTACCATTTACCATGAAGTTTTAAGATCTTTAAAAATGTGTTTGCTTTTCTGTATGTAAAGGTGAATTCGAAAGAAATCTGTGAAGAAATATCATTTCCTTCTTTTTTCAGAAAAATGCTGATGTCAGCATTTTTGTTGAGATTCAAGGCTAATTATCTCGAAAAAATGCGTGGCTACCCCAATTTTTCTTTGTGGATTCCGATAGCCCTGGCAAAGACCTTCGTTTTCCGCATGGTCCTAACCTGGCGCAAAAACCGTTGTATTTAGTAGGCACCGTCCTTAACTGAATCAGGAAATAGCTTTTAGCCTCGTTTTCGAGTCACGTGAACAGAAAATGTCGTGATTACCATGTAATACCGACAGAGTATTTTATAAACATACTGCGCTTCTCACCCGCTGCATTTTGTTGATATTTAAAGAGTTTTACCGTGTGTTGTGACGTGATAGAACATATAGCCTCGATTTCATGTCTTAATTATGTATAATTAAATAGCTGATTTGAAGGTTAAAATGGCAGAACCAAGCTTGGTAAACAGGATTTTCGTGTTCAGTGCATAATTTTCATCTTGAAAAGTGTGTTCCCAACTTTTCCTCAAATTTGCCCACAGATGTACACTTTTGCGAAAGTTTTCCTAGTCTAGTTAGGGTGGCTAACGACAGTTTCCAACACTTACCAGCAGTTATACCACAACTATTTGTCAACTGATGTTGCAATGTTATTATCCGACACAAATGCCCAATCATTGCTGAACAAGTTGTGGTAGTAGGTTTCCATAGCAAAGATACAAACCGTTAACACAACGTCCGTTTTACTGTAGCTTTAAGAAGATATTAATTAAAAAACGGCTCGGTGAAACCCATTGTTTACTATCCATTTGCGATAAGCAAGTTAAAATACAATTTTTTTGCAATTTTTTATTCAAAATGTAGATAGGGTTCAGAGACACCTTTAAGCCTTGAAAAATTTTGAAATTTTGAAGTGTCTCTAAATCTTTCTGTACCTACATAATTTGTTTGAGCCTTGTAAAATATTGGATCTTATCACAATTAGATAACATAAAATGGGCTTTTGAGGACTAAAATCTGTTTACCAATGATTGAGCATTTGTGTGATAACAATACTGCAACATCACTTGATAAAGAGTTATAATTAGGGGGTAATGGTGAACAACAAGGAAACGTAAATATGCATGTTATCTGCATGTATTTGCTCCGTAGTGCCAAAAAAGCGATTGAAAAGGAACCTGTACTACAGTTTGTTTCAAGAAAGCAATCAACTTTTTACATGTACCGTAGTTCATTGTTTACATTTTGATAATAAATTTCACCTTAAAACTGACATTGTCCGCTGCTTTACACGTGACTCACAATTCACATTTTAGCATCTAAGGTATTATTATGTCAAAGTTGTTTACCGTGCATGAATACAAGTCAATAGGAATTCAAGTGTGACTGTATATAATCCAATATATAAAATTCCTATTAAGGGTTATTTACCTTATGACTATTTAAAATCGAGTCGTGAACTTGTAAGAAAAGAAACGTTCAGCAGTAAATTCAGTCGTTTTCATCATGTAGGCTGCATGCGATAACTTGAACTTGTACTGAAATAATGTTACGTGCATGTGGCCGCTTTTCTCGACTGCGTTTTCTATATTGAATTCAATAAAATGTTTGCATGAATGACGGTTTCTGTGAAAACAAAGACGATTCGGGAATAATAGTAAAAAGGAATATTCATGAGGGAAACTTTCGGATTTAATTAACGCAATATTATTTGAGCGGCATGGAACATTCGAAATTGAGACAGAATTGCAATTGTACTCAGTAAATGAAATTCTAATATAACCTTTAATGAAGTTGATTTGGCCAACTCCTCTTTAACTTACCCTGGCCTAATACTGTTTCTAAAATTAAAGCGATCTCTTCGCGTAATATAACTTTCAACCGATAATCAACAATTAAAAAAAAAAGCACATTCCTGATCTACCTGATAAGTAGTTTAATTAAAATGTGAAAAACGAACACATTATTGGGCAAATGTGACCTGCAGAGACAGAGTCAAAGAACAAAAGAGAAATGGCACCGAAGAGTTTGCTTTTCCTTTGTTTTGTAGCTTTGTTGAGAACTCTCTGGGGTGTTCCTTTCCCAAGAAATGATGGTAAGGCATGAGTGTGTTTTGAAACAATTTTTCTTTTTCTGCCGTTTTGGATTCACTTACTTGTGGAATTAAGAGAAGCGTAGTCTCTCTTTCAGAATTGAAAGATTTATACAATTTCTTTCTTAAGCAGTTGACCCCAGAATGCTACTAATTTATTATCTCATGGATTCCTAAGGAGATCAAACTTTTCCAAGAAATACACGAAGAATTCGTAGAGCGCAAACTAATTTGGAGCAATTTTCGTTCGCATGCGCTAAAATTCCGACCCTGTTGTTGCAGTTTTTTTCGTCGATACAGGTAAACCAAGGAAAACGGAATACGCTGTCACAATTATGTTAACGATACACTTTGAACTGATTTAGACCAGGCACTAACCTTGAGACTAGCCACGAACAATGTATTTTCACAAGTAACTGTCAACTTTATTGTCAATTTTCACTCGTGAATTTGTGCGATCGGGAATCCTTATGCGATATAAGGGGAGATTACTGTCATCATTTTATTAGCGAACGGGACTTAAGGCGCGATTCCCAAAGAGGTTGCCAAGCAGAAAGGTCTCTGATGAGTCCCTTGGCCGGGATGAAACGAGCTGCGTAAGACTAGCCACGAACAATGTATTATCACAAGTAAATGTCAACTTTATTGACAGTTTGAGTTGCAGCTGTTAAATGCAGCCTTAAAATAAATCCAATAAAGAGTTGTTCTGCAACAGGGTTACCCACTAACTCTAATGTTATGTTATCAAAGAGATCAGTATCCACCAATGTAAACGACGCTGAAAAGCTTTCCGTATTCTGTCCAAAAAGTGCAACGTCAATCAAATAGTCTAACTGTTTCACGTTTCCAAATCTTTAAGGTTACTTCCCACCTTCAAGGGCACAAAAAATCGTTTATTCTTTTCCTTGACAAATTTAAGTAAGTCATTTTATCTTAAGTTTACAAAAGGAAAATATTAAAAATCTCAAAAAGCGGCCGAGTTATCTAGAAAAAAGGTATTTTCAAATTAAGTTAATAAACCAGGAAGATGTCATAATCGCTAAATGGGCGAAACCGTATTTCATGTTATTTGATATTGTCTATATCGCGCATTTTTTCTTTTGCCTTTGGCTACTTTGCCCGTTTTTGTGTCTTTCTCTTCAATGCGACAGCGAGATAGAAAACGTGTTGCAATGCGATGCTTTTCCCGGAAAATCATGATCCATTGTCATTGACGCTAGGAGGTGCTGTTGTTCCATTGGTTTGCGGTTTCATAAGGCGAGACAATCTCCTGGCATAGCGCGAGTTGTTACAATCTTTACGAGTTAAAATCTCGCATTTGATTTTAAGAGGAATACCTCCACTTTGAGTGAATTTATAGGGTAAGCAGATTTGACGAATTTTCGTCAAATTTGTCTTGAACATTCCAGGGATAATGACATGTGCGTCGGGAAATTTTGATATTTAATTAACATATTTTTCCCGGGGCGTCCATTTGCGCAACACGACTTGTATATTTTTAGCCACTCCTGCTTTAGATTTGGATATCTAGACAACCAATCAGAATATCGAAAAAGCCCGACACTCTTTTGTTGATTGATGCCTTGTGAATAAGACTGTGCAGCAATTTTGCTCGTGTGGCGGCATCCGATAGCCGATAAATTCAATGGAAGAACCCTTGGTCGTCTCACGCCTTAGCGGCTCCTGACACTTCCTGAAAAAAAAAAACTTGCTTAAATTGTGTTTTAATCGTATCGGATTTAATTGAAACTGGCGCGCGTGAAGGATGGATCATTACATATTGCCATTATTTCCTTTGCTGTGGCTATATCTGAAAGACTGGGAAGTCTCGAATTTTGTGCTCCTTCTCTTCTGTCATTTTGTTCAGCCCATTCATCTGTGGGCTCTTGAACTCGTTCCAGGCTTCACACCCGTGAAGGCGGGAAGTAACCTTAAGCGATGGGCTAAACACTCTGCCGGATGTTGGGCGTTAAATAGTCTAAACTATATTCTAAGTCTCTCCAAAATGTGCCAAAAATGTTTTGACTTTTTAATTTTCAATTCTTGTCGGTACTATAGATGCCGAAAATGCTGGACATACTATTTATGGAGCAGATTCACGTGATCGTGCACTTTCCATTGCCGCACGCGAAGATGCCAGTGGCGTGGAAGATGCCAGTGCTGAGGCAGTTGACTTTGGCGAGACAGAAGAGAGTGGTGGAGAAGCTAGTGGCGCGGAAGATGTCGATGATGCTGCAGAAGCCAGTGCCCCTGTAATTTTAGGGTCTAACATTCGTAATGCTGGAGGTGTTGGAGGTGACGAAGATGCCGAAGAGGCAGGTCATGCTGTTGTTTTTCTGGGTAATGAAGTTGCTGGGGTCATTGCGAAGGGTAGTGATGATGAAGATCGCTTTGCTACCGCAAATCACCCTGTTCCAGGGGCTGGCTTCATGGTTCCGAATGTTCGTGTTGGAGGAAAAGCTATTGTTGCTAAAGATTTAAGGGATCCTAGGATTATTTTTGGTGCTACAGATGCCCCTGATGATGCATATCCCAGCGATGCTGCAGATGCAAGTGATTTTCCTGAAGAAGCAGAAAAAAAAGAATTCGACGAGGAGAGCTTGTCCTCGTCTGGCGGGTCACTATTTAACGGGAAATTTGGTTCCATCTGTTTGTATGTAATTCCATGCTTGCTATTCAATGTGATTTAGAGCTGGTTTGCTTCAATACTGGTCATAAATTGTTTCAATTCTAAAAGGCAAGATAAAGCATTACTTCTTACCGTTTTCTCCAGGCATGTATTATTGGGGCTTCAACATTGTATTTCAAGCTTGTTGTCAATCAATCAGTCAATCAGTCAATCAATCAATCAATCAATCAATCAATCAATTTATTAATTCAAACGTGTGATAAGGTTGCCTTCCATATCCGAGCCAGAGGCTAATGTATAAAGCGCTTGACAATAAGAAAAAGATAAAAGTGTAAGTTGATAAAAGTGTAAGTGTAAGTTGATAAAAAAACAGACTTTATTAAATACCAATACAAATGCACTAATGCTTTGCCCGCGACCGCAAGCAGAATAAAAAAGTAGTATTGCACTCAAGTTAATATAAGAAACAATTAACACCCCAAAATTAAGAATATGACGTTAAAATCCCCATGATAGACAACAGTTACATTTACAGCTGGCCATTGATTGACAATCGCACACACGCATAATTGGGATATTTTGTGTACCCCTAGCTTGTCTAATAAGAAGATGGGCTCTATTAAAGCAGGATAATGGCAGTAGAGACACATGATTATCCAGCAATCAGAGTTGTCGTTTTTCTTGTTTCTACAATCCGATACAATGTACATGTGTGTATCATTAATGTACCATCAACTGATTAGACCATATTCGTGTTCTCGGTATTGGACTAGCACTAGCTTGTAATGGAGGCTTGCGCGGGGGAATATCATTAAAAAGAGATTAATGTTATTTGCATTTGCAAACACTCCCCGCACATTACCCTCAGCTTCAAGCTAGTTCCAGTCCGATACCGAGAATACGAAAGTGATCTATTGTGGAAAGGCATTAAACCTTTAGTTATGAATTGTACCTTGAAGGGTGTCTGTCACTTCAAGCATTTCTGTTTCTTTTTTTGGACGCTGAGAAAATCTATGATAAGCTGTATTAAAGAGATAAAAGCAATATTGGCTTAAAAGGTGTGATTTTTCGGGTTTCTTTTACATTTAGCTGCCAGGCTTACGTTTATAGTAATGAAAAAAAATTGCTTGTCATTGCTGTTGATTGCTTGTTTTTGAATTCTTTTAATTCGAAAAAAAAAAAGAAAACGTTAAGCTTTCTGCTTTTTTTGCAGAACATAACTTGCCACTTTCGGCATTATTGAACCTAGCTGTATTCTACCCGGGTGCAGCCTTTTTTATTTTTAGTGTAGCCGTCTCAACGAACTTTTTTGTTCAAGTTTATAAACTATTTTCTCCTAAAAAAAATTATAGTGAAGCATCTTGATAATCTCCTATGTGAAGAAAACACAGTAGCTGAAGCTCGTGATATTCTCATTAAAGCCAGTGGCCTAAAACTGGACGGCGACACAAGAAATACAAAAAGGGAACGAGGTAAAGTGTTTTTATTGTATTATTGCTCATAGATCAGTATTTCCGGTCGCTGAATTCCTTGTGTATCATTTGCATTGTTGTCAAATATCATATACTGATCGATACCCATGCAATGAGGCTAGCATACTATGATTTCTAACGGTTTGCATTGCTCATGAATTTTAGTTTAGAATCGTCTTATAAGCTGCTTTGACACGGTTACGGAGAGGTTGTGATGAGTGGCCTTCATATTGTACTTGACAAATACAAACATTAGTGACAATAAAGTTAATGTAGTTTCAATACCAGTAAACCTGTTTCGGTTTCTGGCTATCGTGTCTTTGATGGAAGTCATAAAGAATAAGAACACATAAAGAAATGGTTCAGTGTTACAGAGCGTTTCAACATTTCCGATCAACCGGTACGAAAGACTACATCAAACACATCGTCAGTAATTTCCAAAAGCACTCGCTGCTCCAAAATTGTGTTTTTCAAGGTTTTTCCGACGAGAGACTTTTGATGGTGTGTGAAATATGTGCTTTCATCTGAGTCTTATCTTTAAGGGGAAAACGACAATTAGGTTTGCAAATCGTCAATGTGGGAACCTACTGTAACGTGATTACAGGCCTCTGTTCTTTTCCGGTGCATTTTATTGACTTCAGATTAAAATATAGTACTTTGGTAACACGCACAAGCACTGACTACGGTACAATATTATATTGAGCGAAACCATCCCCGCTCAGGGTAAATAAATACTGAATAAGAAGAACTTGTGTAACTTTGCGACTCACTTAAATAGTGAAGCGTTTCTCTCGTTGCTCTTTATTTTCAGCTATTGCATCTTTTTTAAGTGTTTCTAAAATTGGAGTGTTTTTTGCCCATATCAAAGATTAAACATCAGTCAATGCCGCGATCGATATGAGTAACATGTTTGTGTCTTCTAGATCAGTCGTTAACTTGTGAGGTAGAAATTGAGCACACCACTTAGCACGCAAGACCTGTAGAGTTCCGAGAAGAAGGAGAAATGGCCTCTAAATTTTTGGCGTTACTCTGTCTTTTGGCTTTGTTGAAACCTCTCTGGGGTATTCCTGGTAAGAGACATGCTATTTGCTATTTCTAATTTATAATCGAAAACTTTGGCTGAGGTCATTACGGTACAACCGAGGCCCAAGACCGAGGGCAAAATTTGTCTCAATACAGCAAACAGCAGTCAAGTTGAGAAGGACGTAGGGCAGCAACGGTTTTTTTTCCCCTGTTTTTTTGGGTAATCAAAACGGAACTTGGCGGATTAATTGGTTGCCTGTGTTTTTTTTTTCTTTTATTTAACACGTACCCATATTGGCCATTACTGCAACAGGTAACTTTGTCTGTGTAGACAAGTACCTACTAGCTTAATGTATTTAAGAATGGAATCAAATTCGCCACTAAACTAAACCTTTAAATGAAGGAAAGCTATACACTGTAACACGAAGTGACAATCAGTTTCATGACAAACAGCAACTCGTCGCACGTGCCTGGCACGATATTGGAGGAGAAAACTGATATTTTCTAGAATCAGGGAAAGTTAAGCAAAGTTACAAGGGGTAAGCAAAGCGAGCAAAATTGCTCTTTTACTGGTAACAAATAGTTTAGATCGTCAGAATAGAAGTTCAACCACAGCGAATTGAATCCCTCATTTGAATTTTTGAAAACAAGATAATATTCTGTGTTGCTTTTTGCGATGCGGCAAAGTAATCAAAGCGCTATGCAGATTTCCGTTCAATTTGTCAACTAACAATGTCCCGTTTCATCATTTTTTACAATACAGAAAATTGAAGTTGAGTACGGAAAGTTGAAATTCAATTACCTGTATATTATTCCAAGTTATAAAATGATTTTTCTCTTGTAATTCGGAATAAATGAGCACATATTGCTCTCGTTCTACAGGCTAGCGCGATCTTTTTAAGTCTTTGAAAATTTACTTGTGCTTATTTAATCCAAATTGCACCCCTCCTTTCAAGCAAATCCAAAACTCTCTTCTCCTCCAAGTTTTCTGTTAGTCTGATTTTTTATGTGCATGTTTGAAGACGAAGAGGACGACGACGACGAAGATGACGACGACGACGAAGATGACGACGACGACGACGACGACGATGATGACGATGACGAAGATGGTGACGACGATGATGACGATGGCGACGATGACGACGATGATGATGATAACGGCAACGATAGTGACGATGACGATGACGACGATGATGACGATGGCGGCGATGATGAAGATGAAGATGACGACGACGATGATGATGACGACGATGATAGTGGCGACAATGATAGTGGCGACAATGATAGTGGTAGTGCTTCGGACGATGACATCAACAACGATGCCGATCTTTCAGCTGACCAGGGCCTTGAAAGATTAATGCTCTTCAATTCAGCCAGCGAATTTACATCCATCGGAACATTTCATTCGATATGTTTGTGTTTAATCGTATGCTTTATATCTAGCATAATTTAGAAGTTATATCTCGATTCTTGATAATAATAGGCGAATCTTCCTGTCCCACTTCTGCCACCAGCATAGCATATTTGTTTTAACATATACTCTGAATCTAACAGCGTAGATGACATGATAAGAGCGTGAAAATATATTTTAAATGCTCAAAATATTAAAGTTAAATAGGTATGCGATACTTTATTATCTGTTTCGTTGGACCCTGGAAATGCTTTTGTATCGTGTTTATAACTTAGCTTTAAAATGCAGCTGTTCCAAACATTTAGACTTATAAGACTGATGGTCCTTTTAAATCTTATTTTTATTAAAAAACGGGTTTCGTCAAACGAATATTAAAAGAGAAGGTACCTGGCTTGACATTCTTCACATTGTTATATATTGATGGGTGTAAATTCTAGAAAGTTACGTATTGATTGTCTCCAAAATATGCAAAATACGAATTTCCTTGAAAGAAAAACTAGAGAAAGAAAGTTTTGCAGAATTTACATTGTACAAAACTTTCTTTTTTTAGATTAAAGCAAGAAACTACATTACTATTCTACAGTCCAAGGCAAAATTTCGAACAGGTCAATACACTGAGTGGGCCAATACAATCTTGCGACATAGGTGCTTTATTTTATACCTTGAATCATTCATGAAATATCTAGTTGTAGTTGTTTGCAAAACGCTTCCTCGAAGGTTCGAGGCTCTCTCTCTTCTTTGAGGTTAAAAAGTTGGCTAGCCTGCGAAAGCAAGCGACAAACGGAAATATTTCTGCGTCCGCAGGCTTGGCTAAATTAGAATGGAATTCCTTCGACTAATTATTATGAACACCTTAAACTGGAGGATGTTGCGTATCTTGAAGATAATTATGCTGTACTGTGTTCTGTTTTTAAGTTAAGTTGTTCATAGGGGTAGAGCATAACTCCATCGCACGAAGTTACGAGAAATGTGCTTCTTCCCCCATCCGAATGAGATACTATTCATCAGAATTTTTCTTAGAATATCCGTGAAGAAAAAGCGGAATGACATCTGGGTTGCATACGTTCATTTTGTTCATTTTTTTTTCTGGCACTTAGAAAAGACCTTACAAGGAAGCGTTTCCTAAAAACATTTTGAATATCGGAATAAACTTTTGAGTATCTCTTCTTTATCTCCCGGTATTTTCTAAAACAAATTCAAAACATTTTCTCCGTGTTTCTATTGTGATATAGAAACACTCGTGAAAGTTTGGGAGAAGTCGAAAAAGGTGTCTTTCTTTGGTTCGTGCTCCCACAAAATCTCTTGCTCTCCCAAACCTCCACCCGTGTTTCCTATAACTCGATGGAAATAAAGAAAATATTTTGTATTTCTTGATAAATGATAAAGAGACGTCGTTTTCTCTTTAGGACGTTTGCGCTAACTGTTTCTGCACATCCTTACTGCGCACGCAAATTCACACGCCACGTCATGAATCGAGCGCGCGCGCTAAGTACTGAAATGAACAATGATAGGGCAGATGGCCATTGTTATAACTTTGCGTGGATTTAACGATCTTGGACGTACGGTGACCCCTACTTTTCTTTCCAGAAACAGATTTTATTAACAATTATCTCCGCATTGGCCAAAAATGAACAAAAAATCAATGTGGGAAGTTAAGAAAAATTCAATATTTCTGTCCACGGGACATCGAATCCTGCCACCTTGCGGCTGCAAGGCGCGTGAACCTACGGTCGCTGAATGCGAACTTGTTCTTTAAGGAACCTCACCAGTTGACTAAATTCACTTAATAGGTCCACTTAAAAAATATATGGCAGAGAACATTTCTCTTCAAAGATCTAATTGCTATAATTTTGGGCTTACAGACACTATGGCCTTACTTGCTATCGAAGCCCGATTGTTTCAGATTAAAGGTGTTCTTCCGAGCATGTTCCGTCCAAAACGAGGTCGGATGACCCCGCATTTTTTTACATTTCTGACATAACTAACTCATCGTCTTACAGTGGTAAAAGTCTCAGAAAAAAAAAAATCAATGTTGGAAAATTTTCCCGCGAACGTCCTTACATTAGAAACGGCAAGCATAATGATTACAATTCTGTTTGATCCCCTTGTACGCAATAAGTAAGCTGTTAACCTTATATTTACATTGCTTGTACGTTTAATTGCCTTTAAGTGGGCTGATGTTGGATAATTTGTGAGTCGCACATGAGTTGACGTCAAGAATCCTTCAAGTTAAATATAGTTTCTTATACAAAATTCTTAATCCCTGTCGACAAAGCGTTGAAAACAAGACCAATGCGGAGATAATCTTCTATAAACCAGGGTAGATTATTTATGTTACAATAGGTCATATTGGTATTCTGGTATTTGACTGGAACTAGCCTGCAACTGAGGGTAACGCAGGGAGTCTTTTTAAATGCAAATCACATTTATCTCTTTTTTTATGATATTCCCCCTCAGGAGCCTCCGTTGCAAGCTAGTTCCAGTCTAAAACCGAGAATACGAATATGGCCTATTTCAATAAACTTGGTTTTGCCTACAACTGTGAAAAACAGACCTCTGAAATAGTGTGCTAGGGTCTTCTTTGTATGCAAGGTAATTATGAACGTTTCCTATGCAATAGCTATAGTAAGCGGGAAAATTCTGGTAATGATTCATTATTCTGCGTGGGTTTAATCGCATTAAAACCGAGATGAGAGTAAAAATTGAACACCATGGCAACAACGTTCAAATTCGACACAACACTGTTAATCCCACTAGATATTGTGGTCCTAAAAGAAAACAGAAATTTTTGAGAGGGATAAGATTTATTTGCATGTTAAGCCATCTTTTTTCCCCTGATTTGATGTCATTGTTTCTAAAATTAAAAATGTTTTCTCTTCCTAATATCACAACTTTCGCTCAAAACTGAAAAGACCGATTAGATACTCCCATCAAATGCACAGCAGTATATTGATCTTAAATCTTACCTATGCCAGTGCAAAAGTATAAATTGCCAAAGTAGCAAGTGAAATCTTCACTCAATCGAATACAGCCGGTGTTTTACGTTGATCAACTTGACAATATGGAATCCAAAGGCTTACTCTTCCTCTTCATTGCGGCTCTGTTGGCACCAAGTTGGGTCAGCCCTTCGCCAGTGCCAGATGGTAAGAATCTTTCATTGGTGCTCTGTTTAATTATCAGTCCAAATCGTGTTAGATCATAATCATATAGATACATTGCCGGCATTTGCCCGTTTGTTTATTTAAGATCTTAACCTTAGTTCCGTTTACTGTCTGGCTTAATTTTCGTGTTAATCATTGAACTTCACCGCGTTAAATGTTGATTATACGCACTAAGAATCTTAGTTGTAGGTTAACCGGCCAGTTCATGTGATCATATCGCATTAACTTGGTCCATTTGTACTTTTAGGGACTATAAGATGGCAAGAAACTCATTTAGTCTTGTCTTTGACGCAAATATTCTCGAGAAATTTACCGGAGTGGCACACTTGCTTCATGTTTCTAGTACGAGAAAATAGGATATTTTTATTTCTTGAACGTCCAGTTTAACTCTACAAAAGTGAATGATTTTAATTTTGAATAAAACGAGAGTTCCTACGGTAACTTTGTATACACCAGATGATGGTAGAGTTCGTCACGAGGGGGATGAGTACGATGATAGCCCGTCCGATGGCGATGACATGGATAGGGAAAGCAGTGACCAAAACGACCAGAGCGATAACTACAGCAACAGAGGGAACGATGACAGAGATGACTACAACACCAAAAGCAACGACGACGATGATGACTACAGTAACAGACGATTTGACGACAACGACGACTACAGCAGAGGGAAAGAAGACAACGATGACTTCAGCGACAGAAGGAACGACGATCGTGATGACGACTGGGGAGATGACGGCCATGATAATGACTGGGGAGCCAAAAGGAGAGGCAAAGGAAATTATGGGGATGACTATGGCAACAGAATGGAAGATAATGGCGAAAACTTCCACGATGATGATCAAGACGAATGGAAGACAAAGAAGAGAGGAAAGAACGGGGAGGAAGAGAGAAACAATGACGACGAAGATAACGACAGGGCTCGCAACAGAGTCAAAGGAAGTCAGTCTCGCTTCACCTCTGGAGGCATGTCTATTATTAATGCGGACTATGCCCGTATACTTATATGTGTAGTTATTTACCAAGCACAAAACACCATTCCTATTATATAAATCATTGGGTATTCGGAGGAATATGCCATGAAAACTGAACAGTTGTGTTAAGGTGTTACGCTATTTGAAGCCGTTCGTAGGCGTATTTTTAGTTTTAACTCACGATGCTATCATTAATGGGGAATGGGATTATCATTTATGATGCTTTCATTTATAGGGAAAAAGACTGAGCTATTAAAATGGATAGTCAATAAATAAATGCTGTTGCTGTGGTTGTTTTTGTATCAATAAGTAATACTTTGGTATAATGTGGGACTGTATTACTAGAATAACAATGAAATCAGATGCTACCTGTCTTCAACAAAGCAAGACTTACATGAGCGTTTAAATAGAACGTGCACTTTCAAATTCGATTTATTCTCGAACAGGTTTTTTAGACATCCTCTGTTCATTTACTACATGTATTAGACAGGAAACTGTGAAATTGAATCTATTTGGAATAGCCTCAGTGTTTTCAATACTTTCACTTTGCCGTGTTTCTCTTAAAGAGGAAGTAGTCTTTGAGGACCTTGATTACCAACTTTGAAAGATTTACAGCATCACCAGTTTTTTTTTTTTATTGAAAACATTTAAAAGTCCTTTGCAGCAACTTTAACTTTTTCAGTCATTTTTTTAACTTCCTTTATTGCATTGGATGGAATATTTTTTTTTCCAGTTTTGATGGATTGCTAACGTTTTTCAGTGTAAAGCTACTAGCCTTCTATGACGAATGGAGTTCTCTGATTGGCTAAGCTGCTCACTATCTATTCTGTTGTGGATAGTGAGTAGCGTAGTAGAGTGCGCTTGTTAACAAAATGACGACCGCTTCTTTGTGTTTTCCAGGTGTCTGCGAAGAGGATTTTTAAATGATTAAAAGATTTATCAGTAGTAAAACAATTAGATTATTCGCTCTGGATTTCTATGCGCGATACCTGGCTCGGGCTGCGCCCTATTCAACTATCACGCGATAGAAATATCGAGCTAATAATCTAATTTCTAAATAAGAAAAATATATTTAACAAATAAAGAAGCCTCGGCTGTGCTCTGTTCTGTTGTAAAGCACGCAGGAAGCGGTAGAGCACGAAAGAAGTGTAGGGGAAAACACGAGACGTAGTCGAGTGTTTTTCCCTACTTCTTGAGTGCTCTACTGCTTCCTAAGTGCTTTACAACAGAACAGAGCACAGTCGAGGCTTCTTTATTTGTTTTATGATAAAGAATCCGACAATTTCCCCACGCATTTGGCTGAATTTTCAAAACAAACTTTATTTTCCAAACGAGCAAAAGTGGCGTCAGCCGTGCACTGTTCTCTGATAAAGCACGTTAAAATAAGCCAATCACAATCCTTGTTAGAATTTGATTGATTAATTTGATTGGCTAACGAAGCGACAGCTGTCAATCACAAACTGGACTTCAGCTTAGCTTTCAGTTTCGAGTAGTTTGAGCGGCTTTCGAGAGAAGAACGATGCTTTCAAAGTTCGCTTTTAAGTTAATTTTAAATACGGATCTAAAGGCAGGTGAAGGTTTATAGTCCAGAGGAATCCGGCCGTATTGTGGCCCATGAAAACGTGCACTTTTCCAATGGAAATTACGAAACGCGGAGCTCAAAGCTTGCGGATAAAAATGCGAAATGCCGAGTTGAATTTGAAAGGAGCTTCAGTTATTTACGGCTTCTAGCCGCATGCAGCAAGATTGCCCGAACTAGCGTAAAAGTTAGAAAGACTAAACGGCTCCCACTGGTTTTACTCCGAGTACAGAAGAGAATGTCAGAGCAAGCTTTGCACTGACTACTCGTCGGTTCACTTCGCTGAGATGACCGGACAAAGAGTGTTACTACACTGCATGTAAGTGTTGTTTGAGCAATTGAGCATTTTTACAAAAATAAAGCTTCTCATCATAAACAGAGACATTTCAATTGTTGTTTTCTGTCGTTGTTTTACTTCTTAAGCCGACGGTAATTTCTGCCTTCGTAACAAATATAATGTCTTTTATCGAAACACTGTTTAGGTTGAGAATTTGTTTATTTCGCTACGTGTTTTGTCGGCGGGAATCTAGCAAATTTTGTTAGTGATTTTTAGTACAGTTTTAACACTGCTGTTGCTAACAATGGTCTCTGTGAGCCATATTTACTACAAACAAATAGCTCGTTTCCATTGCGTTTGTCTGAATCACAGGGGATGTTTGATTTGGGGCAAATTTGTCAAAATTCCGAAGCAAAAATTTGAAAGCCAGCTTACCGTCATCAACCCGTGCTCTGTTCTCTGATAAAGCACGCTCTTTCAGCTAATCAGAGCGCGCGTTATATGGAAACTTTATCATAAAATCCAATATGGCGAATCCAGGATGGTGGCTGGTCGGAATATTGATAGCGTCATTTGTAGAACATACATGTATCAAGGCAAAGTTATTTGGAATGGACCTCAAAAGAATATTTTTGAACGCGCTACAAATAATGCTCCAAGTTTCATTTTAATAGCTTTAGTGCTGTAAGAGTTACAGGTCAAGACCCTCAAACGCTCCGTCCTTCTCCTTCCCTGCAGTCCTCAAACCCCTGGTTAACATCCCTAAATTCATGAAGGATTGAGTGCAAAGATGAAATAATAACCAGCGAAAATCTTTGAAGATTTTGGCAAACGTCTGTGAAAAAACGCTTAGAAATGTTTTTTTTTTTTTTTAAGATGGGGTATTTTCACAAAACAAAACAAAATAATGTATGAGGCCTTATGCTTTTTTCCTGTTTCTTTCTTTCGTCTCACTTCTTTGCTTCTATATGATTTCTGTTTTATTGATACATTTTGATATTTTTTTACTTAATTATATGCTACTATAAGTATGTTTAAAAATATCAATGCTGTGCGCTTCTAAAATATCAGGGTCCATATTTCCTTGCGAGCCCGAGATATTTGGACTATTTTAATTGTGAGTCACAGTCCTCAAAGTGTTTTAATACGGGCAAGAGAGGTTCAGACCCTGGGCTTCAGACGTCTTTTATTAAAAAAAAAAAAAAAAAGAAAAAAAAAAAAGAAAAAAGAAAATCAGAAACAACAAAAAAGAAAAACAACAAACAAATCGTGAGTATTTAAAACTTTCTATTAATGTTAAATTCTACTGATTAACGGAACTCTAGAAAACGGGGAAAGGGACAGCGGATGCAGACAGCGGACGGCGGAACAAGGATTTAATAGTCTTATTGAAATATTGTTCCCAAACTGACTGCAACAAATGAACAGCTTACTTGAACTCCTATTCACTGCTGCGACCTTGTCAATAGAGGGTAATGGTTATCAAGCCCAGCAAACAAAGATGCCAAGATTTATTTTAAAAGGTCCAAGACCGGGTACAATCTGCTGCGTCTCGTGAGTCCAACAACATTTTGACCACTAGACCACTAGGATGACGCATATCGTTGTCGAGAAGCCGGGTCGGAAAACACTAAACCACAGTCGATTTGTTAAATTCACAATTCAAGCAAGTTATAATAGAGGGATTTCGTTCTAAATCAGTTTTAAATCATACAAGGTAATTCGTAACCTTTATCAAATATCTTCGTTTTGGAATTTTCTAACGGTCTCGTTACAGAATAATCCATTCTTTTTTTCCACTTCACCAAGTATCCAAAGGGTTTTAAAATAAATCGAACTCTCTAGATGTTTCAGTCTTAATTCGCCAATAAAAGAATGCAAACGCTGATATTCAGTTGAAATATATCGTCAATTCCGCCAAGCTGATTTCGCTTTGACAATTTGACTAAAATTTGAAAAGATCGTCAAATTAATAAATATTCACGCAGTTGGACGAAGTTTCATCAAATTTGTCACTTTCGTGACTGGACATAAGTGATATACTTGTGCCGAGCCCAGATGGTTCAAATATTCGACTGCCTCCTTTATTTTCCTTGTCTAAATATTTCCAGCTGATTTTCAATAGATCGTCTCTTGCTAAAGAGAACGATGTTCAAAAAATCGGCTCTCCTTTGTACCAAGTCGCTGAACCCAGGCAATTGACCTAAATATGGATCCAACGAATATGTTTCTGCACGTTTATCATGCCTTCCGACTAACAACTCACTTCCTGCGTAAACGATATTGATGATGGAATTGTTAGTTTATTTTTTTAAAATGTCCGTTTGAAAAGATGAAAATTTCACAACATTCCTCTGGTGAGTTTCAAAGTCCCTCAAGCTAAGGATATAATTACACACTGTATAGCGTGCCTCGTGTGAGCTCCCGCGCCCAGAAATTGCCTGCGACTCGAATATTACAATCAAGCTGCAATTATAAACACCGCATAAGGATTATGTTATAACGCTTGCAGGGTAGGCAGATAAGATTCCCACGGTGATGGTCGAAATTAAGCGTACCAGGAATGCAATTAAAGCTTGCTCATTTTGACGGTTGCATTTTGAATGAGTGTTTCAATGAAGGAATCTTTTTGAGCATAGCAAGTTATTTTATTCGCTGGGGCCCTTCTAGTGGAAGCATCTTCAATCGCTGTGAAGAAATGTTGTTCTAACTTCAGTAACTTCAGTTTTATTATCAAAAGATAAGATCTTAGTACAACATTTTCTTTTTGCTGTTAGGGCGATTCCATTTCGTGGTTGAGCCCATGTTGTGTTTCCTTGCACCTACAAGGAGTGACCTTCGCTAGTCAGACTTTCCTGAATTCGGACGCGTACGAATGCTAAAGAGTATAAGAACTATTCTCAATTTAAACAGGTTATCATGGAGGGATTTCGTACTGAGTCAGTTTTAAACGATACAGTGTATTTCTTGTCTTTTATCAAGCATCTTAGTTTTTGGTGTTTCCAGCGATTTCAAGCCCCGTTTTCGATGATGGAATTGTTAGTTTTTCATTTGCAATAAATGTGTGTATGTAAAGATGAAAATTGTCAAACATTCCCCTAGTCAGCATCAAATTCCGTCTAGCTAGGGATAATTATAACATGCCTCGTGTGAACTTCCGCGCCCAGAAATTTCCTGTGGTAAGCCAATTTATACCAAAATATAAATTATAGTTAATGTCTAACCATACACCCAAGGAGAGAGAATAAATCAGGTCACTTCTGGTCACGATCACTTCCCACATATGAGTTACTCATGTCGGATGATCCCGCTCAGCCAATCAGCATCTACCATGCACGTGAAATCTTGCACTGTATAATCACATGCTCAGCCGTCCACAGCACAGTTCTTGCACTTTCTCATTCACAGAACCAAAATTTCCCTCCCACCCTTCCCTGTTTTATCCCTCTCTCTATGAAATGAGGCAAGTAGATATGTGTTTTTTGAAATGCAAGTAGCTCTGGTACATATATTAGAATACAAAGGTATTGCAGTGAGAACTAAGGTTTAAACAGTAACCCCAAATAATGACTTTATAAAGTTTGACAATGAAATTATACAATAATTATAAACCAGGTAGCAGGTTTGCAGAGGTTTTGTAAATAATTAATAACTGTGAGGTTATTTCCCCCATTACAGTGATAATTTCAGTTTAAAAGTATTGAGCTTTATTGGTGTTTAATAAACATGGGTTTCGGGATGAAGTGCTCCCATAGAGGCCACCCTTTACCCCATAGACTCTTATTATTCCTTAACCCGGGGGATTCGACCCCTAGAGAGGATTATCAATTCTCCATACCCTGGGGGATTATTACCCCCTAGAGAGGATTATCACCTCTCTCTGAGTATCCTGGGGGATTATCACCCCCTAGAGAGCATGATGACCTCTCACTCACTACCCTTGGGGGATTATCACCCCCTCTTGAGGATTACCACCTTGTACTGAGTACCCTGGGGGGATTATCACCCCCAGGGTGATCCTCACACCCCTAGGATAAAGTGACCTAGAATTCTTCATTGGAGTGCTTCATCCCTTACCCCTTTTCCCCACAAATGTTCTGGTTGTGTTGTTTGTTTATATATAATTATAGTAAGGGTTATGGGTTAGGAACATTAACTATAACATTACAATCAAGCTGCAATTATTAGCAGCAACGAGCAAAAAACTCATACGATGCGTGATACTGCCGATAAGTTGAATAGAAGGCTCAAAATGCTCTTAAAGTGACAATTTTTTGATAAACTAAACGTTTCTGGCTTAGCCCTTCTTCAGTATAGGTGGAATGATTGAGCCACGCAATACACGGAAAGCACGCGCATGAAGGGCAAAGTAAACAAGTAGGAAAAACATTGCCTATACATGCATCCGAGAGACTGGAGGGCAACTACGGGAACGTTTCAGCGAGCACCTCCGTAGCATTCAAAACCAATCGCGCGGGTTTCCCGTAGTTGAACATTTCAATTCCGCTTCCCACTATCTGGATGACATCATGGTCTGTGGCTTAATCAGCCGCAATCAGCATGAAATGAAATTGATCTTCATGCTGGGCACGCTTCGACCGAACGGTCTGAACATTAACTTTAATCTCTCGTGACTACGGGTCTAGCGCGTATTATACATACGCGCGCTAAAAGAATGACTTTCCTATTTGTTTACTTTGTGCTTCATGCGCGCACTTTCCGTGCGTGCGTACACTTCTGGGATGGCGATGTGGTCATTTCCAGATTGGGATCCTTTATTGACATCCAGGCTTCCAAGAAGAGTCGTTCGTGAGTTAGTCTTAAGTCCAACAACTCTGACACTTCCAAAATCCATTTCGTGGTTGTTTTCGTGGACATGGCAGGAGATCTTGGAGTCATGGTCGAACATAGAAACAGCCCTTTTGTGTTCCGTAATCCGAGCTTTCAGTGGTCGTTCAGTTTGACCGTACTATACAAAACTGCACTTGGTGCAACTGATTTTGTACTCTGTGCCAGATTGTGGCCTGTCAACCTTTCCCTGGGATTTCGGTCGCGGAAACAAACTGTTCACAGTTCTCAATGGTTTGAAGGCGACTTTGATTTGTTGTTGCCTCAAGATTCCACTAATCCTTTCAAAATGCCCCGCACATAGGGTAGCACGTGAAACCATGGATGGTAGATCGGTGGGGAGTTTCGACAGCGTTCTTTCGGAGCTATTGATGAAGGATGAGGGATAATTATTGTCTCGCAGTACAGCCTTGACTCGTTTCGTTTCTTCGCGTTTGCCTTCCTGTGTTGATGGTATGTTCTGTGCCCTGCGTAGCAAGGTACTGACTAAAGATCTCTTATAGCCTGTGTGGCGGTGAGAATTGAAATCAAGATAGCGGTCTGTGTGCGTTGGCGTTATGTAGACATTCACTTTAGGCTGCGTACCCCTCCTTGTGGTGAAAGTGTCTATAAAAGGTAGTCCCTGTCCCTTGGTGTCCTCAAGTTCTAGAGTGAGCTGTATGTTGGGGTTAATTAATTGAATTGAGATGTTGGTGAAAATCATCCAACTGGTCGTTTCTAAGACACGTGTGACTGTGGTGTGACCGGCTTATAATCCATCAAATATTTTCGCTTGTACTTTATTGGTCTAAACGCACCACGTGACAGAATATACCCCAGCTAAAGCTGGATGTTCTCTCTTGGATGTTCCCCAGCTTTAGCTGGGATCCTAGGGATATTCCCCAATTTCCAAAACTTCAAGAAGATCCCACGTGTGGTAAGAAATATTTGAAGGATAATAAACACAATAGCCCGGTCTATTGACTTCCAAAATATGCTGGAATATTTGTCCTTGTGAATTGTCTGTTCCTTGAAGCTCACAGTTTTCCTCAAGCTCTCGGAAAACTCTTCTTCTCTCGGAACAGATAATATCCGAGCATATTTTAACGGCAAGGGAGGTTATTGTTTATTTATTGCACGAAAATAACAAAAATAACTTTAAAAACCGCACTCAAGTTGAATACTGATAAATTGATAAAATTTGCTGCTTTTTGGTTTCAACAGCGCCTACGACCCCTTGGAGGATTGAGCAGCGGCTACAATTAACTGCCACAACAACCGTTGGACTGATTACCACTTGGTATGTTTCGGAAAACAAAGCAAAAATAAAAGTAATTTTGCCACAAATTAGTTAAAGTGTAAAATACATTTGAGTCGATATGTAGACAGCTGAGGTTTAGTGCATTTCATCTCAATGGCCCTTTAAAGGAAAGCGAGTGTGTGTAAACGTGATTCTACTGGTATTTTGTGGTCGGCAGTAAGTGAGGCTCATTTCTTTCCTGTTGCTTAAAATTATGGAAAGAGCGAGGTTTGAAATGGGAATTTAACTCAAAACCGCTTCAGTGACGATATAATTATGACATGCGTCTTATTGTTTTTCAAGACTTCTTATTTTCTATCAAAACTGATGTGCATTCCGTCATGAAGGACAAAGGAACTTTCTTAACTGGATGTATCAAAAACCGCCACATAAGGACGGAGCCTACTTTTGTTAGTACGCACACGTTCTGCGCATCACATAAGGCATGGTTTAAGCGCCACGCGCGCGCTGGGTTGACATTGACGCAATCAACTACGCTACCAAGTACGCGACTAAAATGAAAGCGAAATTTCTTGCTGTGACCAAATCAAGTTTAATGAATCTTTACTTAAACTAGGAACACCAAAATAGCAGCATATCGCAGCCACTAACTGTTTACGTCTTCCAGCTGACAAACTAGCTTTTATCTGTCAAAAATTATACTGAAATCCAAATCTAAACATGCATCTGCAGATGGCGTAGTGCGCGCCCAAAACTAGTGCGAGACAGGCAAATGTTTTACTAGGGAAGTGACAGGAAAAAATGTAACGGGTACTGTAAAAGTTTTCAAAAAGATGAATAACTTTAAAAAACGCGTGGTTATCTCTAAATTTTATGTCATGAAATTGAAGTGGCAAGCCTATTCAACACGTGATGAGTTTCTGGTTGTGAGCTGAAGGTATTTAGGCTGTATTTTAGCTTAACCACAGGAAGGATGTCCGAGACGTTAAAAGCGCTGTTGCAACGACTTTATTATCAAGAACATACCAAACATGGGTGTTATGTTACCATTTACCATGCAGTTTTAAGATCTTTATAAATGTGTTTGCTTTTCCGTATGTAAAGGCGAATTCTCAGGAAATCTGTGAAGAAAGATCCTTTCCTTCTTTTTTCAGAAAAATGCTGATGTCAGCATTTTTTGTTTTTTTGAGATTCAAGGCTATCTCGAAAAAATGCGTGGCTACCCCAATTTTTTTGTGGATTCAAATAGCCCTTGCAAAGATCTACGTTTTTTGCGTGGTCCTAACCTGACGCAAAAACCTTTGTATTTAGTAGACACCGTCCTAAAGGAAGCTCAGTCACCGTAGTTTGCCAGATACAAAATAACATTCAAATTGAAGAACACCTGAATATAGTAGTTTACTAAGAGGGAAAAACAGCGTAGAGGAACTAGGATGGTTAAGGATGGAGACGATTAACCCGGAATACAAATGACGCATTTGAAATGAAATGAAACAAAACAATGAATATTCACCTAGTTTAATGAAGTTCAGCAAATCCTTTTCGTGACTGCGTGCATTTCTGAAAACACAACTCGGAAATTTCAAAGGAGTGGACCAAAAAGAGATGATATAGAAACTGATTGATACACGTACCCTTGCTTATTAGTCCCTTTCGTGTCAAAATCAAGGCTTTCGTTCTGTGTAATATGGGATTCAAATAAGCAGTTTCCTATCTGCTGGCTAAATTGTAAATTATACCATTTCTCCTCTCCTTAACACATCATCCCTGAAGCTGTCCTTCCCAAGCCCTGTTATTGGGCCACAATAAAACTTCCCAAGAGGCGATAAGGATAATATGGCTATTATGGCAAAAGGGTTAGACCCATATTTGTCTAGAGCTGAATTGGTCATGTGATCTATGCACACATATTACACTGGCTAAGAATATGCGTCCACTTCGTTCAATTGCTGTTTGCTAGAATTTAGCTCACGACGCGTGAGATAATCGTGAAGTCATTGAGAACACGGACCGCTTAGTAATGATCTTACAACATAATTTGCTCGACTTGTTAGCAGAATATATATTGTTGGGTATTCTGGGTACTTGAACAGGTCTGTTAATCTATATCTATACTCCCATATGAAAGCAAAGCACAACTACTTAGTATTCATAACGTTTCTAATTAACGATGTCTAAGCTTTTGTTGGGTTAAAAGCCATCGACTTGCATTTAATTTCAAAGAGTTCGTGTTCAATTGCTAAGGAAGAAGGTTATAATATCAGTGTCATTACAATCCCATGAGAAAGTTCTATTGATTGACAAGTGGCCACTATCAGGGTGTCACATAGAATGCATGGCAGTGTATTAATAGCAAATGATGCAGATTGCCATAATTGACTGCATATCACTGAAGAAGAAGAAGAAAAACAAAAAAATATGAAAGAAAGCATACGATTCAAAGAAACTTGGGCTTGCCATCGCAATTACCCAACTATACCTAACTTAAAAACGAGCGCTTGAACTGGACATGACGTATTCTGGGTGTAACAAAATATGACTATATTGTCGCTGCAAAGAAAAGATAAAAATATCACTTTTCTAATATCAGTCTATCTATATAAAGCATTTCTCCGCTCCAGGCTTCTTTATGAATTATGCCGCTTAAGCTTTCTTCATTCGGAGTTTATCTGCGTGGCAGTAAATGTATTATTCAGAACAGACAATAATGATCGAAACGTTAGTAACAAAAATAAATAGTTGTTTACTTATTTTTTTTTTTCTGGCTCATGGACCAAGATTTAAATATTGCACCAATTAACATTTATCTTTACTATATTGTATTTAAAGTGCTAACCCATTGATTCAAAATTTTCCTGTCATTCCAAATACAATATCCAGACTTCCCTTTCACAAAAAAAAGCACAGCTTTGCGTTTTAATTTGTGTTAAATTACGGAGTGAAAATAAAAGCATCACTAAGTCAAATAACTCGCGAAGTAAAGACCACAAACGAAAGTAAAATGGCGTCGATGAGTTTGCTTCTCATTTGCCTTGTGGCTCTTTTGAGACCTCTCTGGGGTGTTCCTCTGCCAAATGAAGCTGGTAGGTTTTTTTTTTCTGTTAATTGGTAACCTAAAAAACGCAGAGCTCTCTGTGCATTCAATTTTAATCGACCAGATGGCTTTAGTTAAGACGAATAGAGAGTTCAGCAGTTTGCCTTGTTAACAACATTCAGTATTCATTTGCGAACCGTAGAGATACTTAATTTTTTAAGCTAACTGTAGGGTTAATTGCTTTAATTAACAACTGATAACCATTCATTCGAGACCAACGGTGGAGCTGTTAACAGTTCTCTCTCCTAAAGGCTACATGCACTTAGACAGTTTCTTTCATCGGTTTTTGCCGCTTTAAATGAATTCCTGCGTTCTTGCCTCACTTATTCGTCAAGAATTTTGGAATGTTGCATGTTATTAGATCCCGAAGGTTCCAGGCGAAAAACATCGTCGCGACACTGAATTCCTTTTAAAGTCGATGTATTGTTCACTGTCGCGTATTGTAACGGGAAAGCACCTCTGTTATGGTAGAGATTAGAATTTATCAATAGGAATAATCGTTGACGAAAACCTCATAAGAAATGTAATTAGTTTCCCAAGTTGGGTATGAAATTTCAAGTCACCTACCAAATTCTCTCAATAGAAGAAACATACATATTGCACCCGTAACTTGACCCTTGTTCTTAGAAAATCAAGAAAAACTGTTAGAATTAGGTGAGTGTCGACTTTCGGCTAATACAATGCACATGTATATGCCGTAAGGTTATTTCACTTTTGACCTGCTGTCAAATCCATCACAAGTCATAATTTTAAATGCAATAGCCTAATAAATACAATAGCCTATTATATTTTAAATGCAATAGACTTATCGCGATCGGTATATTTGTGGTATACCGCATTTTGATTTTTAGGTACTTTCATTTTGAATAATTCTATGGGGCCATTTTTATGGGTACCCGAGACAACCCTCCCCCTGTGGCAACTTTATCGAGCGTTTACATGTGAAAACGGTTTTCCTACAGGCCGAGTCAAAGTTGACCCTTCATGATTATTCATAACCCTTGCTGAATTCTTAAATATCCCCTTTTCTTTAAGTTTCCTTCGGTCATTCGATCACAGTGGGTTTTTGGAGTTAATTTTCACTTCTCTGATACAAATTTTTGCTTTAAACCCTTAATCTAGGGATTTCGTGACACTCGCCACGCCGAGAGTTGTCTCGGTTAGGCGAGCCAAAGTGATTATACGAAGAAAAGTTCTCCCGCCTGCCAGGGTTACCCCACAGGCCGAGGTGAGAAAACTCGTCCACTCGAGATGTCTCCCCCCCCCACCGAGACGGGTTTGCGGTCGTCATGTAAACAATTAGTTGAATTTTGTAAAGAAATAAGTGAAAAGTTAGCTCGGCCAGGGTAACTCGGGGGAAGGATTGTCTCGGGTAACCGAGACCATATAAACGGGCACTAAGTTGGAACAGTTTGTAAACGTTGCCAACTGAAGATTGAACACAGGTCCCCTTGTAGGTCACTCGAACGTCTACGATAGTTTTTGTTACTATTTTTCGAAGATTGGGTTTGGCAATTTGTTCCACTCATATAGAGTAACGTATGCGCATGTATCTAAACCGGCAATTTTCTTAATTTTAACATGTATCCATACGATGCTGCCAAAGAATTATGCGATGTCGATTATTTCTCACAGAGTAGGATAAGCAGTGTAAAGAAGCTCTCTCTAAGTTGATAAAATATCTAACATTATATTCAATCCAGACATCGCTCCTTTAAGTTTTAGGCTGAGCTATGGTTCACGTCGTTCTTTTATTGATAGTTAATTGATTTTATATCACCATGTATCATGTAGAAGCGGATCATAAAATAGAAGAAGATCATGCCCAAGACTATCCGGAGATGGATGAGGAAGTCGAAGATATGGATCCTGGCTGGGATGACGAGGGAAATGGCGAAGGAGACTACGATGCTGATTATGACGACGGATATAACAGCGACGAATACGACGACGACGAACTACCTGATAAAGGTATAATACATTTCGACAATAACTGATAGCGCTTTTTAAGGTCGCATATAAATTGGTCACTTTCTAATAATTTACACTCCGTATCCGCCACATGCAGCTAACAGAGTATTTTAAATCCACTGTTAAAAAAAATGCTCATTTAGTTTCGAACAGTTTGGCATGGTGCCTCTGTAGGTGTTGGAAGTTAAATTAAATGAACAACGATCTTCGCATCATTTACTTGTGTAATCGTGCTCAGTAATAAAATTCTCCAAGTTCTATTTTTCTCCACATGCCTTTTGTTGAATTTATACAGATTTACTCACATAAAGGTAAATGAATATTATTCCCTGGAAAAGAAGTGCCTGCTGTGTGTTTTATTATTCTTTACACTGATTGACATTCGCTTAGATCATCGAGAAAAATCAAGCGACACGATCATGGCAAACACACTTTCTGCGTATGTTAAACGAATTTTTCCAACAGAATTTGACGATGAACAATTCGAGGACGAACAAGTAGATGAACTTCCAGAGGAAATGTACCAAGATGAGTATGACGAGTAAGGGGGAGAACCTCAAAAACAAGGTAATGTGCGGCAATGCATGTGGTTGTTCTTTTGCGTATGGCCGATCACATGATTTTGAAGTCAAACTGGATAAATAAGGACGATTCATTTTCAAATAAGTTCTCGAAAAGTTTGCACGTAAAAAAACATGAAATAACTGCTTGATAGTACCCTGGAAAAACTGGACCACTGATTTATAGCTTTTGGTTATGCATTGATAACTCACGTGGTAGGTGCTAGGAGTTAAATAAAATCAGAAGATTTTATTCACATAGCTTCCGAAAATGTTCGAAAATGCTCGGGTAGACTTAGGCAGTTTCGATTTACCTTCGGAAATATTAAGAAATTGTCGGAAGTCTTCGGATAATAATCGAACCGTTTGAGAGTCGTATGCTGACCTACGAAAATCTTTGGAACGCTTCAGGTGATCCTAGAATTACGTCGGATGCGTTAGCAGGCAGTCAAGTTTCTGCGTTTGAAATGCAGCAATCGTCGCTATTTGCATCGAATTTTCTGTTATGTTTCTGTATCGAAATACATTTTTTAATGCACTGTGTTGCCTAAACAGCCGATGTAAGAACTCAACAATAGGGTACCAAAACTTGCATTTCATAGCGTACAAATATCGTTGTCATGATTAGCTTTACAGCCTATCAATTTTAAAGACACCCCAAAGCCACTTAAAATAGCGTAACCCATCCTTTTTGAACAAACAATAATGTGCCGCACAACACGTTTCACCCCATTACTCAATTTTCACGCGAAGCCTCGGTAACACGCAATCCTTTTCAAGCTTTAGGCACCTTCAGACTGATGTCATGGCAGTGTATTTTGCCTGTTTTCATTTGCGGAAATCAATTGATGATAAAATTTACAGGTTACAGTTGTAATGTAGGCTTGCATGTCCAATCGGATAGTCTGACATAGATAGAAATAGCAGCTTTTCGGGTTGTTTCCTTCTCTAATGAGAAATACCGCAAGTCCAATATTCAGCTTTGTTTTCAATTAAGAATTTTTATCCGCCTTGGCACGTAGAAATATCGAGCTCCAGTGACACAACGATGAAATCGTACAATAAAACGGAAAGTCGTATAGGGAGTGCAAGAATGTGATGAGGTCTAACTAGTTAGTTCTCGTCCAGACGTATCCACATGTTTTTGTTTTTGAGATCAACGAAGAAAGAAATTCAGCGAAAAACTCGCTAAATCAACGACCAAAAGAAAGGCTGACTCATCCAATTGCTTTCTCACGTTATAACGTAAAATGTAACTGTTGCATGCTATAAGACTTGAAAGAAGCCCAAGTAGCAATGACACAAGTTACCATCTTGATTTTCACACTCGCGAAAAAGGAGGCCTAGATAGGCTAGACGCGTTCTATAACATCATTGTATTCCAAAAGCTCCTTTTACGTCCGTTCGCACGGAAACGATAAGCCAGCGCTTTTAAAAGGTCCACTTACTCTGGGGACCGTTTGGTGCCCCAAAACGCTTTTTACTTGCAGACAGAAGATCATAACAGAGAAAAAAATATCCGTTTTCAAAAAATATTGGAATAACTTATTCATTTAGTGGAATTGACTTCAAATGCAGTTGAAGAGTCGATGTAACATTTGAGTTTACATGTATGCATTCAAGGTTAACATAGCCGCAAAAACGTCAGTCATATCAGGCAAGCTGCTAATAATTGCACAAAGAAAAAGGAGAGAGAGGATAAAACTTGAAAATGAAATCGAAAATATCCGGTATTTAAGACAACAATTTGGAGAAAAAATACCTCGTTTGCAGGAGTATTAAGGCAGTTTTTCAATCTTAGATGATCCCTTTCCCCAACGTCTTGCATATCAATCGATCTTTAATACAGACATCTTACGCTGTTTCCCTTAACAACGATGTGTGATTTATTTATTAATTAGAACCTATTGGGGCCATTCCTATTGGACAAAGACCAAGGATCTAATTTTTTTTTCAGACATTTGGCTTTACCTGGGCGTAATGGAGCAGTCAGTAGAAACTCCTGACATATTCATCATCAGTTGGGAGAAGCCTCATGAAAACTTCATGTTCGTGCTCTTCTTTCATTTAAGAGCATATCTCCCTTAATTTCACTGAAAACCAATAAAATAAAATACTCTGAAGAAGGAGTTAACAGGCTTTTGAGTTGTGCTTCGCGCCATATTGTCAATAATTAATTATTGATCATTCCTTCAATTTGTGTTTATTTTTATGTTTATTGCATAAAATTTCAGTTAACTGCAGACAGTTAGGCAAGCTATCGTGTGGTAAGCGCATGACAATTTACAAGCATCAGGCGTAAACAGGAGGTACAATGTTTCTGGATTTGCGTGAGAATATTAAGCGTAAGGGAAACGCAACGCCGTGCTTCACGGAATGCTCCAAACGTTTCAACTATACTTTGTGAAAATGCCCAGCTAATTATGGCGTCATAGACTGCGTTCCATGACGGAAATTGAACCCTGTAATCAGTATGTAGTGTGTGCGGCACCGGTTAAGGCATTGGGACTTTTATTTCTTTTTGGGGGCTGAATAGGACAATTTCGATATATTGAAATTCAGCCTAACACAATAAACCTCAGCACGAGACTCTGGGTTAAGTGGGTTAACTCTGTAGTTATTCACCAGAGCCTCATACTGAGGTCTATTGTTGTAGGCTGAATTTTAATGTATCGAAGTTGGTCTGTTAATCGCGAGCGCCAATGAGCCATGTTGTAGATAGAAAGCTCTAACGCAGTGCTACCCAGGAGGGAGAACTTGCTGATGTTCGAACAACGTAACTGAGAAGCGAGGTGGTCCTCATGCAGGCTGAAGACTGGCTGGCTGGCTTGCTGGCTGGCAGGCTGTTCAAGCTATGCAAAATGTTCCGTTGAGGGGGTGTGGGATGGGTGGGGTAGTCATGAAGGAAAAATTCATCAAAGCTGCTTTCAAAATTAATTTTTACTAATAAGATAAGAAGATCGCACAGGACAGAGAAGGATATATCTTGAGCGTTCGGGGCCCAAAAATAAGTAAAATTCACGCTTTCTGGAGTCACCCACCCTTCCCTCATCAACTCCCGAAAGTTAAATCGTCATCCCCAAAGAATGTGGCGTAACTGTTTCACAGCAAGTTTTTGGAGTGCGGGGTAGTTTTTTACCGTCACACAAAAGGTGGGTTTTTCTCCTTTGTTTTAATTTGATAACAACATACAGTCGATACTCAGGTCAACTTCGATCCGTACCTTCTATTGATCGCACAATTGTGTGGACTTTGAGACCGCGACAACACTAATGCGGTCTTAAAGTATCCATTTTCGTCTCAGCGAAAACGAAGCAAAAAATCCTCGTTTATACTAGCGGTTTGGGTTTGTTTTCACCTGTCTACACTAATGCTTTCTTGTATGAAAACGTATAATTTTTGACACCTTTTCTTCGCCGATCGTCTACACTAAAATGCCCGAAAACTCTGAAGGAAACAACAGTATATAACGCTTTTTTGGCACCATTTTCAAGAGCGTATGTTTTCACCTATTTACACTAGAAACGGAGCATTTTTTAAACAGTGCGTTTTCAACAGGGTCCACTTTTGAAACCGTTTTTCGAAAGCCTCCGTTTCCATCAGCGTTTTAGTGTGCACGATAGACGAAAACTCATCAAAAAGTATGCATTTTCATATGAAAACGCATTAGTGTGGTCGGGGCCTGAGATAACCTTGAAGCATTCTTGAGCAAACCTGAGCAAGCTGATTAAAAATAGTGCATTTTAAAAGCTAATCGAGTATTAATTTGATTATCCCCATGCGAATTGTTTCACTGAAACTTCGACGATACTTCAAGGGTACATTCTGGCCGGGTTGTTCGAAAGCTGGATAACGGTATCCACCGGCTAAATCCCAGTACAGCGGATAGGTTGGTTTGTTTTGTTAGCACTTATCCACTGGATAGAGATTTAGCCCGCCGAGAGCGTTATCCGGCCTTAGAACAACTGGGGGCAATGGTGTTCTATGTTGCTATTGTTTTCCTTTGCAGCGAATTATTTACCAGCACTGAAAAGTGCGAGTCGTTATTTCGAAATGACGAAAATGAATCGTCTCTGGCTAGGACAGATATTTTTGTATCGCTTTTATATCCCTGGATTAACACGAAAAATTAAACCTAGGCCAAGTTGCGACTGATGTTAAAAATATTTGTGCTCCTTATTCACCGTCTACAGTATTTTTTTTTGTCGAAAACCATGTTTAAAATTTCTTTCTTTCTGTCTTATCAACATACATTGTATATTTTATTATCAACACATTTTTCGTTTTTTCACTTAATGTCGCGCGTTTGGTTTTTTTCTTTGACAATCAGTGTAAATTCCTTGTAGTTTTGTTTGTAAATATTTGCTTTTGGTATTGCTGTAATAGCCTCACTATAATATTGTTATAACTTTCTTTGCAGTTTCTTTACAGCTGACGCTGTTTGGAGAATGATCGAAGCATGTGTTGTCGAGGGACCTGTGTTTACATGAATTTTTAAACGAGGCTAGAGAAGACCTAAAATTATAAATTTTGAGTATTCTATCCAGACCTTTTGGAAATATATATATCAATTACAGTGATTTTTCCGCACACATGAAAACAACAACTTGCGTTTTTATATTTTAAAAGACATAAAAGACAGCAAGTGCTTATCGAAGCAGTTGTGATCTGAGCATCTATAGACTGAGACATTAAGCTTGAAATAAAGTATCTTGATTTGGTCTTTAAAGCCTCTCTGTCTTTAAATACATTGAAACCTGTATTAAGCAGACACCCCCTATTAAGTGGACACCAGCTTTAGTCCATAAATTTTCTTCGAACCAATAAAGAGACCTGCATTCAGCGGACACCTCTGTTAAACAGGCGAGGACACCAATATTAAGCCATTTTGTTGCCTTCTGTTACTACCGGACCTTTGATCTGGACCTTCCATTACTACCGGACCTTCTATTACTACCGGCCGCGGACCTTCTATTACTACCGGACCTTCTATTACTACCGGACCTTCTATTACTACCAGACCTTTTTTTACTACTGAACCTTCTATTATTACCGGACCTTCTATTACTTCCGGACCCTCTATTCCTCCCAGTCCTTCTACTACTACCGGACCTTCTCTTACTTCCGGACCTTCAGTTTCATCTGAACACTCTATTACTACGAGACCTTCTGTTTCATCTGGACCCTCTATTACTACTGCACCGTTTGTTTCATCTGGACCTTCTATTACTACCAGACCTTTTGTTTCATCTGTACCTCATGTTACTACTGGATCTTCTGTCTCATCTGGACCCCTTATTACTATCGCGCTGTCTGTTTCATCTGGTCCTCCTTTTACGAAGAATACAAAAGCAAAAACCGACACAACGTATCATCTGGACCCCTTATTACCACCGCGCCGTCTGTTTCATTTGGTCCTCCTATTACCACCGCACCGTATGTTTCATCCAGACCTTCTGTTTCATCTGGACCTTCTATTACCACTGTACGGTGTGTTTCACCTGGACCTCCTATTACCGCACCGTCTGTTTCATCCGGACCTTCTGTTTCATCTGGACCTTCTATTACTACTACACCGTCTGTTTCATCCGGACCGCCCCTTACTACCGCACCCTCTGTTTGGTCCGGATCTCCTCTTACTACCGCACCCTTTGTTTCATCTGGACCTTCTCTTACTACCGGACCTTCTGCTTCATGAAGCCTTTACCACGGACGTTGGTACAATTGAAAAAAAAAATTCTTGCTGTTCTGTAAGTGTCATGATTGACACTTTTCTGAGTGGAAAGAAAGTCGAACCTCCGATTGCGACCACCTCTCGTAGGCGACCACCTCTCCTTAGCGATCAGTCTTCCAAAATACCAAACGTTTCCAAGTCAAATCACTATATTTGGAACCTCTTGTAAGCGACCACCTCTCGTAATTATAAGCGACCGCGACCACTTTCAGAGCTAAAAGCTTGAGAATTTCTTTTGTTTCTATTCTCCCGTAAGCGACCACTTGACACATAATATAGCGAAAATTGGATAATACGGTGGCGCAGAATTATCGCACTCCTGGTTAGTGCAAGTGACGGAAATTTCTCCATGGGGATACCGGATTTTTTTTTTTTCGAAATTGACTTTTCACATAAATGAAACATTTAAAACATAGGGTAAGCCTCTGCAGTTATCAATTACTATTGAGGCGAAATTTTGACTCAATATGGTCAAAATTCTCTTAAGCGACCATCTTCCGTAAGCGACCGCCAAGGCTTGACATTTTGGGTGGTCGCTTACGGGAGGTTCGACTATACGTGTTTTCTAGAATTTTCTGTATTGAGAGAGTTTTTACAGTACGAAAAGTCATTTTCCGTTTAGCCATGAATCACACATGAATAATTAAAAGTCAAGAGGAAATAATAAACTTCCAGAAAGTCAACACAACCGCTTTCTTTTCGATCCTGGAATCTTTTGCATCGGCGTTTTACGAATGCACAAGGGTGGTGCACAAGGTGGGTGCACAAGCCAGCATGGCTTCTTTGAAAATGCATTTAAGTCATATTACATGGTCCATAGGGGGAGCGAAATAATCTTATTCTAAGCCTGTTTTATCGCCAAGCAAAAATGAATTGCCATTTATGCTGCATCTTTGGCTTCGGTCGCAGAGATATGATTCAAACCATTTGAGAATACTCGTATCAACAACAATATTTATGCCAACAATATTTATGCCGAAAATTCCGTTTGAGGAGACTATGATCGATGGTATCAAAGACTTTTTTTGAGATCAACGAAGATCACACCATTAACCAGGCTATTGTCGATGTTGATCGACCAGCTATGTGTACTAAGTTTAGAGGTTTGAAATGGGGTATTGCTGGTCTACACTCTCAGGTCATCAAAAATAAAAAAAATCGCAACCATTCAATAAATTAAGTCAAGAATCTGGTTTATGATAGATGACTGACATACAAACAACCTTGTCAAGATATAGGTCTGTGCGTTTTTCGTTGGAAGAACTGTTTCACCAAAATTTATAGAACTTTGAGTTAGGGTTAGGGTTTAGGAGGCGTCAACGTGAAATAAGGTATGATGAAATCGAAAATCCAAGATTTTGTTTAAAAATAGGGTACAGGTCTCAGGGCTTAGTCGGCGCACAAAGTTAAAAAGGAGAAAAGTACCAAACAGATCAGAATCGCATTTTCAACCTCACGGATAATTTGCACAACAACAAAACTCACAATGGTGTTGGATTATTTTCAGTGGACTGCATCTCCCAATAGACAAGCTAACGTACAATGTGAGGTCCGCGGATACGTTTGTTTGGCTATTGTTTGGCTGTTAACTTTGCGTTCCTGTAATACATCCCTCAGAGGTTATGAAATAAGACTAAATAGAAGGATTTCTAAAATATTTATTCGACGTTCACAGTAAAATAGAGATAATCCGCATTTGTTTCGTCACCTCAAACTGAAGAATTTTAACTATTTGCTAAAGGAATAACCGTCAACCATCAAAACGGCTTCTTTTTAACCTTCAACAGTCACAGATCCCCCTCCCCTATTGAGTCCCTCTCCTTAGACAAAAAGCTGCTTGCAACAAGCTTTGCACATGCTGTCTGATTAGAACAGTTAGACCTCTATTACCAAGCCATGGCTTATAGAAAAGTTAACAGTTTTAGAACCAAACCTGGCTCGTCTCTCTAATTTTATGTCATCATTACGTTTTCGCAACAACCACGTACCGGTTCTCAAGTTTTGATTTCAAAGGCTCACGTGGTTTGAAAGGCATTTAGTTATTATGAGAAGATTTTCACCGTGCGCAGTTATAACGTTGAGCAAAGCACTGATTCATACAGCTGATCACTAATCGTATTGTATGCTTTGTAACAAACATGACGCGGGATAAGAGCTTTAAAGAATACTTGTATATTTCCAAGTTAATCATTCACTGACAAAATCTTAGTTTTATGCTACCTTTATTACTAATAATGACAGTAGACGGAAATGATGTTTTGTACGACTGGATTGCAAATAATTTGAGGTTCTGACTCAGTCGTCCTCCTCTGCTTCTTCTTCTTCCTCTTCCTCCTCCTCTTCTTCTTCTTCCTCCTCCTCCACTTCTTCTTCCTCTTCTTCTTCTTCCTCCTCCTCCTCCTCTGGCTCTTCCGTTTCCGGTTCTTCTGTTTCTTCTGGAGCTTCTGTTTCTTCTGGAGCTTCCGTTTCTTCTGGGGCTTCTGTCCCTGCTGGAGCTTCTGTTCCTTCTGGAGCTTCTGTTCCCTCTGCGGCTTCTGTTCCTTCTGGGGCTTCTGTTCCTTCTGGAGGTTCTGTTCCTTCAGGAGCTTCTGTTCCTTCTGGAGCTTCTGTTGTGACTAAAAGAAATAAATAAATGATTGAATAAAATTAGCAGATAAACTTTGATACCTTTCCTGTGTGTTGCTTCTAAAACTAACGTAATGTAGTTTTTAAGTTAACTAGTTGCCTTCCTGTTGGATTGACATTTAATTTCAAAACTTTTCATATCATGTAACTTGCATAGATCATATTATTACTAGTGAACGCGTACAGACTACAGAAAGGTATATACGTTTTACAGCATTTTTGTCTTAAAACTAGTAACCAGTACATAATATAAATATACAAGAGAGAAAAAGAATACAATGATTTTAAAAAAGGAAAGGTGTACACACTACATTTTTGTTGTGTCTTATCTAGGTATATCAAGAACTTTAAAAGTTTTAGTGGCGAACAATCCTGCTTTTGTGCAGTCTTGGTAGAACATACGAAACAGACTGTGGACCTTCTGCACTCGACTCTTTCATTTTTTTCCGCAGTTTGGACTCTCCCTTGACCCACTTCTGTTCGAGGGTCTCCAAGGATGACTCAAGATGTTTCTACGTTCTCTACTGATATTGGAAGCTGGAAAATAGATAATTAACTCTAAAGTAATTTTGAGAGCGGGATTTAATTTTCCTTGATCCCGATAACTTTCCGTGACTTGAAAAGAAACTTCATGATCATATTGGAAGGGCTCATTAAATATATTGTAAAGAGCAGAGAGCTCCATCTCAAAGTTTTTTGTAACCTTAAAGATAATTAACATTCCGCTTAGAGAAAAGATGGATCAGTGTTCCAAATGCCACAAAATCACAGCATGATGTTAATACGTCATTGGAGAAAACAGTTCATTCGGCACTAAGCAATTTCTATAATTTAGTAATGAGTCAGTCATACAGTCAAGAATTTTCAGATGAATAAATATAAATAATACAAAATATAAATTTGTGATAGAGCACAATCGACGCACACAACAAGCGCCTTCTGAAGCAAACCAACCCGAGCGAGAGCATAAGCAACGCCAGTATTTTCAATCGCCGCAAGAAAGAGGACTGCTCGTTAGAGAACCAGTGCCTCAGTAAGGGGCATCGTATACCATGCCACCAACAACAGAGCAGGGGAACGAATGCTGCGTGGGATTAACCGACACATATTTTAAGCCTAGATACGCCGACTATAAACAATCGCTTAGAAAGGAAGCATACAGCAGCTAAACTAAACTCAGCAAACATATATGGCAGTTCAAGAAAGGCAATTAAGGTAGACTACAAGATCAGATGGAAAATCCTGGACAGGGCTCAGTTATACTCCAACGCAACTAAAAGAAGCAAATTGTGCACTCTACAAAAGTTCTACATGATATGCAAACGAGAACTAGCCACTATTGACAAAAGATCAGAACACTTGCAGGCACGCAAACGAATTCTTACTGAAAAACACTTAGTATTGTGAAAGCACGTATGATTTCAAGGGAACACTATATAGGCCAACAAATATTAACGTTCTCATTTAGATCCTGACGAGTGGGAAAAACTCCCACGAAACAGTTTGTCGATCAAATGAAATAAAAGAACTAGTCCTGTACACTTTCTTTAGACGAAGTTCCATACCTGTCGGGCTCTCTAGAGGGCAACTCGGATCATATATTCAGGATAAATTTGTGATAAAAATGTATAACATAAAATGATCCTGTCAAAAGCGGCAAATAGTGACCGATCAGGAATGATCTGATATTTTTTGTTAGAGTGAGTGTACGAGACATTGATTCCTTTTTACTTAGTAGAGACAAGTGTTTCGCTTAAGACAGGTCACTCATAAAATGCATCCGAAACTACATCTGGGACCCGAATGGAGTATTTCTCATATCCTCACTAGTCAGGAGATTGATGACGTCATCTCCCGCTTTCCACGGTTGTTTGTACAGGCCATCAGTAAACATGCCAAACTGTTGGCGAAAGTTCTGTTTTTGGTTCATATAATAAAAACAAAATTACTTAATCTTGAGGACCGGAATCTTAATTGTTAAAAACAAGTATCCTGTATGTATTTATGGTAATTAATTCTGTTAAGGTTGTTGTAAGTTTAAAAGGTTTTCCAAACACCCTTTCTAACTACGAATATAGCATTCACAGCGAAACTTGTTTAAGTAATATGTCGCTCAGCTGCTGTGCCATCGAGTGAAGTTGACATTTGATGATTAACTAACAATGTTTAGCGGCATTTTTAACTCGCCTAAGGTCACGAATATATATATTTTTGACATTTATGCTAACGCCGCCGTCACGGTTATAGAGTTCGTCAATATCTCTTGCCAGATTCAATACTATTGTATTCTGCTAAAGTGAACGGTCGAATGTCGTGGTTGAAATGTTTTTCGAAAGGCTAAAAAGATAATTGTTGAGCGAACTGTTTTGCAGGAAAGTGACATTACATGGAGACGTCATGTTTTAAACTAGCTGCAAAATGTTCCAACAGGAGAATTAAGCGTCGGACATTTTTTAGAGTGCATAGCCCTACATGAAACGAGAATTAAACGGCATAAATACTTTAATACAAGGAACCGAAAGGGTGGACTGAAAAGTCCGTCAAGGTTACAATTCAAAATAATTATGAATCAAAGCCAGACACCTAGAATCAATTCAAACATTATGCAATCCTCGATTGAACGACATTCTACAATACAGCAATGCGAGGGAGAAACACGCCCCCGACAAAATATATGAAATTGAGTAAAAGAAATACTTTCTCTAAAGGTTATACTAACGCCGGGCTTACCAAATTGGCTTATTTCTCATATTCTCTTTAACCCTCATTTCAGGTTTGAGTAGGATCGTAAGCATAATTGTAAAGCTTCTAGTCCCAAAATGAGTTTTTATTATCGATAAGATGTAATAGCAAAAAGCAGGTTCTTATCGACTATCATTATTACTGTCACCACGCTAAATTTGTATTAAGTGAACTGAAGTAGTATTTAAATTGTTATATTCCTTTCCGTTGACTAGTTTTCAAAGACCCTATATTAACTGTTTTCTAACTACACAAGAATTATCACGCATGACCCTTCAAAACAGGTTGATTTTTCACTGCATTCTAAGCAACAGAGGTTACCATACCAACGACAGGAATCGGAAAGTCAACTCCAAATTTAACACCAGATTAAACGCTAAGGATTTTTAAACATAACACATATGTTTTCGCGACTCACCTTGCCCAGTCATGGGGGCAGCGGAGAGCTGTCCGAGCAAAACACAAAGGCAGAGAAGAAACAAAGCTTTTGAAATCATCTTCTGGACTGGCTCGTTCCTTTCTTCGCAACGATATTTGTCACAATGAGGTTCTCCAATCCTACTAAGCAATTTATAGAAAATGCGGCCCTTTGTAAGTTCATTGTTTAGCAATATTTTATAAAACGTCAATCTAATTCGAGGAACAATTTAGGCGATTATGTGAACCTTTTTGAAAAAATGCGTAGTCACTTCCCCTTTATAATGAGTTTAAGGAGTTAACACTTGGAGTTTTACATCACAATTTGAGGCCAATCCATTTTATTGCCGTTACGTAAAGTTTAGCTCAGAGCAGGTAGTTTGGAATTGGGATGAAAAGCTCCATTTCCTCGGAGCTTAGTTTAATAATAGGCGAATTTAAGTTGAACGATTGAAATGGTATTTAAATAGAAGGCGATGAGATTATCTGGAATGAACGTTATAATAGCAATGCTATAAGAATTCGTTCTTTGTCCGGACAAATAATGAATAGAATAGTCTGCCTAGTGAAGTTTTACACGCTGCATCACTGACTCTGTTTAGATCAAGACTGAAGACCTCTATGAAAGTTAAGTATACTTTAGAATATTTCTTAGTCTAGCATGTAAATATGTTTTACAATTTTTAACCTGGAAACTAATTGATATTGCATTTTATTATGGCTTGTAAATAGGTGTTAGACTGTACACGTCATTTACGCTTTTTATGTATGGGAATTATCACGTATAGGGCTAACTTCATGATTTCCATTTCAAGAGATACTTTTTTTAACATATTATTTGTATCTCTTGATAAAGTATAGTGATTGTGATTGTGACAACAAGTCAATTTTAAACACGTTTATTTGTAAAGTTATACCCGGTAACGATGACGCTTGCTTCATCTTCGTCACAATCAGTGCGAGAAGTTCGTTTGCTTACGAACTATCAACTTTGTAATAACTCTGCTGTGATATACTAACTTTTTCATAAACAGCGCAGTATCCTACCAATACCGGTGAGTGTAAAAGAAAAGACTGCGGACTGCAGATCGCAGACTGCAGACCGGGGTGTAAAATACAGACCAGGAGTAAAGTGCAGACTGCAGTTTGTAGTCTTTTTGAGTGAATCGTGTTACAATTTCCAGAATCGAGAGCTAATCGTAAACAGCCTAACTGGAGCGTTATTCAGGCTAATCTGGGTGATATTCAAGCTAACCGGAGTGATATTCAGGCTAACAGGAGTGTAGACTTTCACTACGATTAGCCTGAATAACCCTGTTTACGGTTAGCACTCGATAAGGAAATAACACTATATATACTTCAGTAAAACGTCTGAAGTCTGCAATCTGCATTTTACCCTCAGTCTGCATTTTACTCCTGGTCTGCAGTCTGCAGTCTGAAGTTCGCAGTCTGCGTTTTACACTGACCGCTTTTATACAGTGATAGCTGGTGGTAGATGTACTTCGAATAGCAGCGGCAGCAGCAGCAGTAGCGGTAGCCGCGGCAGTCGTCGTCGTTGTCGTCGCCGCCGCCGCCGCCGCCGTCGTCGTAGTAGTAATCTTTAATGAGGATACCAACATCAAAGTAGAGTGGTTGACAAAAGGGTCCTCAAAATACAGAATACAGTGTATTTCGAGTAGATCTGAAAACAGGAGTCGCGAGGCGCACTGGTAATTTCAGTCCGTCATTTCTCAGTTTTAAGTTAATTATATTTTTTTATTTCCGGACCAGGTTATGTTTTAGAGTTTTTGCTTGTTCTCAGTAAGCCATGGCTCCCTTATACATGAAAAACCTAATATTTAGCCCCGATGTCAGCAGGAATAATTTCTACATGTAGACAATACTTAAGCGACCACCTTCTGTAAGCGACCATTTAGACTTGACATTTTCGGTGGTCGTTTATGTGAGGTTCAACGGTATTTTTTTTCGTATCATTCCCTGGCAGGACAGGGAAGCGATCTACAATTTTCACACAAGCTCGTGGCTACAATTACGCAATTACAGAGTTCCGGAATTCTTCATGGCTTCGTATCGGTGTTTTAGCCATTTTCAAAGAGTCTTACGGGGTCCCTTTCACAGTCATCTGTAGGCCATATTTGTTGGGGAGAGTTTCGCTTTTTTATTTCGCAGGCCACCTCGCCTTGTTTTGGTTGGATTTTCTTTGCACTGAACCACTTTGCCTTCATCTGCCATTTGCAAAATGGTGAAGTCTTCCACATATGCCCCTCTTAATGGCCTCTGAATCCTATGTGTTTTTTTGTTGACGTTCGTGAGGGAAATACCATCGCGATTTCCTAATTTACCGTCGGTTCAAAAAAATTCTTCGTGCACTCGACTGTAAGGCTAAGCTCTGTTGGGTCGTTTTTCCCTGCCTTGAGACCCGGAACATTTTTTCTTTTGAATTTAGAGTATCTGGAGGCCTTTTGAATTCCCGTCTGCTGACGATACTCTCAGCGTGTTCTTAGGATAAAAACGATAGTCAGAAAAAAACAAAAACAAAAACAAAAACAAAAACAAAACAAAACAAAACCATAAAAATAGACAAAAATAAATAAATTGTTTCGAAAATCGATAAAATTCGATAAAGGGATACATTGTGAGTAATCGATGATTATCGGTTTTTAACTTATTGTTATCTTTTTATCGAACTTATCAACTTTATCGGCGCAAAATGTCTCCACCTATTTTAGGGCGGCGAAACATCGGAAAATGAACACATTTATTAAGGCTGGATTCCTTTAGAATGATCCGTATAAGGATTAGTAATCCAGGATCACTGACTTGGATCATAATGCATCAAGAGTGGAGTCACCGGTTCCTTTGATGCACCATGATCCGGGTGATCTCAGATCACTGATCATCCAGATGGAAAGAGGCCTAAGAAACTGGCATCGTTACTCAACACTAAAAAAGTAAATGAATCAAAGGCCCCTGTGAGGCAGCTCATGGATAAATGTTTCCTTGTGCTTTTGTTTCACAACGAGTCTTCGATCGTGCGAAACCTGAGTTTGATTGGCATGAAAAATGAACCTGTAGGTGGAAGTCATATGAATGGTTTCACATTTAGACTCGTTTTGACACAGAGGCAAAAGGCAACTTGGAAATGACCTATTGGATGAATGTACAAAAGGTAGTAGAATAAAAAGAGAAGAGTGAAAAACAGGAAAATAAACATCTCTCGGTCAAATGTGATGCATAGGTTCCGATGTCCAAATATGGTTGCTTATTGACACCCTTTTTAATTATTTATTACACATTTGAAATAGATTTCAAGAGAGTGCAACAACAAAAATCAAGATGAACACTCCTTTTATTAGGGAAATTTTCTTTCTTAGTAACACATTGAAATACTGACCACCATAACGTAGAACACAAAAGCTAAGAGGAGACATTTTAGCCAACAGTCTCCTATACATGCAGGTTATCAATTTTTTGCTGAGTTATAAATAACATAATCTTTACAGCAGCAGGACACACATGTAGTAGAAGTACAGCAAGATAACCATTTTAAGAATTGAATTAGAATTCAACAGGTATAAGCTGGAAAAGTAAGGATAGCTTATACCTGAAATAAACATTGCAAGATTTGTATTTAATTAATAGAGACAGATTTACACATTCTATTTTTGTGTTTCTTTATGATGGGGTCTAGTGGTTTCATTTAATTACAGTCCTAATATAAAGGACTGATGTTACTCTACATGTGCATGTACATGTTCATGTATATGAATATTATATGGAGCTGCTAAGTTTAAGTTGAAGTTGTATTTCTCTATTCCACTGCAAAGCTATAGGTTCATTTCTGAGTTAAGTTTTGACACATGTAGTGACTTCAGGTGGATTTCACTTGTTGACATTCTTGACTTTAATCAACGTACAAGGATGAAGTTACAAAGTGTTTCCAACTGTAATTATAAGTGCAGTTTGGAGAGCCATTTTTTATGCTTGTAACAGCTCAAGTGGCAGCTAACACAAGCGTTGAAAGCAACTCTCTTTGTAAGCAGGAGTATTTTACATCCACCTGTAATTCTCAGATTAATTCCATGAAGTCTTAAGGGTGACAAGTTTGTGTTGTTAAAGCCAGTTTCTATGAAGTCTTTTGATATTATTTTTGGCAGCTGGTAAACATGTATAGCACCAGCACCATCTGCTTACTGTCACTTGCATATTATACCGTAGTTGTTATTGCAGTGTTCATCTGGGTTATATGCATCTGCACAATAGTACAACTTGCTTCACCTGCAATACACAATTCACAAATACGATAATAGTCACATATTTTAAAAGGGTATGAAAATGAATGCAGAAAAATGATACATGTATATCTTTAATTTGCTGCCCTTTCCCCTCCCCCCCCCCCTCCCCAACCCCCAATAAAAATAAGCTACTTACCTAAATGTGGTGTCCAAGTGATATTTCTTGCTTTTCTGGAAAGGGTTTAAGAAAGGAAAAGCCAGTTATAAATGGTATGCTTTCCTCAAGAAACACTGGAGCTAAATAATCTCTTTGACCTGAAAAATTCTTATTCTTATGTACAGAATCTGCAGATTCTGGTAGAGTTACATGTAATTTTGAATCTCGATGATGACTAGGAATTTAAGAACATGAAAAGCACAGCAAATCCAAACCATTCTTTGTCTCTGCCAATAGATTCTGTGAATGTTTTCTATATGTGATTCAAATAGTTGCTTGTTACATTTAGATATTTTTTTGGTATGTAAAGTTTCATATTCAGCTAAATTAAATATAATTATAATGATCTCATATGATACACATGGTGAATTTTTTTACCAAATATTCAGACAGCTTTCATTGAAATATAAATAGGCTTATGATCACTGTAGTAAGACTCCAGGGTACCTGCTGATTGCACAAATTGTGGTACAGTGGTATAAACATGATCTATCTGTGTACGGTCGTCAGTAGTATACTGGTTATCAACTGAGTGTATCCTTTGTCTGTTATAAGATATGTTGTTAGAGCTTTTTGTTCTGTATTTGCCTGCGTTAGATCAATATTGAAATCCCCAAGCAGTACAGTTGGAATTGTAGGTTCTATTAATACCGAGTTGTGAAGATGAGTAAGACCATCAAGTACCTGTGAAATTGTAACTTTAGTTTTCAAGCGGTAGATACCAATGACATGAATATTCGGAATTGGTTGGCTTAAAACCGTAACAGTAATTTCCATATTATAAAAGTTACATCTGTATGGAATTTTCGTACAATTCAAATCACTCTCAATGTACACAGCAGTTCAATAGCAAGTTCTTATGTTAGACTGACTAAAGTCATTTCTGTAAAGAGTAAATTCACGAAGCCGATATGTATCATCTCTATCTGACAAGCAAAGTTTTGAGCACTGATTTCAACTGCATTGAGAAATTTGTTTCCGATATGTCTAACTCTATTTGCAATGTCTTTATTACCTGTCTTTGCTCCTTCGAATGCTTTTTCTAGAAGTCTGCTCATACCTCGCTGGCCATTTGTAATGTAAGACAGTATGTATGTAGCACATGCATAAGGATCTAACGCATATTGTATGTCCATGTTTGCTTGCCAGGCTTGCAGCAAGTGAGTATTGTAATTGTTGATTCTTATTTCTGATGGTGATCTTTTAAGAAATAATGTCACACTTTATTGTCTTCCTGATAGCTAAGAGATAACTTTCTTCAGTTAATCCTAACTTTTTCAGGAAATCTTCAAAGCTTATATTTTCACCATATTTCATGCTGTCAAGGACCTGTTTAATTTAATCGGAATTTTCTTTTATAAGTTTACTCTCCTTCTCATCATGATAGGATTCCTCAAGTGGTTTCAGTATAATTGTCCTGGGCATTGGTGGCAATGGAAAGTTAAATCGACATACGTTATTCCCTGATCTCTTGCAAGTTTTGGCATGTCTGTGCATTTGCAAATTGACAAGATTTTCCATTTCACTTGAACGGTTTGGCTTGTGGCAGATGATAAATTTATCAACAAATGCAACAACCTCTTCATTGGAATCCTATTCATACTGTGGTGCATCCTTTATCCAAACCAGTCCATGAATATGTGGGCTTCCTCTTTGCTGAAATTCTAGTCTGAAAAAATAATCAGCTATTTCTCCTATAGGTGCAACACTGTTCTTTAAAACATCACGAATAAACAACTGTACCATGTGGTGAAAGTTCTTAGCACAGGTCACAGGATCTTTTTGAATAAGATCTGATTTTTGCTCCCAAGTCATTTGTTGGATTTCATCATCAGTTTACTCTTTTTTCTCAACAATTCTACCTAAGGTTTTGAGAAGATGAGTCCACCTTGTTTCAGCAGCTGAAAAGGAGCAAAAACATGTTGGGTTGCCAAGTTGACGAATCATTGCAAACAGGTCTTTTTTGCACTTTTCAAAATAAGGTGGTGACCCTCAAACACTTTTTTAAACTCTGAAACCTTCATCTAGGTGTACAAGCTTATTGAGATAATCTTCAGATTTCAAGTCTCCAGCAGTGAAACATTTCCCTTTCGTCTCACTCTTTCTGAGTGAAATACACGCACTATCTTGAATTTGCTTGATTTGCAGCTTTTTCAGCTTATAAAAGATATTAGGGACAGACATGGCAGCTCTCCTATCCTGACTTCTTAATCCTCACTTTGCAATTGTACTGTATGATACAGGGACCTTTCTTTCATTGTTGTCAGGCCTTCGTTTTCCACAAAATATTGAAGGAAACGAAAGGTATTCTGAGTCCTTGTCCAAGAATATCCCCAATGGTTTGTTTCTTTCACCTAGTGCAAAACTAATAATTTTGTCTGCACTTTCTACTAAGTTGGATTCTTGCAGTAATGTATCTGTAACTCCTGATGGACGTTCCTCAACTTCACACCACTGAATCATCATTATTATCAACTATTTTGTCCTGACTACCAACGCCAGTGTTAGCAATGCTGTTATTACTTAAATCTTCACTTTTTTTTCTTTGAAAGGGTTTCATCAATAGGATATAGGACACTAGGGTTTTCCACAAATTATTGCCAATCCTCATTGTTAGTAGAATTAATGTCATTTAGCCATCTATTTTGAACTTCTATACCTTCTCCTTTGAACAAGTCACTTGTGTCTACAAGATATTTGGCTGCATTTAATACTCTCTTAGGTCTAACATTCTGAAACTGACAATGACGCTTATAATTGGGATGCCTTTAAAGTTTTATAGGAATAGTTTGTGATTCACTCAGTGGCCTTGGGAGACAATGTACAGTGGAATTGACATCACTTGGGCCATTTACAATGTTTCCATGACTGAACAACTGACCACCTCTAGGTAGTTCACGGATTTGCATAAAAGGTATACGTGGCGGTATTAGTCGCTCTTCTAAAGATGTCAAATTTAATATATCAGGCTTGTCAGGAAAACCCATTTTATTGGCTTTAGAACAGCTGGGCAACTTTCCTTTCTTCAGATTTGAATCACAAGTTATGTAAATCCATTCAGTGTCATTAACATTTTTAAAACCAGTAATACAGGACTTAACCACATTTTGTGAGCATGACTTGTATTTATTTGCATTACATTTCACTACAGAGATTTTGTACCACAACTGATCACAACAAGTGCATACATATTCTGGGCCATGTGCAATGTTTTTGTGAAACAAATTTATCATGGAGATTGCATTAGTATCTTTGCTTTTTGTGCATGCAACCTGTCACTGCCAAATGTTACTTGTGATACATTTGGGAGATCATGAAAAAGTGTTTCAGTAACTCCATTAGCTGTATGGAAACCTGACACTGTTTTGAGCTTTTCTTAGGAAGTTATATTGATTTGTTTAATGTATTCTGGGTTATTGGCTTTCTTTTTCTTGAAAGACTGTTTATTTGTTTCGCTTACAAGCTCTGGCTTATCTGCCTTTCGTTTTTGAACAGATTCCTTGTTAATTTCTCTGACACGCTCTGGGTTAGTTTTCGTTTTCTAACTGACTGCTTGTTAATTTCCCTTATATGCTTCGGGTTAGCTGCTTTTCGTTTTCTAAAGGACTTTCGCTTAGTTTCCCTTACATGTTCCAGGTTCAATTTCCGTTTTTGGGTACCTTGGTATTTTTTGTCTTTATTTGTTTCACTATAACTGTATCTCCTTTGCATCTCACTTGTGGAAACATAATGAATTTCATCTACATGCCCAATGTAAATTCTTAGGCTGTCAGCTGTCACATTTATTGATTCAACAACAGTAACAGGAGAAAAGACTGGATTTCACTCAGTAATATGAATTGATAAGTTAAGGCAGTTAGCAACTTCTTGAATTATGATTGCATCAGCCCATGTTCCCTGATTTGACATTCTCTGTAAATAATCTTGCCAAGAATGCTCAGTGTTACTCTCTATAAATTGTTCAGGCTTATGCACTAAATACTGAACACCAACACTGCGCACATAAAAATGATTATTAGGATTGCCATAAAGTTGATGCGATACAGCTCTAAAAAAGCAATCACCACCTCCTCCAACCTTAACTGCAGTTCTACCTACGTGAGACAATCTTGTTTCTAATTGAAATGCAGAGTTTATAAGTGATGAACTACACAAGGGATTACAAGTCTGTTCTAGATCTGAAGGCCCTGGATTTAATTCAACATCTCCACTAAGTGATTTGATTCTGTTAGATAAATGATAAGTTTTAACATGGAGCTGCCTTAATGTTTTGTAAATATTGTTTTCAGTATAAATTGAAAACGAAGGTGATTTTTTATGCCTCCCTGTCCTCAGTCGAAAAACAAACAAATGAAGCTTAATCTAATAAAACACTTCTTTGGGAAAACCGTAAATTTTGATCTTGTGCATAAGTCAAAGAAATGATTACGAGTATATCCGCACAGCATAACCTTCAACATAGATGATGGAGGCACATAATTCTTTATGTATAATTTGACCGTCTTTCGCATCTTTCTCCTTTTAAAAAGTCTAGTCACCATTCTGAAAGAAATTCTAGAGGGCTCTCTTCCACGTCTCACTCGTAAATGAGAGACTACCACTGCTCTTGAATTTCGTAGCTGAAGTTTGCTATTGTCGAGTACATTTGGAAATTGACGATCACCACTGCATTGAAAATTAAACTTACTTGACGTCTGGAGTAGAATTCCATTTTGAAGTTCAGGTTTTCTAATACATGTGTCGATATACTGCTCGAGTACCGTAACAGATTCGCTCTGCTCCTTGGTATTTTCACGTCTCAGCGATTTCTCATCTGACAGGTCATGTATTTCACAGTTGTTCAGCCTTTGGTATTTGGCATTTGTTATTTGGTATAGATTATTTAGCATTTGTATAGCATTTGTTTGATAAGTATTTGAGAGTTCTCTCTCAAACTCGACTAAAGCTTCTTCGAAGCTACACGTCTCCTGGCCTTTCGAATTACCGCGGCCACCCGAGGCTTGCGATAATGCGTTTGTCCCCGAATATACTAGAGACTTGTTATCAGCATTTTTAGTACAAAAAACATCCATAGCACCGATAATAGCAATCAACAACAGAGAGAAATCAACTCCGTCAAAACAACACCCAACAATAACACGAAATGGCGAACCACAACTCTTTAGAGTTTAGGAAACCATGCGCTTTGTCGTGTGACTATTTTCGGAATCGAGCAGTTTCCGAACGAAAGAATCCGATATTTACGAGTACACAAAAGTGCTCTTATAGGTATAGTCTTTAAAGAAAAAAAAGGATGCAGCAAGGAGGCTTACCTCACCTTCCAGATGACACAGCATTCCCGTCATTTCATTCCTCCTCCGGGTGGCAAAGTATTTTTAAGCTTAAACGATTCCATCAATTCGTCCACGGACCACGGTTGATCGACATCGTAGCTTTTAAGATTTCGATGCAAGTATCGTCGCTTTTAGGATTTCGATGTCAATATCTCGCAGTTAGTGTTCCTTAGCGTAATAACTTCCCTTTTTTCAACCCACGAAGTAATCCCTGTTTACAGATCGAACGAAAAATTATCTTCGACCTCCGTGCCGCGTTACGTCATCTTGTTGGACACAAATTTTCGCCTCTCTAGTACCCCCATAAAACAAGCCAAACATTTGCCAAGAAGTGTTTGGGACAAAAACAATACTTACAAGGGGAGAATAATGAATAAATTAATCAGAATCGAGTTAGTGAGTGAGTGCCGTTCGACTAATTCGACTGCCTTCGAAGCTCATGGAATGACTTATGTCATCCATGGGCAACTCATGGAATGACTTATGTCATCCATGAGCAAAAACGAAGAAAAATAGATAATAGGTTGAGCGTTGGTAAAACACAGCTAGTTTTGAAACGCTGCCTCCGAAGAAGCAGTTTTTTGTACTTACTAGTGTCAGCAATACACGGTCTTTGATGAGGACAATAAAATCGATAAATCGATAAATTCGATATAATAAAAAAAACTGTGATGGTTGTGGGTATCGATTTCTATCGATTGATCGATAAAATCGATAACATTTAATTAAGAATTATCGATACTTATCGATTTATCGAACGGTTTTTCGATATCGCTTTTTATCGTTTGAATACGCCTGTTGACATCTGGGTAATTCGTCAAATTTTGTCAAAATCTCTTTCAGAGCTTGTCGTCAATATTTCTTGTTGCACACCATTTTCTCCATATTGTCAGACTTGTTTGCGTGGTTCGCTTTTTGTTTTTGCTCCCACCAACTCACTTATCTTCGTTATTTTTTGCTTGGCACAACTGGAAAACGGGACTCTTTTCATCTGGAACAGAATGTTGCCGTTTGTAGTTCATCAGATAACTCAACGTGTAGTGTTTGCGTTCGTGGAATTTGTGAGAGCATCAACGATGCTGTGGTCACCGTGGGCTGTGTTTCTAATATTTCATCTGTAAACCTGGCAATTCACTTTGATGAAAAACTGTGGAAATGTTTCAAAATTTCATTGGGGAAAATATCGTCAGTGGAGACATTATCTAAAGTTAAAAACTCCACCATTTTGGAAAAGGCCCAGTCATGAAGGGTAAGGTTTTATTACCATAATGACTGCAATCAATGTGGTGATTGGTGTATTTAGCTGACAGGAATTAAAAGTGATTGGCTCATGTAACTGTCCGATTACTACCAACTGTCTGATTACACTGTCCGACTACCACTTCTCAGATCAATTAATGCCAAATACAGCCGCTTATGCACCAATCACATTTGAGGAAAGTGTAATGGCTATGACTATAAGATATTTAGATCTCAAAAGTACTGAATAAAGACTGTAATAACCTCAGCGTCGAAAAAATTGCAAAAGTCAGAATTAATTGCAAAAGCCGGATCAATGAAGCCAATGTGCAAGTTTAAAATAGACACTGGGGCTTTTAATTGAGGAAATGTGGTACTTGTACAAGGCTGGCGAAGCCCGGACAAGACCAGGTGGGCTTCAAGACAACTCGCGGATCAGAATAAAAATCCTTGTACATAATTAACCGTTAAAAAAATAACCAAACAATCAACCAAACAAACACAGTAACTAACCAACAAAATTAACATCAAATTCCGTTACGTGTTGTCGTTTTTAAAATTGACATTCACCAAACGAGCCACCTTTACAATTATAAATTTCCTGACAAGTCAGAAGCGAGACTTCAACGAAAAATCCTTATCCCTTAAGCGTGTAAAATTCAAATTGATTTTTTTGGCGGGGGGGGGGGGGGGGGTGGGGCAAGAAATGTAGACCACCACAGCTGAAAAGTCCTAATCCTAAGTCCTAACCCTTACCCTGAGAATATGAACGCAGACAAGAAAAAAAAATCAGTATGAAAAGTAGACATATTTATGAATATTTCATCTTTGGATCGAAGCCTCAAGGTTTTTCTGAGTATTCACATTTTCTAGAGAGAATGACTTGATTACAGCTTATTTCCTCTGCTTTTAAATCACTCAATTCTCCGGATGAATGGATTTAGGAAAGTTAAAGGAGCTCAGTCACGGTATTTTGAGTTATTTTGGCCACATACAAAATGGTAGGAAACCTGAGAATAACGCTTTAATAAGATAGAAAAACACCAAAGAGATAATGATAAACCATAAAGGAACAAGGATGGCTAAGGATGGAGAAGATTAACACGGATTACAAACGACGAATTTGAAAAATTGGGGCTAAACTTTTCAGTATGCGCAAACCGTGACTGAGCTCCTTTAACCATTTATTTCCTCTGCTTTTATATCGCTCAAATCTCCGGCTGAATGGATTTAGCAAAGTTACCATCTATTAAAACCGTGGTCATCTAATTAATAAAAACAGTAGTAAAATAAAAATTACCAAGAAAATACCTTTTATTGTGATCAATTCACAACTGGTAACAGTTACAGAGTGCGATTGGCTACACAAGTCAGCTCTTTCCTATGAGGTTAAATTTGGCGCTGATTATGCTGGGATATGCAATTAGTTCGGTCTTCACATAATCGTCTAATTTTTATTTTATTCTTATTTTTACATTCTTCTTCTTCTTCTTCTTCTTCTTCTACTTCTTATTCTTCTTTTCCTTCTCCCTCTCATCCTTCTCCATCTTCTCCTTCCCCTTCTTCTCCTTCTTCTCCTTCCCCTTCTTCTCCTTCTTCTCCTTCCCCTTCTCCTTCTCCTTCTCCTTCTCCTTCTCCTTCTCCTTCTCCTTCTCCTTCTCCTTCTCCTTCTCCTTCTCCTTCTCCTTCTCCTTCTCCTTCTCCTTCTCCTTCTCCTTCTCCTTCTCCTTCTCCTTCTCCTTCTCCTTCTCCTTCTCCTTCTCCTTCTCCTTCTCCTTCTCCTTCTCCTTCTCCTTCTCCTTCTCCTTCTCCTTCTCCTTCTCCTTCTCCTTCTCCTTCTCCTTCTCCTTCTCCTTCTCCTTCTCCTTCTCCTTCTCCTTCTCCTTCTCCTTCTCCTTCTCCTTCTCCTTCTCCTTCTCCTTCTCCTTCTCCTTCTCCTTCTCCTTCTCCTTCTCCTTCTCCTTCTCCTTCTCCTTCTCCTTCTCCTTCTCCTTCTCCTTCTCCTTCTCCTTCTCCTTCTCCTTCTCCTTCTCCTTCTCCTTCTCCTTCTCCTTCTCCTTCTCCTTCTCCTTCTCCTTCTCCTTCTCCTTCTCCTTCTCCTTCTCCTTCTCCTTCTCCTTCTCCTTCTCCTTCTCCTTCTCCTTTTCCTTCTCCTTCTCCTTCTTCTTCTCCTTCTCCTTCTTCTTCTCCTTCTCCTTCTCCTTCTTCTTCTCCTTCTCCTTCTCCTTCTTCTTCTCCTTCTCCTTCTCCTTCTCCTTCTCCTTCTCCTTCTCCTTTTTCTCCTTCTCCTTTTCCTTCTCCTTCTCCTTCTCCTTCTCCTTTTTCTCCTTCTCCTTCTCCTTCTCCTTCTCCTTCTCCTTCTCCTTCTCCTTTTCCTTCTCCTTCTCCTTCTCATTTTCCTTCTCCTTCTCCTTCTTCTTCTCCTTCTCCTTCTTCTTCTCCTTCTCCTTCTCCTTCTTCTTCTCCTTCTCCTTCTTCTTCTCCTTCTCCTTCTTCTTCTCCTTCTCCTTCTCCTTCTCCTTCTTTTTCTCCTTCTCCTTCTCCTTCTCCTTCTCCTTTTCCTTCTCCTTCTTCTCCTCCTTCTCTTCTTCTTCTTCTTCTTCTTCTTCTCCTTCTCCTCCTTCTTCTTCCTCTTCTTCCTCTTCTTCCTCTCCTTCTCCTTCTCCTTCTTCGTCTTCTTCTTCAGTCTCAGGCTCGTTGATTTCATTTTCATCAGTTTCTTCAGGTTCTGCTGGTGTTAGATCTAATAAACCAAAAATTAAAATCACGTGAGCTTGAGGAAATTGCATTTGCTTCGATGTCTGGATGAAAGGTTAAAACTTACTGGAAACATACAAAGCATTTGAAATTTTTTGTACGAAAAAATCTCAGTAAAGAACTGGCAATCAATCAATGCATCTTCTTTATAGTTTATGAATGTTCAGTTGCACTAAACCCGTGCTAAAATCGACAGGCAGTGCAAAATGGCTCATGTCCAAGGCATCATCTTTAAAGTGTGGGAATGTAAATCTGGTAGCACACACAAGGCAACTTAAGAAAATAACCAGGACAACGGCAACGGGAATTTCGCTTCACAAAAGGTCTAATGGGCAGTAAAACGTCTTGTAATTCCTGGTACATTTCTTTGTCGTCCTTGGCAAAACAACAACTTAAAATGACCAAATTCTGCTTCGTCTGGAGAGCGTGCACCACGACGGCTAATTAACACTTTGTTCCATATTCAGTTTCGAGATAGTTTTGACAGTGAGAAATAAACTAATGAATTACGGGAATAGCGAGGTTCGTAAGTAGAATTTCTTTCTTTCTTTCTTTCTTTTTTTTTTTTTATGGACGTTTTCCACGGTGTCGCCGTCGTGGTTTCTTAAACTCCCTACTCTTCAGATAGTGTGCATCCGTGAGGCCATCAGTTTGACACTCTATATAGATATACGTTGACGAAACGTGCGCAAACGGAAACATTTTGGACGATAACTCGAGATGTTTATAATAGCAAACTCGCACGTAATATAACGTGAATGATATGTACAATATTGCAACTTGCTTTTAACAGGCTCATTATTGTGTTTGTAAAAGGACGCAAATGGCAACGAACGCTTTAAAGAAAGAAAATGAATAAACAGAAAAACAAACAAGAACAAAACTCATTAATTGAGTAATTTGCTACTACAGTAAGACAATTTGATAGTTAGATTACTTATGGTGATGTGTTAATGATTGTTATACAGCAGCTTCATATGTCTTTCGAAAGGCAAAAGATAGGCAAAGAGGGGAAATATACCTCTACCCTCTCTATCGCTCAGATGGCTGCCCAACTGCACAGCAGGGTGAGTGGATATATTCAGATATTAGGCATTTTGGTGGCATTTTCTAACTTACCTACCAGTGGTAGGCATATGATCAAATGGACGTTAATAAATCAGATTATCATAAATATCCCCAAATTCCAATTATAGTCATTTCCTTCTTATTATTTTCTTTCGAATTTGACTTCTCTTGGAGGGGAAATGTAACTACTGCAAATAAAATCTCCTGATTAGATGTTTTAAACAGTTTCTTAAAGGAAAGGCATGTATTACTTCAAGCCTGTCTGTCTGGAAGCGAATAGCTAAGATTGCGAAATTTTCCCTATTATTTGCTTCAGACAATAATTTTCTTGATATTCTTTTCATTCTTGGGTTTTCGAGACGTAAAATAAATGAAGAGATTGAACTAGGCAAAGCTGATCAATTTCCCATGCTAGTAGGTAACAGACTTGCGCTAAACTCATAAAGACTCTTCTTCGGCAAGAATGGGAAACTGAAATTATAATTAACGATGATGTGCATGATGCTTTTTAAACATAACAAACGTGCGACCAAAAATTTATGTCGGTTGTTTATCACTTACCACCTTCGCTGTCAATAGACGGTTGCCTTAGAGCAGCCGAAAGTTGAGCCACCAGAACACAAAGGCAAAGTAGCCTGAGCAAAGTGTTTGCAGTCATTTTCTTATCTTTCCTTCGTGAAGATAATTGCCTGAACGGTTTCTTACACTCCAGGATAGTCAATTATGGTGAGATGTGATAGCGATTTGAAATCAGGAACAGCAAGGTTATAAGCTTTCTAAGATTCTGATATTGGTTGTAAAGGTAATAATATCCACCATGATATTAAAAGTATTGACGACACGGTTGATAATATATAGAAACACTAAATTTGGTACGGGATGCGTGGCTCTTTCTCTCTCTATATGTAGCTGTTTGACGATCTTTCCCTTTTTCTCACGTAAAAATATATTTCAATTGTTGACCTTGTTCTTAGTTAGACGGAAGAAGAAAAAATAGATGATGCTCTGATTGGCAAACAATTAAAAAAATATATGATGCTCTGATTGGCTAGTAACAAAAGAAATTAAACTTGTTTGAGTGGGAAATACTGTACCTTTCATGCAGCTTCACGAGGAGTATGAAGAATTCTTGATGTTTCTCTTTTCATTCCACTGTTAATTCAAAAGATCTGTTTCAGTCTTTAAAGGCGGATTCAGGTCTATGGCCAAATGGAGCTGATTTGACTCCTGGAAGAGCTATTTTATCAATTTGGTCTATAAATATTCGAACCCAATAAAATCCATTCCAGCCCAACCAAAAGCCGATTTGGCCCAGAGTGAAAAATAGTTCCGCACCTTAGTGCGTATTGGTACCCAACCGGTAGAACAATTCATATTCAAATTAATTGGTAGAGGCATTTTTGTTTAAGTCTAGTTGAGCCCAATCTGGAGGTGTTTCGGCTCCTATGAATGGAGCCGTGTTGACATCGAAAAAGCGCTTTTTAATGGAAAACGAAAGAAAAATGACATAAGAAAACTCCGTTAATGAAACTTTTAACATTAAATACAAGTATTGATCAATTTATTAGTAATTATTTTCGGTTTACACTCTGGTCTTAGATTACCTTAGCTTATGTAAACTACTGAGTCATCAGTAATCGACGTTACCCTCGTAAAATAAAGTGTTATTAAATAAATAGAGTCATTTTGTTACAACATAAAATAACTCCGATCACTAGAGCCATTCTTATTCCGACTGTTGGAGCCAATTTCATTTAAGCTAAGAGAACCATATCCCTAATAGATGTCATGCTTGACAACTAAAATGAGGCGGACACTCGTGACACCTGTACAGCACGGAGAAGGTTGTGTCCGAAAGCCTGGAATTAGTGGATTTTTCACTCGGACCAGTGGATTGTGTCTTTCAGTTTGCCAACGGGCAAAAACAAGTTAAGTTTCTTCGGGAAAATTTACTTGGAAATTAAAATCTGAGCAATACTGGGATTGTGGGAATGACTTAAGGGCTAGTACATTATCATTACAGCTTACCCAAAAGGCAAGCCCGAAAATTGGTTTCCTTGGCATCCTGCCACTTGTTATGCCCAAACACAGTACAAGCCCTTACAGCTATGCTCTTAGAAAAAAAGATAAATATTATATTTGCATCTTGCTCTTACAAAAACATCCCTATATCTGTATCCTATTTCATGGCTATTTTGATGTTATCACATCTATTTCTATCCAACATATTTCTTGTTACGGAATTCTATATTTGATTCCAATTTAAATATGCAATTGAAGAAAATTAACTGCATAATAAAGAAAATCAACATTGGAGAGGCCTCCTCTTCAGGTATTTATTTATAATAATTATTATTGTTATTATTATTATTACATGTACAGAACGCTGCTGAACGTATAAAATTTAGGAACTTGATCCTTACTTTAAAGCTTTACATAATTTGTCTCCTAATCATCATCTTCTTTATAGTTTATGAATGTTCAGTTGCAGTAAGCCCGCGGAAAAATCGCCCGACAGTGCAAAATGACTCTTTTCCAACGCATCATCTTTAAAGTATGGGAATGTGAATCTGGTAGCACACACAAGGCAACTTAAGAAAACCACCAGGACAACGGCAACGGGAATTTCGCTTCAGAAAAGGTCTAATGGGCAGTAAAACGTCTTGTAAGTCCTGGTACATTTCTTTGTCGTCCTTGGCAAAACAACAACGTGAAATGACCAAATTCTGCTTTGTCTGGAGAGCGTGCACCACGACGGCTAATTAACGCTGTGTTCCATATTCAATTTCGAGTTTTGACAGTGAGAAACAAACTAATGAATTACGGGAATAGCGAGGTTCGTAAGTAGAATTGAATTGAATTTCTATCATTTTTTTTTTTATGGACGTTTTCCACGGTGTCGCCGTCGTGGTTTCTTAAACTCCTTACTCTTCAGATAGTGTGCATCCGTGAGGTCATAAGTCTGAGACTCTATATAGATATACGTTGACGAAACGTGCGCAAACGGAAACGTTTGGGACGATAACTCGAGATGTTTATAATAGAAAACTCGCATGCAATATAACGTGAAAGATATGTACAATATTGCAAAGAACTTGCTTTTAACAGGCTCATTATTGTGTTTATAAAAGGAAGCAAATGGCAACGAACGCTTTAAAGAAAGAAAATGAATCAAAGGAGACCTATGGCCAAACTCGTAGATTAGGTAATCTAGACATGAGACATATCGGTGAACTTGCAATTACTGGTGTATTATTAAATGCTGTTAAAACAAGCCGGGTTGCTACCATGCAAGGTTGCACTTAACTCACAAAGTGTAGGCTTTTTTCGTTGGCTTTTTTTTGCACACATATTACAAAGACATCCGTCCAGAATAGCTAGGGTGGCGAAATTGCAGCAGAACATGCAATTACTGGTGTATTATTAAATGCTGTTAAAACAAGCCGGGTTGCTACCATGCAAGGTTGCACTTAACTCACAAAGTGTAGGCTTTTTTCGTTGGCTTTTTTTTGCACACATATTACAAAGACATCCGTCCAGAATAGCTAGGGTGGCGAAATTGCAGCAGAACATGGAATGGTACAGGCTAAGGGTCCTTGGGTCACAGAGGACAGTCCTGCCCAACAAATCATAGAATACCCCCCCCCCTCCCCTTCCCCCCTTCCCTCACACCCAGATCTTGATGTTGATCTGTCTGCTGGAAAAATTTGCATTTATTCAAGTCGAACAAACTCACAAACGTTTTTCGTTGCATTTCATTCAAGGTTATAGGTAAGGTTTCTTATGTGACAGCACTTCTTTTCCAATGTGGAACCGCTTGTCTCTATATATATTGTTGGTAATATACAGCAAAATAAGCAGACTCATTTGCAAGCACTTTCAGTGTTGATCCGACAAATATGTCGACCATAAATATGTGTTCCAACAATAATAATAACAGCTTTACTGAAGTGTCAACGTATTTAGTGTTAACTAATAATTGGGGACAAGCTCACAGGGGGTTTCTTTCCCTTTGTTATCTTTTCAATCAGGAAGCAAAAGTGTAAACAAAAGACGGGTAAAAATCATTTAAGCTTATCAAAATCAAGTATTTGGGAGTTTCTTTCCAAGTTTATGTGCATTTCACATACCAATGAGAGTTCAGATCAATGTACTAAAATAAACAAGACGAGTACAGAGAACACAACTTTAATCTAAACTTAACTCGATGCCGGTTGAACATGGACAACTCAACAAGAAAAACTTTATTGTTCAAACTGCACAGCGGTGAACGAAGGTCCTGCTTGATTGAACGTTGGATCTCATAGCAGATCTAATCAGCCAAACTTGAAAAGTAAAACGATAATACGTCACTACTGCAAGGCTGACACAACGTCGTAGAGTTAAAACAATATTTCGGCTGGCCTCAGGTTTAGAGGTTACTAAATTATGAAAATGAAATTACAATATTATACAATGGTGCCGATGTTTGTCTTGCTTTCAATAGCTGTTTTGTTCATTAAAAGTTGTTCGTTTCGCTCATATAATCTCATTAAGGTCGAGGAATAAGGCACATTCTCATCAAAGCTTACCATATTAGCTTTTCAGGTCACTTTCCAGCAAACAAATGCACATCTCCTGGTCATTTTGAACGCCTGGACGACTCAAATGCTCCTGAAATTCAGCCTTTAAGTTGGCCATAGTACTAATTCAAACATTCGAAGTCAACTCCACTTCAATTTAGCGAAACACCTAATATTAATGGTCGTGTAAAAGCTACAAAACCATCAATATTCGGGCTGGCACGATGCACGCATTAAGTAGTAGGCTCGCACTGACTGCACGGTTACTATTCCAATAGGGCGTCGGGCTCAGTTACTATTCCAACATGGCGTCGGACTCAGGCGCTCTCGGTCGGGCCGACTAATTACGAGCAGTGTCTACACTTGAGTGAGTGAGTGAGTGATACATTTCATATTGGAGTCCCCGCAACAAACACGTTTCTACGCTTCGCGTATCCACGAGTTTAATAAACAGAAAGACAAACAAGAACAAAACTCATTAATTGAGTAATTTGCTACTACGGTAAGACAATTTGATAGTTGGATTACTTATGGTGATGTAGTAAATATTGTTATACAGCAGCGTCATATGTATTTCGAAAGGCAAAAGATAGGCAAAGAGGGGAAATATACCTCTACCCTTTTTGTTGCTCAGATGGCTGCCCAACTGCATAGCAGAGTGAGTGGATATATTCAGATTGTATGCATTTTGGTGGCATTTTCTAACTTCCCTACCAGTGGCAGGCATATGATCAAATGAACATTAATAAATCAGATTATCATAAATATCCCCAAATCCCAATTATAGTCATTTCCTTCTCATAATTTTCTTTCGAATTTGACTTCTCTTGGAGGGGAAATGTAATTACTGCAAATAAAACCTTCTGATTAGATGTTTTTAAACAGTGTCTTAAAGGAAAGGTATGTTTTATAATAATATATAGAAACACTAAATTTGGTACGGAATGCGTGGCTCTTTCTCTCTCTATATGTAGCTGTTTGACGATCTTTCCCTTTTTCTCAGGTAAAAATGTATTTCAATGGTTGACCTTGTTCTTAGTTAGACTGAGGAAGAAAAAATAGATGATGCTCTGATTGGCAAACAACTAAAAAAAATATATGATGCTCTGATTGGCTAATAACAAAAAAAAAATTAAACTTGTTTGAGTGGGAAATACTGTACCTTTCATGCAGCTTCACGAGCAATATGAAGAATTCTTGATGTTTCTCTTTTCACTCCACTGTTAATTCAAAAGATCTGTTTCAGTCTTAAAATGCGGATTCTGGTCCATGGCTAAATGGAGCTGATTTGACTCCTGAAGGAGTTATTTTATCAATTTGGTCTATAAATATTCGAACCCAATAAAATCCATTCCAGTCCCACCAAAAGTCGATTTGGCCTAGAGTGAAAAATAGTTCCTCACCTTAGTACGTATTGGTACCCAATCGGTAGAGCAATTCATATTTAAATTTGGTAGAGACATTTCTGTTTAAGTCTAGTTGAGCCCAATCTGGAGGTGTTTCGGCTCTTATGAATGGAGCCGTGTTGACATCGAAAAAGCGCTTTTTAATGGAAAACGAAAAAAAAAAAATGACATGAGAAAACTCTGTTAATGAAACTTTTAATATTAAATACAAGTATTGATCAATTTATTAGTAATTATTTTAGTTTTACACTCTGGTCTTAGGTTATCTAGCTTATGTAAACTACTGAGTCATCAGTAATCGACGTTACCCTCGTAAAATAAAGTGTTATTAAATAAATACAGTCATTTTGTTACAACATAAAATAACTCCAATCACTAGAGCCATTCTTACTCCGACTGTTGGAGCCAATTTCATTTAAGCCAAGAGAACCATATCCCTAATAGATGTCATGCTTTACAACTAAAATGAGGCGGACACTCTTGACACTTGTACAGCGCGGACAAAGTTGTGTCCGAAAGCCTGGAATCAGTGGATTTTTCACTCGGACCAGTGGATTTTGTCTTTCATTTTGCCGACGGGCAAAAACAAGTTAAGTTTCTTCGGGAAAATTTTACTTGGAAATTAAAATCTGAGCAATACTGGGATTGTGGGAATGAGTTAAGGGCTAATACATTATCATTACAGCTTACCCAAAAGGCAAGCCCGAAAATTGGTTTCCTTGGCATCCTGCCACTTGTTATGCCCAAACACAGTACAAGTCCTTACAGCTATGCTCTTAGAAAAAAAGATAAATATTCTATTTGTATCTTCCTCTTACGAAAACAACCCTATATCTGTATCCTATTACATGGCTATTTTGATGTTATCACATCTATTTCTATCCTACATATTTCTTGTTACGGAATTCTATATTTGATTCCAATTTAATTATGCAGTTGAAGAAAATAGGACTTCTGTTTTATATGGGTTTTTCTTCATTTGAAATCCTTCTCACTTCTGAATGCCAATGTTGTTATGGGTGCGTGAAGTATATTTATTGGTGCAAATTTCCTGTTAACTTTGCAGCAAATCCGCTAACAGAATACATCGCTTTACCATGTGAAAAGATTTGGAGATTTGCCGCCGGATCTCTGTTTTTCAAATGTGCTATCCCTGCTACCTTTAACTCGTATACGCGTAAATCTGTTTAAACCTTTTGAAACCTTCTGGCTACCTGAAACGAAATGAAGTCGCCAATAATTTATGTACTGAACTAGGTAACCTTTAGAGGTATTTTGTGCGTAGTGTTTCGTAGCCTTGTAAAAGCGTGTAACCTTCGCCATCTTCTGATTTTGAACTGAAACGAAATGCCAATAATGTATGTCCTGTTATTCGTTTGATTGTGTTATTCTTTAAGCAAGTAAGCGAGGTCTTGATAACAGATTGCTAAGGTTTTAAACTTTTTTTTTGTAAAAAGTAATTGTTGCTGCGAGTACAGGATATTGAGACGCCGGATTGAAGCTGAGAGTAATCTATGGTGTTGTTTTGAAGTAAGTAAGTCTGTTCCTTAGAAGTCAGATGGCAGTAGGCATTACTTTCACTGAACGTTTTTCGTATTCTTCAACGAGAATAGAGTCTTGTTCAATGAGCGAATACACATTACTCTTTGTAATAGCCTTAATTAGTGAGAACTATGTAAGTTAAGCTGTCGGTTTGTAGCCGACAATAATTTATGTATCGTTGTTCTTGTTTCATTCATCTAAAATTCGGACCACAGCAACATCCATTGTCAATCTGCTTTGGCCAAGACACCATCACGCCATCTCAAACTGCCGCGAACATCGATGTTACTTTCGACAGTACAATGTCTTTGCCTCCTCATATCAAACCCCGTTTGCAAATCTGCATTCTGCCACGTTCGTAATTTTTTCACGCGTCAGGAAATTTTTATCAATGGAAACTGCCAAAAGACTTGTACGTGCCTTTATCACATCTAAACTTGTCCATTGCTACTCCCTGCTCAACAATCTTCCGAAATATGCTGTCAAAAAACATTAACATTGGAGAGGCCTCCTCTTCAGATATTAATTTATTATTATTATTATTATTATTATTATTATTATTATTAACAATAATATCAACATTCGTTGTCAATCTGCTTTGGCCAAGACACCATTACGCCATCTTAAACTGCCGCGAACAGAACGTTGTTGAACGTATAAAGTTTAGGACCTTGATCCTTACTTTAAAGTTTTACATAATTTGTCTCCTATATTTACAAGAATTGATAAGCCTCTACCGTCCTTCAAGTACTCTCCGTTCATCTACATCTCTCCGTCTTAACTGTATACGTACCAGCTAGAACTCGAAGTCTTATGGACCTAGAGCTTTTGCTTTCGCCTCGCCACAACTCTGGAACGACTTACCAATATATATCGTAAAATCAGACAATCTTCGTATCTTCAAAACTCGGCTTAAAACTCATTTACTCAAGGAGGTCTTCTTGGAATAATTTTATTGATTCTTGTTTTATTTTATTTCTCATATTATTCTATTTTAATCATATATTATAACTTGTAAAGCGCCTAGATCACGCTTGGATAGGCGCAATAAAAATACTATCTATTTATTTTATTTATTTCTTGAAGCAAGCACGCTTAGAGAGAGAGAGAGAGAAAAAAAATAGAGTAAAAGAGGCATAGCACTGTAACCACAAAACAAAATACAACTGTATAGTACGAAAGGGCTAATGCAACAAAAACGGAAAGAAGTTACGTTTAAGTTTAAGGAACAGATCGTCTGCACGATAGAAACTTATTTCGCGTTTTTGTACACGACCTTTTAAAACTCAATGATGTCATGTTTTTGTGGGATTATGCAACTACTGCATAATCCCATCTTGATATAGTACATCGATTATCTTAAAGAATTGAGGACGTGATGAAACTTGAGAATCTCTTCCCCGATAAGAGTTAAAAGTTAATGAAAATAATGAAAACTCGAGACATAATCGGATCACATTTGTTTCTAGTCAACAAGAAAAAGAAAGACAAACAAGAACAAAACTCATTAATTGAGTAATTTGCTACTACGGTAAGACAATTTGATAGTTGGATTACTTATGGTGATGTAGCAAATATTGTTATACAGCAGCTTTATATGTATTTCGAAAGGCAAAAGATAGGCAAAGAGGGGAAATATACCTCTACCCTTTTTATCGCCCAGATGGCTGCCGAAGTGCACAGCAGAGTGAGTGGATATATTCAGATTGTATGCATTTTGGTGGCATTTTCTAACTTCCCTACCAGTGGCAGGCATATGATCAAATGAACATTAATAAATCAGATTATCATAAATATCCCCAAATCCCAATTATAGTCATTTCCTTCTCATAATTTTCTTTCGAATTTGACTTCTCTTGGAGGGGAAATGTAATTACTGCAAATAAAACCTTCTGATTAGATGTTTTTAAACAGTGTCTTAAAGGAAAGGCATGTTTTATAATAATATATAGAAACACTAAATTTGGTACGGAATGCGTGGCTCTTTCTCTCTCTATATGTAGCTGTTTGACGATCTTTTCCTTTTTCTCAGGTAAAAATATATTTCAATGGTTGACCTTGTTCTTAGTTAGACTGAGGAAGAAAAAATAGATGATGCTCTGATTGGCAAACAACTAAAAAATATATATGATGCTCTGATTGGCTAATAACAAAAAAAAAATTAAACTTGTTTGAGTGGGAAATACTATACCTTTCATGCAGCTTCACGAGCAATATGAAGAATTCTTGATGTTTCTCTTTTCACTCCACTGTTAATTCAAAAGATCTGTTTCAGTCTTAAAATGCGGATTCTGGTCCATGGCCAAATGGAGCTGATTTGACTCCTGGAGGAGTTATTTTATCAATTTGGTCTATAAATATTCGAACCCAATAAAATCCATTCCAGTCCCACCAAAAGCCGATTTGGCCTAGAGTGAAAAATAGTTCCTCACCTTAGTACGTATTGGTACCCAATCGGTAGAGCAATTCATATTTAAATTTGGTAGAGACATTTCTGTTTAAGTCTAGTTGAGCCCAATCTGGAGGTGTTTCGGCTCTTATGAATGGAGCCGTGTTGACATCGAAAAAGCGCTTTTTAATGGAAAACGAAAAAAAAAAATGACATGAGAAAACTCTGTTAATGAAACTTTTAACATTAAATACAAGTATTGATCAATTTATTAGTAATTATTTTAGTTTTACACTCTGGTCTTAGATTACCTTAGGTTATGTAAACTTCTGAGTCATCAGTAATCGACGTTACCCTCGTAAAATAAAGCGTTATTAAATAAATAGAGTCATTTTGTTACAACATAAAATAACTCCAATCACTAGAGCCATTCTTACTCCGACTGTTGGAGCCAATTTCATTTAAGCTAAGAGAACCATATTCGTAATAGATGCCATGCTTTACAACTAAAATGAGGCGGACACTCTTGACACTTGTACAGCACGGAGAAGGTTGTGTCCGAAAGCCTGGAATTAGTGGATTTTTCACTCGGACCAGTGGATTTGGTTTTTCATTTTGCCGACGGGCAAAAACAAGTTAAGTTTCTTCGGGAAAATTTTACTTGGAAATTAAAATCTGAGCAATACTGGGATTGTGGGAATGAGTTAAGGGCTAATACATTATCATTACAGCTTACCCAAAAGGCAAGCCCGAAAATTGGTTTCCTTGGCATCCTGCCACTTGTTATGCCCAAACACAGTACAAGTCCTTACAGCTATGCTCTTAGAAAAAAAGATAAATATTCTATTTGTATCTTCCTCTTACGAAAACAACCCTATATCTGTATCCTATTACATGGCTATTTTGATGTTATCACATCTATTTCTATCCTACATATTTCTTGTTACGGAATTCTATATTTGATTCCAATTTAATTATGCAGTTGAAGAAAATAGGACTTCTGTTTTATATGGGTTTTTCTTCATTTGAAATCCTTCTCACTTCTGAATGCCAATGTTGTTATGGGTGCGTGAAGTATATTTATTGGTGCAAATTTCCTGTTAACTTTGCAGCAAATCCGCTAACAGAATACATCGCTTTACCATGTGAAAAGATTTGGAGATTTGCCGCCGGATCTCTGTTTTTCAAATGTGCTATCCCTGCTACCTTTAACTCGTATACGCGTAAATCTGTTTAAACCTTTTGAAACCTTCTGGCTACCTGAAACGAAATGAAGTCGCCAATAATTTATGTACTGAACTAGGTAACCTTTAGAGGTATTTTGTGCGTAGTGTTTCGTAGCCTTGTAAAAGCGTGTAACCTTCGCCATCTTCTGATTTTGAACTGAAACGAAATGCCAATAATGTATGTCCTGTTATTCGTTTGATTGTGTTATTCTTTAAGCAAGTAAGCGAGGTCTTGATAACAGATTGCTAAGGTTTTAAACTTTTTTTTTGTAAAAAGTAATTGTTGCTGCGAGTACAGGATATTGAGACGCCGGATTGAAGCTGAGAGTAATCTATGGTGTTGTTTTGAAGTAAGTAAGTCTGTTCCTTAGAAGTCAGATGGCAGTAGGCATTACTTTCACTGAACGTTTTTCGTATTCTTCAACGAGAATAGAGTCTTGTTCAATGAGCGAATACACATTACTCTTTGTAATAGCCTTAATTAGTGAGAACTATGTAAGTTAAGCTGTCGGTTTGTAGCCGACAATAATTTATGTATCGTTGTTCTTGTTTCATTCATCTAAAATTCGGACCACAGCAACATCCATTGTCAATCTGCTTTGGCCAAGACACCATCACGCCATCTCAAACTGCCGCGAACATCGATGTTACTTTCGACAGTACAATGTCTTTGCCTCCTCATATCAAACCCCGTTTGCAAATCTGCATTCTGCCACGTTCGTAATTTTTCACGCGTCAGGAAATTTTTATCAATGGAAACTGCCAAAAGACTTGTACGTGCCTTTATCACATCTAAACTTGTCCATTGCAACTCCCTGCTCAGCAATCTTCCGAAATATGCTGTCAAAAAACATTAACATTGGAGAGGCCTCCTCTTCAGATATTAATTTATTATTATTATTATTATTATTATTAACAATAATATCAACATTCGTTGTCAATCTGCTTTGGCCAAGACACCATTACGCCATCTTAAACTGCCACGAACAGAACGTTGCTGAATGTATAAAGTTTAGGACCTTGATCCTTACTTTAAAGCTTTACATAATTTGTCTCCTATATTTACAAGAATTGATAAGCCTCTACCGTCCTTCAAGTACCCTCCGTTCATCTACATCTCTCCGTCTTAACTGTATACGTACCAGCTAGAACTCGAAGTCTTATGGACCTAGAGCTTTTGCTTTCGCCTCGCCACAACTCTGGAACGACTTACCAATATATATCGTAAAATCAGACAATCTTCGTATCTTCAAAACTCGGCTTAAAACTCATTTACTCAAGGAGGTCTTCTTGGAATAATTTTATTGATTCTTGTTTTGTTTTATTTCTAATATTATTCTATTTTAATCATATATTATAACTTGTAAAGCGCCTAGATCACGCTTGGATAGGCGCAATAAAAATACTATCTATTTATTTTATTTATTTCTTGAAGCAAGCACGCTTAGAGAGAGAGAGAGAGAGAGAGAGAGAGAGAGAGAGAGAGAGAGAGAGAGAAAATAGAGTAAAAGAGGCATAGCACTGTAACCACAAAACAAAATACAACTGTGTAGTACGAAAGGGCTAATGCAACAAAAACGGAAAGAAGTTGCGTTTAAGTTTAAGGAACAGATCGTCTGCACGATAGAAACTTATTTCGCGTTTTTGTACACGACCTTTTGAAACTCAATGATGTCATGTTTTTGTGGGATTATGCAATTACTGCATAATCCCATCTTGATATAGTACATCGATTATCTTAAAGGATTGAGGACGTGATGAAACTTGAGAATCTCTTCCCCGATAAGAGTTAAAAGTTAATGAAAATAATGAAAACTCGAGACATAATCGGATCACATTTGTTTCTAGGCAAATCCCTTCTTAACGGCTCAAAAAAGACCCAGGAACACAGGTTAATAACAGCACATTATCTTTTTCTCAGCTCGTGAGCGGGCGGAATTCAACAAATTCTACAATTTGATTAGTTCCTTAAGCGGGCGTAATTTTGCCATCCGGACCACCACAGCGGGCGGAATCCGTCGTGTTGATCTATTTTCGTGAACGAAATAGGGGTAATTGTTAATCTTTCGCCCTTTTTACACTTCAATAGACCATTGATCAGCGCAAATGATATCTGTTCACCTTTAAGGTGGCTGAACACAGTTTTTGATACCTGTGTTTCGATCATATACCTTTTTCTCTAAAATCCTTGATCCCTCGGTTGCCAAACGTGGCAGCAAGCAGGTTAACAACAAGAACTTTGGCTATTTTGATGGGTAAGCTGGCGTATGTGCCGTTGCCATGGTAACATGAATAAATATAAACAGGCCTTTAAAATCGGTTTTGTTTATTAGTAGAAAATCTAGTCATTAGATTTTCTTTATAATTTGCATGAAACAAGCTTATAACAATTCTCACAAGTTAACACCATTTTGCTAATAATTTAAGAGAGAGACCTTCAAGAGTCCCTGTCCATAAAAATGGAAAATAACTCGGCAAGGGTCGAAAATTCGATTTCGCTCATATTTTCATGGTGGATAGGCTAGGGCATGACAAAAACTACTGGATAGCTTTTTTGGCAAAATATCCTTTTAGTTCAAAGAAATATGCAAATTACCAAATTCCGTTCAAATCGTCATTTGACGCACCATTTTATGAAGCAACTTTGATGGCCTCACATGCAAAACCACATCATTATTCCGTCTCTAAAACACTTACATATTTTTGTGCAATGTTTAAATGTGTACTGGGTTGATTTTAGGGAATGTTGTGTTGTCTTTTTGGGTGTAAAATAATTTAATTTCGTAGACATGTATTTCATTCACTTAAAAGTACTTCGTGAATACAATTAATTTTCACCATGTTCGAAACCTTCAAATGGATTAAGCTCCTGGTGGTTGAATCACAGAAGGATGGTCTACAGATTCCTGTAAAAAGTTCTTTGGGCAAATGTTTGTAAGCGACGCGAGAGCTTTTCAAAGTACGTCAAAAATGCAAACATTTGACCATCCGTCGTCAAATTTCAATTTACGGGTTAGACGTATATTTTAGTATGCCGCTCATGACTTGACCTATGTTAAGTTGAAATAGACACAGAGCTGATAATTTCGGAATGTTCTAACCTCATTTGCTGTAATAGCCAGGTCCAAAGCCGATTTGACGTGTTTCTGTCACCATGCGTCGCACATAAAGCAGAAGTTTGCTTTTGTTTACATAACGTCCGACGTACATCGCCAACTGTCAACTTATTTAATGGTCGAATACTATGAATCTGTGACCCTCTTTCGACACATATGATCACCACTGCATCTAAGTCGAAAACGGCTAAGTCATTTGTAGATAGTTGCTTGCTTTGCACTACCTAATAGGTAAGGCTCCGTTAGGCTTGGGACCACTGGGAGCACACAATCGTGTCGAGTAGGAAGAGATTAAATTAAGAAATGAAAAGAATAAACAGTTTACCATTACCCCTGTTGTGATCTTTTACTCGACCACCGCTACCTACATGCCCTGCGTAATACTGTAACGCTAAACTCATACGTAGGTCTTTTCGCGCTGTGCAATTATTTTTGGTTTACATGTAACACAGTGGGCTACCCTCGGGGAAATGGGTGGTGACCGCTTAGTGGGGCTAGAGGTTGGTGTACCTTGAATATTTAATTTTTCACTATCGGGTGAACATGGGGTCAATTCAAGACAATCAAGATAGACCTGTGTTTGAATTATCACTCGTCATGCACCTTCAATTTCAGACTCTTATCTGCCATCGTCCTTTCCAAAACAAAGTTTTTAAATTTTGGGTGGCCGCTTAATAGTGGTAAAGAGAATAATGAAACTCTTATCGGAACGACCAAATGGTGGCCGCCAAGGTAACCGGTCAATAAATGTTTTATTTACAATATTTTACTGACAATAATTTTGGACTGTATTGACAACAGTCCTCTATTTTCTGTTACAAACATACCAATGCCTCGCCATTAAGCAAACAAAAATACGCCAAATAAAATGGCATGGCCAGGGCTATTTACTCACGTAATTACTAATTAAATTTAGTCTGTTTTTTTTTTCACGAATTAGACACGTGATTTCCTATTTTCATTTCAGGTAGTTCTTACTTCATTGATCTATAATTTGTTTATGGGGATTTTTTTTTTAATTCTAGTGAATGAAGACACTAGCTTTATCAGCAGTTGTCTGAAACATCAGAACGTACAACAAACGTGATTTGGACCGAGGCCACGTACACTATAGAATACGATTATATAAATATACACATATTATATATATATATGAACAAACAGATGAACAATGATTAAATTTTTTCATTTATCCTGAGAGTGCTCTGTACAAATTAGATCAAAATGTGCAGCATATGCCGTGACAGCATTGCGTGACGAACAAATAACGGCTGTAAGACTGTGCTGCGCCGACACGCTTATCAGCAATGGTCAGCAATCGATCAAACGTAATACTTTGGCGCAGTGCAAAGCAAGCAACTATCTACAAATGACTCAGCCGTTTTTGACTTAGATGCAGTGATGTTCATATGCGCAGAAAGATGGTCACAGATTCATGGTATTCGACTAATAATAGATCGTTTTCACTGTCACGCAACAAAAAAATAAATCGAGAACCATCCAGTGGAAAAAGCTAAGAAATTATGATATTATAGAAGTTAACTAAATAAGACACTTCTCCAAGTTTTAGGCCTGTGCGTATCCCCAAACTTCAGATATTCGTCGAAATGTTTCGCAGATATTTACCGAGCCCAGTATGAAAACGCCATGTTGGTGTACCTCCCTGGTACACCAATATGGCGGACGGAAAATAGTGTAAACATCTGGAACTTACTTTGGCTGTCCAGGTTACTGATTATCAGTACTGATTAAACAATCATTTACATAAGCACTTTTCATAATGCTCTAACTTCTAAAAAGGCTCAAAATCATGAGATAAGTATCTAATGATAACAAAGCGCGAGCAGTTGGTGAAACTTCATTATCAACTGTCCATAAGTTGTGGCATAAACAAGATGATTCAACCTTTGTATTTCTTACCTGTGTGCGTGCAATTCTAATGGATATAATTGCCCCTGTCTTTTACCACCAGATTTATAGATGAAACGTTCGTTTCCTATCACCACTCAGTGAAACTGAAATATGACACATACCTCGGAATAAAACACACACTGTGACATCATTTCGCTTAGAGTGTTCCAACAGTTGTCCGCCACTTGCAAAACGTAAGCAGCAAGACAGAAAACCACAAAGGCTTCTTAGTCAATCGCACTACGCTGTCCTGATTTCTTTCATACAAAGTTTCCAGACTTTGCTCTCTTTTAAAGTTCCAAGACTTCGCCGTTCTTTGGTCAGTCGGAATAACTGTCATGGCTTTAGTTGAGTTAGTACTTGACTTTATTTGGTGGTCCCAGTTCAGACAATTCGCAGCTGTAAAAATCAATGAAGATGTTGGAAAAAGAATTTGAAAGGCCTCAAAGATAAGGTATGTGGTTTATAACGAATAACATCGATTCGCATTTCAATTCAGCCATTCTTCTTTGAGAGAGGATTTGCTCTTTGATACTCAGATGAAGTGAGACATGATGATATAGCTTGATATGCAAATTGTGAGTTTTAAATTTTCAAATTTAAATTTTGAGTTCTTGAACAAGGCTCGTCCGAATATTTCATTAATGATGATTAGGACAATACTCAATTTCATTTTTTTCCATGTCACTTTCACGCCCAATTCTCTATTGTATCCTTTTTTTAGTTTGTTAGTTTGAATGCCAAGCGAGCATACAGAATGAAGGATACGCTTAATTAGCTTTAACTGGTTAATGTAATGGAGGGTATAATAGCTAATTATAAGCTGGTAACTTAATTTCATATTGCATTGTCAGTCCAACTGTTTATCATCCGGAATTGAGCGAAACAGTTTTACCCCAGCATCGTGCTAGTGGGTCATTATGCTGCTGGTTAATAAAAACCACATGCACTGCCCTTACAGGACAATCAAATGAATGAATGAATGAATGAATGAATGAATGAATGAATGAATGAATGAACATGAATTGAACAGCATTGAAAAAATTAAAGAACAAGCTGTAAAAACGGTCTTATCGATATGGAATGGAAAGAGATTCGATCACTTCAAGTTGCATGTTGCAGGAATTTTATTCGCTTACTCTAGAATTAGTATTTTTGTGCCCTAAGCCATTATTAACTTTCCGTCTTTTATCGATTCAACGCGAGGTCTCGAATAAACATCCCCTCTTTCTCAAGTATATTGGTTAATGAGACCCTCAATGATTCTATAATAGAGGTGGTAAAGGTTAAGTATAATTATAAGATTTTTAGCTCTCAAAAGTAACGAATAAAACTGTAATTAATTCTAGCTTCGAATAAACTGCAAATAGTCAAATTAAGGCCACATCAATGAAGCCAAATTTGAAATGGATGCCAGCGCGTTTAATAGAGAAAATATGTTACTTGCACAAGGCTGGTGTAGATATAAAAAATAAGATTCCTCTAAGAATACCTTTCAGTATTCACGTTGTCTATCGTAGTATATGCCTCATAAGTACAACATATTTTCTCTGTTTTGTACCACTCAAATATCCAGCTGAATGAATGTACCAAGGTTGGCTATATATAAAACCGTGGTCATTTAATTAACAAAGAACAAAGTAGCGCGGAAAAAAATGTTTTATTGTGATAACTCTGCAAAAGGTAAAAGTTTACAAAAGGAAAGGGGCCGGGAAGTGACGGCCTTTCTATTGAATTTAATTTGCATTTTTGGCCGTTGTTGTGAGAAAAGAATGCACAAGTATGCCAAAGTACACAACCGAGGAAAATGAATATAGCTGGTATTCACATGACGTCACTAAAATTTAAATTGCAAAACTATTGATCTTCCTGAAATTTTACTTTAATGATGTATAAGAGCAGCTGAAAACTAATATTCACACAAATTGTCGCTCCGAATGGGTTTTTGGTTTTGTGATACACTACGCTTGAATTTCTAAGCTTTTGCGTGACGCGGCATTTACATGACGGCCTAGAGAGTTGTCTTGATGGCTAAAAAAGTGACTTATTTCGGGGAATTTGGCTATCTGAACAGTTCATGTCTTAGAAAAAGTATTATTTTAATGTTTTAGAGTTCCTCGAGGGATAAATTCACGCTTTTGTGACAAAATGCAGTGACGGATGTTTCTGTTGGTTTCCGGCCTTCCATGTTGGTGCCCATACGGATGGGCACCAGCGTGGCGTCTCAGTACAAATCTCTATAAATTTGGGTAATAAAGATTATCCGCATATCTTGCATAAGAAAAATTGCTGTGACCAGAATCTTGGCGAGAGTCTGCATATTTATCTTCTTTCATTTCCCAGATTCTGGACTTTATCTATTGAACGGTTCTGATTTTTATTTAATTTGATCCATTTTGAATGGCGTGACGCTGAAAACCAGCAATAGTTAACCCAAAGACAAAGCGTCATCAAGGTAATACCAAAAAGAGAAAATGGATAGATATTGTCTTGAGAATTGGAGACCTCTTATTTTACTCAGTGTGGATTATAAGATTGCCACTATAACTAAAGCTCGCAGAATTGCCAAAGATCTTCCTAAGTTAATCAATGAAGATCAAACTGGTTACGTAAATGGTCGCTATATCAAACAAAATATCAAACTTTCCTCGTGTTTTCTCGGGATATTTTTATCTGGACTTTAACGTTACTGATCATGAAGTGAAAATTTAATTTTGACCGTGTCAACGCAGCAAGTGCTCACGAGAAGAAGGACAAAAGGGTTAAATTAACTATAGTGTAAAGGCAAAGAAATCCCGGACTGCTGTTTTCCTTCATCGTCAAGTGCCGTAGCGTTTCCTTTCTATTGGCGGCAGCTCGGTAGCTCAGCAGCAAGGTACACGCAGGCGCAAGAAGAAGAGCCGTTAGTCGCAAACAAAGGAAAAAAATAATTGAGGTCTTTGGAGAAGCAAAGTTTGAATTTAAAGCTACCTGAGTAAGAAGAAGTACTTCAAAGCTTTATAGTGTAGGAGAGTTTTCGCTCGTCATCACAGTCTTTTCGCAGTGTTCGTGAACTGCAAATCGACAACGACCTTCGTTCATTGTTAGACTATTCCATTTGCAAAGTCAGAAACTTTATATTTTCCAAACTGATATAGTTTCTGATAAGTGAATAAAGATGATCAATTTTAAGCTCGGTAGGGAAATGTGAAAAGTGAACTGATTAACATGACACGAGCTTAAAATTCACCATCTTAATTCACTTATCAGACTCACGATGAATTCGACAGCGCTGATCCTAGCAGTATGCAAGACACCTGTCACATGTAAACTCAGTTAAATGACCTTACTCTCGATTCATGAGTTCCCGTAGCCCAGCGGACAGAGTGCTCGCCCGGAGTTCGGGTGGTCATGGGTTCAATTCCTGTCTTCTTTTTCCCACGCTCGTGTCACGTTGATCAGTTCACTTTTGATATAGTTTCTGTACGGCATTGCGACACCTGCTTTCCAAGTTTGTTTCCTATTTCAGTTAATAAGTTTTGTGTAAAGAGCTTCTTTAATAACTGCAGTTTAGTTACGAAACCTCGGTTACAGATAACTGTAGTTAACCTCTCTCGTGAAAACACGGCATTATTGTTCAAGATATCATGAACATGACTGATGTCGAAAACATCCCGGGTAGCTTTGTTCATCGAATTTAAAAACGCTTTCAATGCGATCGATTGGAATTTCTTATTTAAGAGTGACTTCCGGTAAATACTATGGATAGGTGTGCAAAATGCAAAAATCGAATTCCTTCAAACTTTTTCACAAGAAAGCCCTCTGGAAACTAGTTAAGAAAATACAACTTTTAGTTCGTTTGGATTTATATTTTTCAAGTAAAGCGATTTTTAAATTTTCACCCTTGGAGAAGCCCTCGAACCACTGAAGAATGTGCTTCGTATTTGCGACTCGTGTAAGAAATCTAAAACAATTATCAAATCTATTTCGATATTACACAATTCAATGACCCTTCCTTTACAAAGTACAGTTATTAGAATTGCAAAAGATTCAAACCTGAATTTTTTAAAAAAATTCAAATTTACCCTCCTAAACAGCATTATCAGAAAGCTCGATTTTGGCAAATTTCAACGGCAAAACTCCCTACCTGGTACATGGATTCCGCTGTAAAGATGGTATTCTATAGAAAGATGTAAGGCTTCCTCTATCGTTCTGTGAAATAAAATTTTGGGGCAACTTAAACTGCGAATTTAGACGACCGAAAATATTTACGGTACTCGCTTGAAGTTTATGACCTTTGAACTTACTGTTGTCTTCATGAATACAAAAGATAACCTAAACAACAGTTGAAATTTTAGCCTGAATGCGACCCTTTCCCCCATTTAAAAGATTTGTAGTTATTGTTTATCTTCTGTGGGCAATTTTATCGAAAGTAATATTTTTTTACGCTGATAAGGAGTTCTAACTTGTTTATGAGTACGTGCGTATTTGTTTACTGAAGCGGAAATTTGTGGTTATATTAAATTTATTCCATCTAAGTTCTATTTCGTGTGCTGCAAGGCGTTTCGTGTTCTCATTAAAACGACATGGTATTGCCAAGTAGAAGGTTTTCTTCTCAGATTTTAAAACAACATATAGTTTTTGACTTACCGTCCACATGCATGGCTTGATTTACTCAGCAGCGTTACACCGGGTGTGATAGCGCTAAGATCGCGTGACAATAATTGACAAATCGCTTTTTGCAAATCGAATTCATCAAAATATATTTATTATATCTTTTGACATCATAATGCTTCGAGACTACTTGATAAAGACTCTTGTGAAATAAGTCTACAAAATTTTGAAACTCTCATTACGGTGAAATGAAGAACCTGGATCTACTATTTTTATGCCGCGGTCGTGTGATCGTCGAGTGTGGTATCACATGGCAATAACAACTAAAAAATGGCCACCTGCAGTTATTCTCAAATCGTCTGTGGCATGTGCGTCACGTGCGGTCCTAGGGTTTCGAATCCCGCACATATTCAATTTGTTAAAATTGGATAATGTGGCAAAGATATTCGAGGTGTGTTCACAAACGGCGGAGGTCTGGGTATCTGTACTTGTTTCCAACGGATATCCCTCCTCGTTTGTACAGAAGATCACAAAGGCACGAACAACCCCAAGAAGAGAGCCCGACGCGGAATTTAAATCCACCGCGGTTTTACCTTATGTCCAAGGAGTTTCGGAGTCTCTCCGCCGCTGCCTAGAACAATAAGGCATTTGCACCGTCTTCAAGTCCGACACGACACTTCGGTCACACTTAGTGCGACCCAAGGACACCGTCAACCCGGCTAAACAAGATGGTGTTGTCTACAGGATTCCCTGTGAGTGTGGCAAAGTGTTCATCGGGGAAACAGGGAGATCTATGCAGGAGAGGATCAAAGAACACGACAGGGATATACGACTCGCCCGTACCCAGACCTCCGCCGTTTCTGAACACACCCACGAGACTGGCCACTATCCTATCTGGAATGAGGTCAAGTTTATTGATCGAGATCCTCACTGGTACACACCTAGGGTCAAGGAAGCTATTCACATAAGACCATCCTAATAACATCAACAGGGATAGTGGAATTGAAATTCCTGAAGCATGGATGCCCACGATCAAAAAACACAACAACAGGATAGGAGAACAGTACAACAGCGGACCACTGAGGGAACAGCTACTCGTCGGAACAATAGAACAATAGGAGGATCGAAATGCACCAATCACAGCCGACCTTTGTGATATAAATGTACCGTGCAATCAGTCGACCTTATCGCCTGAAGACGTCGCGATCTACATCTCAAGTGACTACATCGTGAGACAAACGATAATACACTTTATCATGAGAGCCTACAGGCAACAAAATTTGCGTCTGAGGGTGGAGTCTTCTCGACTGAACCAGATTTATCCCACGATCCCCTTTCTGGTTCTTTTCATGTTGTATCCATTGCTCTGGACAGGAACAGTTCTTTTTGTTGCTATGCCACGTTATCCCCCATAGGTCCTGATGACGAGGGCATACTGTTGTGTTCAAAATACCTTCATCCACGTCAAAACAACCTTGGAAACAAAATGTGTGATATGCGTTTACTGGAAGTTTAGTTTAAAGGTAAGGGTTTCGAAAAACCACGCGACAGCAACGTAACCCCGGGGATGTAAGCCCTTGGATAACATTGAGAGAGGCATCACAGAAAATGTCACGCAGTATTATAGGACTCCGCTTTCTTACGTAATTTAAATGATACGTGAGAATGTTTCGGCGACAGAAGAAAGCAGGAGCCATCCGCGTTTTTGTTCAGTGAATGGGATTCAAAGCTGGTAGGTGCCTTTATACCTTATTTAACACGCAAGAGGACAACAATGCGATAAGTCATCAGATTCGCGGATTTTCATAATAAGAAGTGGGGTCTACAAATTATTATTATTTTTTCAGTCATCTCTGTAATTCCCTTATATATTATTACCTTAAAGTTTCTCTTGACTTATCTCTTGTAGTGAGGCAAGCCGACAAGTATCCCCCCCCCCCTGCCCCACCTTTAATTTCTAGTCCCTCTTCTCCACGTGGTTAGTAATTGGGATCATTTTCGTGGGAGAAACTTGTAAATAGCCGGGCCGCAATATAACTCAAGAGACTACAGTCTCAAGAGACTATTACGCTTTTGCACGGTCAGCTACATTAAAAGAGTGCCATTGGATTTTGATTTCGCGTATATCATGAAATCACGCCTTATTGGGCCTCATGGTGATTGTCTGTTACCGTAGCATTCAGTATTTTCTCGATAATCTTCCGCAATATTTTCGATCTAAAGAGAATATTGAATTACGAATACACTGACCTGCTCTAGCCAACAGTAACCTTACTTCGTCCAGAGAAGAATCACTCACATCAGTAGCCTTCAAATTACCTTGAATGTCTTTGTCACATTTTCGAATTAAAACACATTGAACATGTGCGGGATTCGTAACACTAGGACCGCACGTGCCCCCAACGATTTGAGAATAACTGCAGGTGGCCATTTCTTTGTTGTTATTGTCATGTGATACCACACTCGAGGATCACACGACCGTGGCATAAAAATGGTAGATCCAGGCTTTTTATTTCAGAGCAATGAGAGTTTCAAAATTTGCAGACTTATTTCACAAGAGTCTTTATCAAGTAGTCTCAAAGAAAGATATTATATATATATACTAATGAATTCGATTCGCGAAAAGCGATTTGTCAATTATCGTCACGCCATCTCACCGCTATCACACCCGGTGTAACGCTGCTGAGTAAATCAAGCCATGCATGTGGACGGTAAGTCAAAAACTATATGTTGTTTTAAAATCTGAGAAGAAAACCTTCTACTTGGCAATACTATTTTGTTTTAATGAGAGCAGGAAACGCCTTGCAGTACACGAAATAGAACTTAGATGGAATAAATTTAATATCCACAAATTTCCGCTTCAGTAAACAAATACGCACGTACTCATAAACAAGTTAGAACTCCTTTTCAGCGTAAAAAAATATTACTTTCGATAAAATTGCCCACAGAAGATAAAAAATAACTATTAATCATTTAAATGGGAGAGAGGGTCGCATTCAGGCTAAAATTTCAACTGTTGTTTAGGTTATTTCTTGTATTCATGAAGACAACAGTAAGTTCAAAGGTCATAAACTTCAAGCGAGTACCGTAAATATTTTCGGTCGTCTTAATTCGTAGTTTTAGTTGCCCCAAAATTTTATTTCACAGAACGATAGAGGAAGCCTTACTCTTTCTATAGAATACCATCTTTACAGCGGAATCCATGTACCAGGTAGGGAGTTTTGCCGTTGAAATTTGCCAAAATCGAGCTTTCTGATAGTGCTGTTTAGGAGGGTAAATTTGAAAATTTTTTAAAAATTCAGGTTTGAATCTTTTGCAATTCTAATAACTGTACTTTGTAAAGGAAGGGTCATTAAATTGTGTAATATCGAAATAGATTTGATAATTGTTTTAGTTTTCTTACACGAGTCGCAAATACGAAGCACATTCTTCAGTGGTTCGAGGGCTTCTCCAAGGGTGAAAATTAAAAAATCGCTTTACTTGAAAAATATAAATCCAAACGAACTAAAAGTTGTATTTTCTTAACTAGTTTCCAGAGGGCTTTCTTGTGAAAAAGTTTGAGGGAATTCGATTTTTGCATTTTGCACACCTATCCGTAGTATTTACAGGAAGTCACTCTTAATACACTGGAGGTGTTTATTTTCCGGCCTCAAACTGGAGGATGGATTAAAGCTTTTTACAATAAATTTTCTAGCTGAACAACGGATACACATCTGAGGTCTTCGGACTCCAAAGAGGCGCACAGCAATATGCCCGCTTTCAGGAGCCTTCTTCGTACTAGTACTATGTGAAGAAACGTAATCAGGCGAGATGAAACAGTTAATGGAATCAAGATTTTCCACGTTTTAAACAAGGACCCGCGCTATATAAGGAGCCTTGGACTGGGCGAGCAGTCAGTCATTTCACTCTAGACACGGAGCTGTCAACATCTCCGGGTCGCGCGATACGCACGGAGGTCTCATATCTGCTACTAGTGCTGCGCACAGTGCTTACAAGACTAATAAAGGCTGTCATTCCGTAACTATTTTTTTTAAATCGAAATATCTGACGCGTGGAACGAGTCTGTACAATGTTGCGTGCAGCTGAAAATAATGCCAATGGAAAACGGGTGCAGGTAAGTAAATATTTTTTTTTCTGTTACATCGATTCTCTTTGTATCGTTTGTTAGCCTCTAGAGCTGTATTTCACGAATGTCTTTGTTACCTTCATACGTAGGTAACTCTTGAGATTGATGAAAGTAAAAAGGACCAGTTTTTTCGTCTCCTTCAAGAAATTCCAGAGGTGGCCTGCGAAGTTGTGTCCGTACGAAGCATCCAAAGTGGAAACGGTTAGTAGACTACAGTTCTAACGCACCATTTACAACTTATAACTTATTATTTACAACCTTCACAAACTCGGCTTCTCGAAGATTGCAGGAAAGACTTCAGCCAGCGACAAAAAGCAGAAAAACTGTTTGATAATAATTTGACCGTTTTGATGGAGCAACAGTTTTCGAATTGCGCGCCTTTTCTCAGTGATAACAAATGGAACTTGATTCCTCGGTGTCGAAGGTTACATCATCCTGCTTCCGGCGACACCTAAAACATTCAATGTGGATTTGTATCCGTTCATGTATTTTTATTAGAGTAGTGGGAATCTCTGCTCGGGCGGAATTGTTTATAGCAAGGGAACAGCTTCCAAATTTTTGGTTTAGTTTCCCAAAGATTATGACATGGTCTCCAGTTGTCATAGAGTTGTACCATTGATATGTATCACATAAACTACATATGATCAAGTGGATATTTCCAGGACTGATATGCAATCTTGAACAATTCCCTTCATGTAAGTTGATTTCCCTGTAACAATTTGGGATTATCATAAGAGGTTGTGTGTATGACTCATTGTACTTACCCTTGAGTTGCCCCTGTTCACTTCCATCCGAATTTTTATTCTAAACTTTTTTTTTTTTCTACAGCGAGGAAGCGTTTTGCCGTACCAATCGATGAAGAACCACTACGGCCATCACCTGTTCGTCTCTTTCCTCGAAAAAACGACGAGGCCGTTGCTATTTTCGCCAACAATGAGTCCAGCGTAGCTGCGCCGCCCCAAGTTCCAGAGTCAACCTGTGACTTCTGTCTCCGAGCTCCGTGCATCACATCTTCTGAATTCAAACCAAACGGAAGATGTGATGCACGCATAACCAACCACACAAAAAGGCGAAAAGACTATAAGTGGTATTGGAAGACCCTCAAGGACAACGGGCTTTGGGACAACCCAACGTATCTTGAAAAAAAACAACAACTGGGTTGCCTTATTGACGACGTTAGAGAGGTTATGCCACATTGCGTGATAAAGGACGTTCGTGATAGGTGGCCTAACCCCCCTAACGTCCCCTATCAAGGGCATCGTCGCTCGTGAGAAGCGACATTAGCAAGCAAGCTCTTTCTTGTGAGCGTCAGTTTCATCATGGATAGACCTCACTTTTCGCTTCCAGCCCAATAAATCAACGCAGTTTAACAGTTAGTTGACATGGTGAACCTTTTTTGTTTTTCAGTACAGTGTCAACAACTTCTGCAAGAGTACTTCTTTTTTTCTTGATACACAGTTTTGCACGGCATCTAAAACTACAGCATTCTAATTTTACACTCGTCAGCCTTCAAGCAACGGACTGAGTTACAATGAATTATAAAAAGTTGTCCATATGCCATCCTTGAGCTCGTAGGTTTTATCTGACAGTACCCTGTGTGGGGCAATTCTGTCCGGTTGGCGACTGGTCTGATAGTACTGTTCAGATGTGGCTTCACGCAGCACATTCTCATTCTAAAAAATTGAAATAGAACAGGAAAATAATACATACCACAGCAACCATGGACAGGTCATGTACTTCATATGCAACTGTCCATTGCTGCTTTCTTCAGTTAGCTTTAATTTCTATTTTTCAATAAAGGGAGCTAACCTGGGGTGGGGAGGGGGGGGGGGGGGACTCCCATGTAAAAAGGATGGGGGTGCTCATCATACCTTTTTGGGGTTAAAATAGTAGTTTCGGTTCATCTTAGGGTGTTCAGCCTCAAAAGGTCCACATCGGGAACTTTTGCACTACCTTTTAGGTTAATGAGCCAAAAAAAATTTGACAGGACACAATGTATTGTCTTACAATTGGTACTTCTTGAGGGTGAAAAGAATTGCAAGCCACGCCCACGACATAGGGTCTTGGTAACTGTTAGGGTTTCTTTTTATGCAAAATTTTCGGCTAGCACTCCTGACCTTTTCATATGGGAATTTCCCCCCCCCCCCCCCACCAGAAAGTTGATGGTAAAGATAATGATAATAATTTGAATAATAGTTATAATTAACAATTACTGGTCTATAGTGCAATTTCTATAACAGTGAAAAGAATAAGTGTCCTTGTGTGGACGTTCGTTATCCTCTGTCTATGTTTTTCCACTTTTTGTGAAGATACATGAATACAAATAAAAGTGTTGTGGTACATACCCAGTCAAGAACTGCAAGCTGCATTCTCATTTCATAGGTGTCTTTACGACTGAAATGGATGCGCTTCTGTGCATAAATAAGCATCACCATATGCAGTGATTCTATCCAGAAAGTATCTCGGCACTACAGTAAATAGAGGTAATAAGTTCAAAGTTATGCCATTGAAGAAAGCTTTTGTATTGTAAATGAAACATGTATAGAGCCAATCGTGCTTTCTTAGGTGGGAGTAATGTTGCTGCCTACTCGTGGACTTTCCACATTCAGTATGAAATGTAGTGGTTATTTGTAGATCTGTGAAGTAAAAATACAATTCCATACCATAGATATTGATGTATGAATTATTATTACCAAGGCATAATCTTCAGCAAATTTGTAGATGTTGGTACCCACTATAGCCTTCCGGTATGCTGCAATAGCCTGCTCAGTAACAAGAGGTTTTTTGCTGCATACATAGCCTTCTTGATGACACCGAGACTCCTGATGGCAATTTGAATGATCCCCCTATACCACACAGATAAAATGAATAGAAGAACCATTCAATCATCTATACAATTTTTAGTATGTAGAGTCATGGATTCTGAATCAGTAACTTGTACAACCTTACTAATGACAAGGTGTAAAGGGCTCACCTGTGGGGTGAGGGTAATAGAAACTTACATTGTCACAACAGCCACTAACCACTCATATCTACTTGTGTCCTTGGAAATAATCTCTTGTTGTCAGAAAATTAAGATAGCAATTCAAATGTACAAGTTCCTAGTGAACCCTTTTACCTGGTAATGGTCTACAATGTTTACTATGTATCGCCTCAGCTCATCAGCATCACCATTGCAATTCTTCATTGCATAATAGATATGCGTCTTCGTGCACTTCACTGTCAAAACAATGGCATTTTTAGAAGGTTTTTTAACTTCAAGTAACGGTACTGTAATTCATAGGATTTGCACCACACAATTTAAGCAAAGATGAATATGACATACAAACAAGCCACTTCGAATGCAAAGAGGGCCTTTGCAGAGCTTATGTTAGTTTCAGTTTGTATCCTACAATGGAGAATTACCTTTGTCAGACAACTCTGCAAACCATGATCTCTCTGAGTCCCTAACAAGCCCACTGGCAACCTTTTTGATGGCCTTCTTGACACCCTTCCCACCTTTATTAAGGAAAAGGAAAACAAGAACTACCATTCCTTATCACAGAGACTAAAACAGACCATAGCTACTAGCTTGATGCTGATTACAAGCTAATCCTTACTAGCGAAACCTAGTAATTTGGTTGGTGACCTACCATGCCAACTGTCATATGAGTTCCTAATCCCTTTCGTTGCAAGCCACTGCCTCAATGCCGGCACATAGTCATGTGCAACTTCACCAACACGATGACCTACAGGTGTTGCAAGGGTCAATACAAGAGTTTAGCAAAGAAACATAGGCTTTTAGACTTCATAAAACACACAGATTATACATGTGTGAAACAAGTAGTATTTGCATAATATTCATGAAACATTATTCATAAGAAACCAGTGCGAGAAACCCTCCTTTCTATGTGTGACAAACACCTGTTCAAAATAAATATAGTCTTCCAACATCTTGGAGTCACACAATATTTTTGGGATAAATCCTGGCAAGAAATATAGGTACTGTGATCATTTACGAAAAGCCAGACATATCCTGCATCTAATTATGAAGTGGTTATCATTTATGAGAAGAGTGCACTATCAAATCAACATTACAACTTACCAAGAGCTGTTAGAGAATCTATCACTGCTTTAGTCATGGGTACTTCTCGAGATGCTGCAGACAGCATATCTTCTTTATCCCAATTTAGGCAACAAATAACTTTCTTGTTTCTGAAAAAAAAAATTAAGAGAATTATCAACAATGCCACATGTTAGGCTGTATTCAAGCAGAGATGGTTATAGTTCAAAGTCCCCACCGATAAGATAAAGCAGAAACTGTGGTGTGCTGCGCAGCTCGGCTGGAATCATGTCTAGCATCTGTTATGATGATCTAAATTTATGAAGAAGGAAACAAAATTCCATGAAATTTAATTGAATCAATAGTTCACAAACAAAACAAAAAAAGTGCAGAAATTCCCGGAAAGGCTGCATCATGCCTTGGAAACATACATCTCCTTGGAGAAGATATTGAGCATCCTGCTGTGCTTCCGACCTAGCTTCCTGTAATTTTATCTCATACCAGGCTTTCACAGCATTCTTGTATCCTAAAGAAGTGTATACTGGAAAGAGGGAAAAAGAACAACTGAAGTATGTTCACAAGAGAAAAATAAGCTGCATAACTGGTTCCCTCATGGCAAGGAAGAAGGCAATGAAAAGAAATAAACTCTATGACACTTTTTCTAGAAATTGCATGATCACTGATGAGTATAGGGAATTTTTGTGTAGTACACCAACTAAAGTATAACAATACTGCTATTGTCAGAGAGGATTATTGTATTTCAGAGAAATTGTAATACCGGTAGTAATGTATCTCTCGTCCACATTTCCGATGTGAGCTGCCTTACAAGCACTGACATACTGGGTCTCGGTAAGGCCAGAACTGATAAATCCATGTAAAACCCTAAACAAAAATGACAGCAGTGTTAGCTTACACAAATGTCAAGTTCAAAATTTTCGGAAATTCAAATATAAAAAATTACTTATACTTTTACCTCAAATTGGCTGTGTACTTTCCGCCGATGATACTGCTGGAATTCCATCGAAGGGAATGACCGGCCACGCAGCCCACGCTGACGAGCGCCACATGTCCATGCTTTATCGCATCGAACGATGGCAACTCTAGAGGATAGCCACATAAGGGACACCTTCCGCCATATTGTGCCATTGTAGATATGAGGTTTCGCACCGCATCGTTGGATGAAAGAAAATAGTCTTCGTTCTCCGTACTTTGGGTGTGGATATCGAACTTTCCGGTTGTATTTTCACCGTAACCCAAAATATACGGATCAGAGATATCCGTTTGCGTTTGTGCATCCATTTTTTTCGAACACGAAGGAAAAGGTTGTGGCGAAGGTTGTGGCGAAGGTTGTGCCGAAGGCTGTTGTATCGTAGACAAAAACAAAGATTGACTGGCTGTGATTACCATCTGACTTCGTTCGAACTCTTCGAATGAGCTCAGCAATCGTTCCATCATCAAAAGGTTACCCATTGGTGTACGACTGGTTATACGTAAGGCACTTTTAACACGTTGAATTTTAGCTTTCAATCCCTCCAAACGCTCCTCCATACCCGCTTCAACCTCAAGCTGTATGCTGTACCTAATCCGTTGTGTACGAGGAGGCATTAGTTTGGGCTTCTTGGAGAAAGATTCCGCCATGAAAAATCAAAAGCACCGAAAAATAGTTGATAAGATAAAATAGCGCCTAAGAAGCAAAGACAATGCGTGCAAACTAGCTCGATTCAAAGTGGAAGTTGTGTCACCACAGCACGACAGCTTCCGCCATGAACCGAACCGTCATTCCCAAAAACGCATATATTACATCATGCCCTTTTTTTGAGCATGCCAAATATTGCATAGAAGATGACATAGGCATATTGAAGGCTCAACAAAGCAACGAATCGTCTGCGAGGAGTCTGTGAGCGGGTGCGTATGTTCAGGAATTGACAGGGACGGTTACAGGCGGGAAATTCAAATTTCCTTCGCTAAATTCTTCAATTAGCGTTAGAAGGATCAGGATTTTAGTACATTTCTGACTTAAATTCACAATTTGGGTGGTTCTACACTCGCATTAAGTTCTTAATGTGTAGGTTTTTATTTGTTCCATTGCAGAGTGGGTTTACCGCATCTTCCTCACTGAGTCCGCCATCTTTGATTAGGACTACGAACAAAGATTGCGTGACAAAGAGGGGGAGGAGCTATGCCTTTTATAGCGCGGGTCCTTGTTTAAGATACAACCGTCTTTGATTCTGACCTCAGATCTGCTGAAAACCTGTTTAAATAACTATACCCATTCCAAAAGTGCTCTGGTCTTAAAATTAGCAAAAGCGAAACTGAAGGTACTTGGTTAGGTCCCAACCGTTATAAAAAGACTAAGCACTTTGACATTGTATGGCTCTATGAACAAGTCTGCGCTATTGGAATCTACTTCTCACATAATACTGTAATGAAGTTTCGAACAAGAAAAATTTTGAGCGAAAGCTTTCTGTCATGAAAACCCTACTATACATTAGGTGCCCTAGGAAACCGTCAAGTTATATGGTCGCATTACAATTCTAAAAGCGCTTACTCTTTCAAAACATATTTAAAACACCTCTACGTTATCGTTTTCCTTGTCCTTTGTCAAAACTGTGAATCGAGCCATGAAACTTTTCATCCGGGTGAAAACAGCAAAGATTAATCACGCAGTAATATGATTGGGCCAAAGGAGAAAGAAGGTCTCAATATGCGCGATTTTGAAATAGTTAAGGGTAAGGCGGCTAAACGACAGTGCTGGTGCTAGCTGGAACGTCATCTCTTTAGCTTTCTTACTTAATTTCGTTGGTCGATTTCTTTTTCAATGTAATTGATTTAAGGTTACTTAGAGTTAACATTCCGATCACCTTCATAATGAAGCCCTGGAAGCTTAGAAAAAAATAATTTTCTTCACTCCTGAAACTAAAGAACTGATACTAGACGAAACCATTTGGAATAATAGGTTCATAAGGATTGATGATGTTCCAGTCTCTTATAAACAATGATACGAAGCTGGAGTCAGCAAAATCAGCGACATTTTTCCTGGCGACTCCTTTTTGACCCTCGATTAATTTTTATCTACATTTAAGGTAAATGTCCTAAAATATTATAGCCTTTGCCACGCTAATCCTCAAGAATGGATTAATTAATTGAAAGACAAAGGTGCATATGCAATAATAATGAATCCTCTAAAACTAACAATGGCAACAAATTACCACTGAATAAACTGTCTTGCAAGTCTGCTAGCCAGGTGTTCGTTGAACTAAAATTTGAAACACCTACAGCTGGGAGGAGAATGAAACAAGCAAACTTTTCGGAAGCAATATAAACTCTCTACAGTATCCCTTTCAAAGTCACTAAAAACATTCGACGTGCTATCATTAGGTTTAAGATAAATCCATCACATTTTGCTCACCAACGTCCCTCTTTTAGGGACTCGCTTGCTCAACAAGAAAACTGCCACCTTTGTTTTTGAAACACAAACCTATACCCTGTCCTTTCTGGCAGAGTTTTTGGAATCGATTTGTTATCCCCTCACCATTAGAGAAACCAGCCTACGCACACAAAAATGCCGCACATAAAGATGGTCGGTAAGACGGTTCTTCATTTATGTTTGAAGACTGCATGCCAAATTTCAGCCAACTCGGCGAGGTACGGTGGCCGGCCGAAGTTCGAACCTTATAGATTATGACTCTCAATGCCACAGCAGCTGCGTATACTTCGAAAGGCAAAAGAAGGTAAATATACCTCTTTTTACCCCTTTTATTGCTCAGATGATCATCCAACTCTGCAGTACGGTAAGTGAAAATATCCACTTATTTAGCATTTAAGTGACATTTTCTAAACTACATACCTGTACTTGTGGTTGGCACATGAATAAACATTACTAGATTACATCATCATGATTATATTATCCCCAAATCCCGATCGTAGTCATTGTCTTCTTATTATTTTCATTCGAGTTTGACTTTTCTTACAAGGGAAAGTTCAACAACTGTAAACACAATCTCTCGATGAAATGATTGTTACATTGTTTCTAAAGTGAAATCATTTATCTATTACTTGGTTGATTCTGTAATCGAATGGCCAAGAATGAAAAGATTGAATACGCACAACTTATTAATTTTCCCTCCTAGTAGATAACGGACTAGCTCAAAGACCTTTCTCTGGTAAGAATTGGAAGCTGAAGTTATAGTCTTGGTAGCAATGAGATGGTAATGTGCATGCTGCTTTTTAAACACATCAAACGCGCGACCAAAAACTTATGTCCATTGTTGCTCAACTTACCATTTGGGAAGTTGTTAAAAATAGGAGCAGCCGAAATTTGAGCCACCATCACCCAAAGGCAAAGTAGGCCGAGCAAAGTTTTCGCAGTCATTTTGTTTTGTGGGACTCTATCTTTCCTTTGTGAAGATAATTGACACAAACATGTATGAGGCTTCTGTAACCAATTTTAACTTAACAAAATAAGGCCCCTAAGGGGTGACTCATTTGTGGTCGTAATGGCGAACTCGATGGGAGACCCCGCTGTTTTGTTTTTTTTTTTACAAAATAAGGCTCTCAAGGTGGTTCTGAGCTAACCTGATGTTGTTGATTTCATGAAACAGGTGAGTCCACAGCAGTTTGCAAATATTCTTCTCAAAAGGAGATCTAATTAGAAGTGCTGTTAACAGCAGGAGCGTGAATATGCAAAAGTTGTTTAGCCTTGCGCGAATGCGCAACATTTTTGTCATAAATCGAGACAAGGAGTGTTTCGCGTGGCTACGCTTTTTAAACAAACCGCAAAGCATTAAGATTATTTTTAATGTTTATTGAAACATAAAGGCGGAAAGAGACTTGGTCCACTGCCTCAGTCTTTGACGAACTTCTTTTTTCTGCTTGACACGTTTTGAGTGGTCATAGAGTTTACTCGCCAGCCTAACGCGAGCTTGTGATGGATACGCTCGTCCCAGAGGCAAGACTCTCAAGGAGCTGGTGAACATGCCCTCTGTTCTTGTTTTGTTCCATCCTCGATCTTCAAAGAATGACATACGTTTACTCGGTGAGGCCTGGGTAGGGACAGAGTGAAGAAATAGAAATGAAATGACTGAGGTATTTTTAGTCCAACGTCAGACCCGATTTTTATCCTGAAAAAAGTCAAAAAGTTCTACTTTTATTGACTAGACCAAATTTAAGCGACTTGTGGTGAAAAAAGTTCAGAAAACCCTAAAGGCTTCAATAATTACCTTTAGATTCAACTCAAGTTTTTGGGAATAGAGCCAATGAAAAAAAAAGTTGTGCAGCTGTGGAAGTCTCAGTTCGTGCAACGACGTCAACGAATTTTCTGAGCATGAAATTGTAACGGCTTCATTTAGTGAAACCTCCTTCCTTTATTTTTTTAAATCTATCCCGTCGTGTAATTGTTTTTTAAAAACTAAATAAAAAACCCACTGGTGAGAAACTCGATGGGAAACCTTGTAGTTTTATTATTTTTTTTTTAGAAAATAAGGCTCTTTAGGTGGTTTCGTGTCAAATTTGTCACATTATTATTTTCTATTGGACGATCACGTAACACTTGCAAAATGGTTGTCCAAAGTTTTCATCTGGCGTGCCGGAATTCTTTTATTGATCAATTTTTGGAAGAAGAAAACAAAGAACAAAAGACACCTATCGAACCTGCAAGGGTTGCAAAAGAGAAATACTTCTTGTGTAGAATATGTCTGTTCCAGATGGTTACAAAACAAAACAAAAACAAAAACAACAAAACAAAACAAAACAAAAAAAAAAACAAAATTTACTAATTTGATTGAAAATGAAATTGCTGGCTTGACGAGAATTAAAACACAATTTGGGTTACTTGTTAAGTTGTTAATCGTCAGAAACAATGAAACACAACGCACGGAGCAATATTTCAAACAAAATAAGCCCTTCATTCTTAACAAACAATGAAGAAATGATAAATTTAACAAATTGACGTCAGTTTTTACGCGTCTGTCCTCTTATTGATGATTAATTGCGCCACAACATTGTCAAAGTAGCTGTGGAGCCAAGAGCCCTAGGCGAGTGGTTCCGCAGTAAACTTTGCAACTGTTATGGCGAAATTTATCATCGATAAGGGGACAGACGCATAAAAGACCGACGTCCATTTTTTCTTACAATAACAAGACCCCAAAATGGTTAAATGCCGGGAATAAATGAGGGAAAAGACGCCTTAAACTTGCCGTAAACAAAGATGAGTGAATTTTATTCAAAATGACGCGAACATTGTCAATAGCTCTTCTTGCTTTTTGATTGGCTACTTAAAAAAGTCCATAAATCTCATTGGATAAAAAGTTGACAGTTTGACAGCTGAAAGTTGAACTTGAAAACTTGCCTAAATTAAAACTTTATCCGTCTGTACTCTTATTGATGACAAAAATGAGCCAATCAGCGCGCAAGAAAATATACAATTATTGTAAAAGAAATGCATTGAACAGCTTTATTCACTGCAAAAGTTGAGCCATTTACAGACTTCAAGAGAGTTCGTTAAATCTCTGTAAAATGTCCACATTTCCTTTGTAAAGTACAATCTCTGTAAATTTGCACACTTACAGAGATTTTGCAATGTCTATAAAAAGCCTAAATTTTCACTTTGAGATCGCACAAAATGTGCACGCATTGTTGCTATTTTTCTTGTAAGTTTTTTGTAAAATTTACGGAAATTTTATAGCAATTGAATAAATTTCTGTAAAATCTCCACATTTTCTCTGTGAAAAGGACAAGAGAAAAAATATTTAATCTCTGTAAGATCGAGAACATAAAATCTTTTATGTCTATACAATTTGAGTTAAAATAATACCATAAAATGTTAATAAAATCTGTGATGCACAAATTTTCATTAAATGTTTATTCATTATTTGTAAGAGAATTTTGTTGCCTTAACTAGTTTGTCCATAGTAAATGGTTCGAACTCAGGAGTATCAGCACTTCATATAGTGTGATCGTCCGGGTGAGGGTAGTTCTGAAAAGAACTGTTGTTGGTGACTGACGTGTCGACAACCTGAGCGGAAGTCATCTTCAGAGTCAAGTGAATAGTGTTTGCTTAAGTCTGGTCCGTTGAACGTTATTGGCCAGGTTAGCCATGATGGTATTGGCTGAAGGACTCGCGTTAAGTTTGTCATCAGTCATTGATGAGTTTCGATCCGTCTATTGTGAGTCAAATTGGTCGATTTTTTGGTCCATGTGTTGTTAAGTCGGTCTGTTAGAAGTCTGTTTGCTGGTTTCGTTTTCGTTTCCGTCGTGGATAAGTCGTTTGTCGGCGCCTTACAAACGACTTAAAGTTTTGGCGTTTAATTTTCTTTAAATTTTTGTCAATGTTAATTCGGGTTGATTTTTTTCAACCATCATCGCGCTTGTACCAGCGTGATGGTATACATTTGTTTGCGCGTTCGAGAGTTATTAAGCATTTATGGCTATATACATCCATATTCAGCCATTATCACGGTTCTTGAATAATAGTATTAGTAATATTAAAAATTGCCTGAAAATCATGGTGGGATTGATTATCAAGTAAAACTCTTGTTCTTTGGATCCTGAAAGGGAAACTCCAGAAAAGATACATGACGCCAAACAAAGGTTTCATGCACATTTTGATAATGCTGAGCAATCCATGAAAGTAGTGTTAAAGATAATTTCCAGTCCGTACTGCGCACTCTCAATAGTTTGTTTAAGTTTTTTGTTTTGTTTTATGTAAGGCATCACAAAATGAAACATTTCCCGACTACGTACTCCTTCACTCCTTCACTCCTTCACTCCTTCACTCCTTCACTCCTTCACTCCTTCACTCCTTCACTCCTTCACTCCTTCACTCCTTCACTCCTTCACTCCTTCACTCCTTCACTCCTTCACTCCTTCACTCCTTCACTCCTTCACTCCTTCACTTCCTGTTAGACATTTGAAACCCCGGGTGATGGTGGGAACTCCCATATGAAAAGGTCAGGGATGCTCGTTGGAAAATTTGAATTTAACTTCTAAAGGAGACTAATATGGGAGTTGCTCGAGCCTCATTAGATCCCTTAAAGATACCACTTAAAATAGAATAGGTGCGATTACTAGCCACTGTTTAATAAAGGATCTGGCGCGCACTTGTAGACCCAACTGGCGTACTCTAGAGATCAGCGGAAGTCAAACATAAAAAAAAAAAAAAACAGTAGTTAAATGAGAGCGCTACTTTTAATTATTATTTCTTCGAGTGCACCCTAAAGGATACGTTGACAGCTAAAAATATTGACGTTTCGTCGTCAACACCCTAAGTGAGACTAGAATCTTTGATTTGTATCCGAGACCACGAACATCTCCGACCTTTTCATATAGGATTTCCCCCCCCCCCCCGGTTTCGAATCATCGTTATCGTCTCTACTTAAAAACACGGTAAATACCGGTTTCGAATCATCATTATCGTCTCTATTTAAGAACACGGTAAATACATCAAGCATTAACAATTTTATATAAAAGCTACAACTTATTACGAATTAAAGACTATGTCGTTTAAGGCCGTTTCATAGTCGCACTGTACCAAGTTAGTTATTCTTTGAATAGACCAATTTTGATATATTAAAATTCAGCTTAAAACAATAGACCTCAGCACGATGCTCTGGGGAATAAACCCCACAAACTCTGTAGTTGTTCCCCAGAGCCTCGTACTGAGTTCTATTGTTTTAGGATGAATTTTAATATATCGAAATGCTCTACATTTAATAAATTTTCACACGTACGTTTTTATAAATAGAAGCTACATCTAATTATATAAATAGCTCATTTCCCCCGGGTGCCCCTCATACTAGTTTAACCATACTCGATTGCCTAAAAAGAAGACATTGAAAGTCACAAAATTGACGAGCTGTATGAATTTTTTAATGATTCAAGCCGTGATTAAATGTTTTAGACGATCAACTGTTATGACTGAGAATTGAGGAGAATTGCACTGTTTATTTATACGATATTGTAAATATACACATAGATACGGACATGGCGAAATGAGGAACAGATAGCTGATAAATAGAAGAAACGACATTACACAAGGCTGGGAGTTCTGCAGTCTTTCATACCGCCTTGGAAAGGGAAGTAGCGGACGAGACATATTGCTGTCCTCGTGGTATAGTGACTCTACGCTGATCGCTTCTTTTTTTAAATTTCTAAGGTGAGGAAAGGTGACAAAGAGAGAAAGAAAAATCACTGATACTGGCTGGGAAAATCATTAACGACAAAAACGAGAGGAATGAAAATAATAATTATTACTTGCTTTGGTGATCGGACAAGAAGCGGTACTTTCTTTATAATTGTCTCGGTCTCTCGGACGAGGATAACTCGGTCTCTCGGACCGATAACTTCATGAATGTTTTCAACAGTGTTACATCTCCTCCTCCTCCTCTCTTTCTCTTACCGTTGCGTTTTGCACTATTTCTTAACAATGCCATTGAGCTTAAACTTTAACTTAACCTACGGATTAAAACTTCAAGTCAGTGGCACCAAAATTGCTACTGTTTACAGGCGATCCATTTTCCAAGTTGAGTGGCTCATAGCTACTTTGAATTAGACTTTACCTGCATATAGCAACTTTTGGGGGTAAACAGTTTCATTGATAAATTTCCTGTGGACTCGGAGTAGCCAATAGCTGGTTTTCACGAGCCAGACGTTCTTAGCAACCAAAAAACAGACCTGGGATCCCGTGGAGATGTAAAACTTTTAGTCCTACATCTCCACGGGATATCCAGTGGCTTACAACATTCCAGTGTAATCATATCCCTGTCGGTGATCGTTTATGTTCCACAAAACGCGTGAAGTTTTGCACGAATGTGTCATAATCCTAAAGTGTGAAATTATAGATACTGTAACACAATTCCATCGTGGCAGAAAGATACAAAACATTTTAATAGACGGCGATTCGGGAAATCGCGCGACTGACGTGAAGAATTTAGATTAAGAAGAAAAAATAACGTTGAAACAATGTGTTTTCTAGGTTGGGGCGCAACCGCCAGTTGAAAACTAAGACGCTTTGATACATTTCTTACTCTTGTAAAGCTACGGAGCACGTATAGATGAAACGTTTTCGCTAATCTCAGTTATCATTGTTATCCAGTAAGCGAAGTGACTATGCCCAGCAGCCCAGAAATGCCCGAGAGTCAGAACTGTTCTCAGATTTTCCACGGAAAGCCTGATTCAAACCTGTTTACGGTATTCTCTGTATACATGTTTGTTGCTTAGCGATTCCAAAAATAATCTGAATTTCCTCTAGTAGTCGAATTCGAAGATCCTGTGCACCGGCACTTTGAAAATCAGTTAATGTTATGGGCAGTCAGGAAATTATCTCAAAAATTATGGCAAAGCTCTCAAGAGCGATAGAAATCTCGAGTACATAATCTAATTGTTTACGAGAAATGCCAAGCGATTCTGGAAACAGCGCGACGGAAAAATCACTATCACGATTTTGTTACATGTCCCGAAGCACTCAGCAACTGTATTGCATGGACTTCAGCCTAGATGAACCAGAAAGGATATGTAACATTTTCCTATCATGTCACGCACGACGGAAAAATAACTATGACGATTTTGTTACATATCCAGAAGCACTCAGCAACTGTATTGCATGGACTTCAGCCTGGATGAACCAGAAAGGATATGTGACATTTTCCTATCATGTCACGCACGACGGAAAAATAACTATGACGATTTTGTTACATATCCCGAAACACTCAGCAACTGTATTGCATGGACTTCAGCCTGGATGAACCAGAGAAGGATATGTAACATGTTCTTAGCTATAATGTCACGCACGACGGAAAAATAACTATGACGATTTTGTTACATATCCAGAAGCACTCAGCAACTGTATTGCATGGACTTCAGCCTGGATGAACCAGAAAAGGGTATGTAACATGTTCTTAGCTATAATGTCACGCACGACGGATAAATAACTATGACGATTTTGTTACATATCCAGAAGCACTCAGCAACTGTATTGCATGGACTTCAGCCTGGATGAACCAGAAAGGATATGTGACATTTTCCTATCATGTCACGCACGAGGGAAAAATAACTATGACGATTTTGTTACATATCCAGAAGCACTCAGCAACTGTATTGCATGGACTTCAGCCTGGATGAACCAGAGAAGGATATGTAACATGTTCTTAGCTATAATGTCACGCACGACGGAAAAATAACTATGACGATTTTGTTACATATCCAGAAGCACTCAGCAACTGAATTGCATGGACTTCAGCCTGGATGAACCAGAAAGGATAGGTAACATGTTCCTATAATGTCACGCACGACGGATAAATAACTATGGCGATTTTGCTACATATCCCGAAGCACTCAGCAACTGTATTGCATGGACTTCAGCCTGGATGAACCAGAAAAGGGTATGTAACATGTTCCTATAATGTCACGCACGACGGAAAAATGACGATTTTGTTGTTGTTTTTGTTTCCTATAGTGTCACGCATTACTGAAAAATTATGTGGTTTTTGTAAAATATCCTGTAGCACTCGGTAACGTAGAAATACTGCGAGGACGTTTCCGTGGGCAAACCATGGCGGATTTATAATATGTGGCTATATGGTGATTTTACTATATATCTGAATTCGTCTTTCAGAAAACTGGTGTACCGTGGACTTCAGTCTAGGGTCTAACCCACGAATGAAAATAGCTATCTAGTCCCCATGCAATCTAAAAGCATGAGAATGGGTGTAAATTATGATATAAATAAAATATTAATCGGAAGACTTAACTTGGTGCGTTTGGCTTGTTGAGTTTTGAAGCTGTTGTCTGGATTCGATGCTCTAGGAGGTTGGTCAGGGGCAGCGCAAGCTGAAGACACTTTCTGGTTGTCTCCGTCGTTCTTGGGTGAATGAATTCATGTATAAAGCAGTCGCGGCTGGCGGTTTCGTTTGGTTTTCAACAACTGTTTTATGGTATAAGCGAAAACCAATCCAAATGTATACGCGCCTTCTTTAACTCCTCGAGGCAAATTCGATTGGAAACTGGCTCAATTTCGCACAAATGCGTCAGAGAGACACCATATCTTCTAACTCAGAGGCAAATCTCGTTTTGTGTCCGTTTTCAACGACCGATGACGGGTTCATTCGAAGTCGAAGTCTTCTTTTATATATGACCGCGCAATATTCCCGCGTTATGAAAATTCATTATAAAATATCAGTTATGTGGCCAGATCATATCTGAAAATAACCAGGGTACTTTTGTACACAATTACTCTCACTGAAAGCAATTATCGCTAACCACAATAGAGCCGCAAATGTCTTGCGATGACAGCAACCTAACAGATAAATGACGTCACCCCATAGCAACCGGACCTGGCGAATTTTTGAGCTTCCGGTTAGCTCTGGCTCGTGATTGTTGTAAAATTTAAACTACAAAACTGTTGATCTTCCTGAGATTTTACTTTAATGATGTATAAGAGCAGCTGAAGACTAATTTTCATACAAATTTTCGTTTCGAATGGGTTCTTGGTTTTGTGATATACTACGCTTGAATTTCTAAGCTTTTGCGTGACTCGGCATTTACGCGACGGCCTAGAAAGCTGTCATGATGGTTAAAAAACTGACTTATTTCGGGGAATTTGGCTATCTGAACGGTTAATGTCTTAGAAAAAAGTATTATTTCAATGTTTTAGAGTTCCTCGAGGGATAAATTCACGTTTTTGTAGCAAAACTCAGTGACAGATGTTTCTGTTGGTTTCCGGCCGCCATGTTGGTGCCCATACGGATGGGCACCAGCGTGGCTTCTCCATACAAATCTCTATAAATTTGGGTAAAAAATTCCTCCGCATATCTTGCATAAGAAAACCAGCAATAAGAAAGCACGTAAGGCTCATCATGAAATATATACAGTCAAACCTCCCGTAAGCGACCACCCAAAACGTCAAGCCTAGGTGGTCGCTTACGGGAGGTGGTCGCTTACGAGAGCTTACACCATAATAGGTAAAAAAAAGAAGCCTCATTGCATATGGTAACTGCAGGAACTTATATTATCCCGTGTTTTAAATGTAATATTCATTTGAAAAGTCAATTTCGAGAAAAAAAATCCGGTACTTTCCATTGAGAAATCTCCGTCTCTTGTAATACCCAGAAATGCGATAATGTTAAAACATCTTATTATGGAAATTTCGCTCTACTATCTGTCAAGCGGTCGTTTACGGGAGGTTAAAAACAAAAGAAAATTTCAAACTGTTAGCTCTAAAAGTGGTCGCGGTTGCTTACAAGAGGTGGTCGCTTACAGGAGGTTCCAACTATAGTGATTTGACTTGGAAACTTTATGTATGCAAACTGCAGTGCGCTGTCTATGAGTTTCTCTGTGTGTTTACTTGTACACCATCTGTTAATCAAATAAAAAACTCCGCCGAGTCTTTTTCTTTTTGCCACCAAAAATGGAGTCACAGGGATTGAATTTCAGAAAAGAAGGATTTATCAAAGTAAGCTTTATTAACCACCATGTTTATCTTATCAAATTAACACAAGGCGAAGAAATAAGAAAAAAAAAGCCTTCATTGTGGTGGCTGTGCTATAAAAAAGAAAAAAAAGATTTTTTTTTATATATTACAATATAATTTACTTAACCAAATTACACTACTTTACACAACTTACACTACATTTCAAATAGACTACATTAAACTACGTTATACCGCTAAAAAAAAGGGTAATGTTTACAGGTTGTGACTCACTGCACAAGATAGCTTTTTTTTACTCAATGTAGAATTGTTGGTGATCGTCTTGAGGACATGCATATAGATCTTAATCTTCATTTAGTCGTCCGACAGTCTTCGCCTCCTCTGACTACGGGTTCTTCACTCGGTTCTTATGTTTCCTATGGAGCTTCTATACCGTCTGGGGCTTCTGTTCCTTCTGGAGCTTCCGTTAGTTCTGGGGCTTCTGTTGTTTCTGGAGCTTCTGTTCCTTCTGGAGGTTCTGGAGCTTCTGTAGCCTCTGGTTCCTCAGTTGCTTCTGGAGCATCTGTTTCCTCTGGTGCTTCAGTTGGTTCTGTTGTGTGATGTTTGGGAGAAACGAGTGGATAAATCATAAATAGACAAAATCACACCGGGTCAGCTGTCGCCATTGCAAAAAATAAACATTTGGGAACTACTTTTGTGTTTTTAATCTAATGGAGCTCAAAATTTGCAACATGATAGACCAACGCGTGTCTTTTGATTTGGTTTTTTTGTGTGTGTGATTTTAACGGCTCTTGGCGGGTAAACGACGCTACCAAAAAAGCAGCACAATGTTATTTTCACTTTCCGAATAAACTAATTCATGATTTTTTCCCTTCAAAAACCGTTAAAATCAATGCTGACCTCTTTATGCTGCCAAACCCGCCTTATAAATCACCTAGAGGCGTTATCAACAGGACTGCACAGCTTATCGCAAGACCTATATGATTAAAGGTGATCGACAATCTGCAACCAGTGGTATTTCCTTGCCAACGTGTTAAGGTTGCAGTATACCTTCAGGTCGGCAATTTCTTCAAATTTGGATTTTTGGGTCAAAGTAGTGGTCGAAGAATAATCTCTAATTCCTGGAAAAAAATTTTTGAAAAGACTAAATATTGGCGGAGAAATGGCGGTTTTACGTTTTCGCCGGAAGTAAAGGTTTACATCTTGATTGACAGCCCTATGGCGCGTATGCAATCAACCGAGACGATTTTCGCGGGAATTACCTGTACGGATGTCACGAACTGACTACTCAGTTGATCAGCTTTGTTGTTCTGACTACCAAGCATTTTTGGTATTAGGTGTAATTTTATTAAGTAATAAGTGAAGGTAGACCACTTTAAAAACATGGACCAGTTCGAAAAAGCGAAAACAGCGAACAACGAGTGAAAATGCATCAATGAGTGAAGATGCGAACGTTCGCCACGCGGATGAGGCTATAGCTATCGTATAAGGCGGGGGAAAAAATCGAGGTAAGAGAAAAGAAAGATTATGTAAAAATTTGGGAACTTGACAGCAATAACAGGGATGTTGACAGAGATTCCGATGAATCCGGTATCGACAAATCGTTGGACTCATTGAGACCCATTGAAATATTATCCATGCACAGTTGACCACGCACAGTTGCTCCGCCGCACTTTTTTTTTTATCAGTTTTCTTCGCCTAGCCACTCTAGCGTTCGTATCCTTTTTCGTCTTCCCCATTTTCCCAGAGTGACCAGCTTCAAGAAGAACCGAGCTACAGAAAAATTATCTCTCCCCCTTCGGCGCCTTGAGCGCATTGAGAAACACAAGTGTTTCTTGGACATTCTATTCACCAGGACGTCAACGATAGTAAACTTTCCCTGCACTGATTGGCTCAGTTATCTGAGAACGCAGTTGAAGGCGTTTGTGGGCGGAGTTTGTTTGCAAACGAGAAGATTTTTCTTAGCGCTGTTTTCTCGAATAATTATTTTTGCTTGAAGCACACACTTTAAAGAGTTATAACTCAAAGGGAATTTGGGAATTGCCCTCAAATTTGGACAGTAGCTAGTTTAATATATAAACTACAAAATTGTGTCTGCGAATTGTTAATTTCGAAATATTTTTTCTTCGAGAGCGATTTTTGTACGATCACTCTACATTCTTTTAATCCTATTTCAAAAATGTTCTGTAACTTTTTACTGCAATTGAATATGGCAAAACGCAGACACGTTTTTTAAGCGCTTTGGGCCCTGAAACCGAGGAAAAAATGAAATTGGCGAAAAACAAAAATCGCTTTGACTTGTAGCTTTCGAAAGGTGATTCGGGCGCTCGCATTTAGTGGTTGTGAAAAATTCGACGATTCATTTTATTTCAAAATTCTTGGTATAGTTTGATAGCCAGCTCTATAAGCTGTAATTTGATGTGTGCTTTAGGTATCTACCGCTTAAACTGTACGCGCTACATCGCTTGCACGCGAGACACCCCTGAAGATATACCGTAACCTTAAGCCCCAGCAAAATCATTTTCTCTGTTGTTTTTTTCTTTTTTTTTTTTTCTTTCTCTTATAAAGAAGAAAATTAATCAACACTTCGCGTAGACGCGTTCGGGAGTCCTTATTATACTGTCTTTGGTTGTTTATCCCTGACCGATACGAATTGCACTTCGTTCGTACAGATGTAACTGGTTGCATTAATTTTAATTAATTTTCAAGGTTCTTACGTTTTAAACATACAACGGATGAAGAGAAGATATCCGATATAGATAAAATCTTACTAATTTTCGTGGTTACTGGAAGTGACCGTAATGTCATCGAGCCTGTTTGTAAGTAAGTAAGTTAGATAGTCCGTAACTCTTCGGATCTCACGAAGCGAGGCCGAAAATACCTCGAGATTTTCTCAAGTTCTTTTGATCGATTTTCACGTTTGAAACGGAGTTTTAGAGAAAATAACTACTTTCACTGTTTAAAATTTGTTCCGTTTAATTTGTTATTTCTATTGGAGTGAAAAAATTGCGAATTTATTAGCAGACATACAGCGTTACGAAGCATTACGAATGACTGCGATCTCTAACCGCTGACCGCACGAAGGACATTGCAGACTCGTTTTCCTACTCCCTTCGACATGACGTGACATCGTTTGGATAATTACAAATGTTGGTGAGCAGCCGCAATGTATTCTCAGTTTTCCATCTTTCTATCTCATAAAACCAGGCATACATAGCTTTCACCGAATGTGCCAAAGTATTTTTCTCGAAGAATCTCGCAGGATTTTTAGCGGTTTACGAAAGGTTTTGATTGGAAATACGATTATTACGTGCCTTGAAAGCATCCATCGAACAAATAAATGTACATTCCCAAATTGATACAGTTTATTTCATAATACCCGGAATTAGATGTAATGTTTGTTTCATTATAAATAGTTGTTTCAATTACAAATGGAAATTGAACTATTTACCTAAGGTAGGATTCCTCGACAGGATTATGAAACGCTCTGCTGACAAAAAGCCATCTGAACCAAGTCGATAAGATCTCTTCATACGCAAATTCTGGATTCTTTATTATTGAAATACTGACAGATCAGGAATGTTTGCTTAATTCATATAAGCTTATATAAAGATAATTTCAACGTCGTTTGTTCACCATCGTTTAAGCTTAATAGGATAATATTTCTACCATCTCTAAAGGATACCATTGGTTTTGTGAAAAGCTTTTAGGTAGCTCGAGTAATTGACGTCGCCGTCCTAAACGAAAAAGCATTTTGTCTTTGGCCGTTCCCGTCCTGGCTTCCCATCCTCGCATCAAACATATGTGTCAAGCACTTAAATTTCAGAGCAAATATTTTGCAATAAAACAAAAACTCCACTTTTTTTTTTTTGTACCATTGTGGTTATTGACTATCCAGTAACCACATTTCCTCTCAGAGGGCTTTTGTTTTACTAGCACGAAATAGTTTCATGATACAGAGCAAAACAATTCTTAGTCATTAAAAGGTTGTAAGTAATGCAAGTATGGATAGTTGAAAATAAGCTGATGCTTTTAGAGGATGTACTAAACAGTGAAAATAAAATATGTCCTTGTTATATTACAACTTACCCTGTTGAGGCAAGGGACTAGCTACGAGCTGTCCCACAAGAACTGCACAAAGGCAAAGAAGACTGATTAAAGGTCTCATTTTCTGTTGCTTGTTCTTGATCTTTCTTGTTACTATGTTGGTGGCACTTCTTGTGAGTCAGTTTTAGTTAAGCCGCGTGCAAATGATTTGAGATCGGAACCCACGATATAAGAACCTTTTTGGGATGCCAATATAGTTTGTTAAAAAAATTGAAATTAATCGGAATATAATTATAAGTGCTTTCAAAAATAATAGAAACATTTAAGCCGTTTCCATGAGAATTTGGAAGTAAATGCGTAGATTTTAATTCTGCTGGCTGTTTAAGAGAGCTTACGCAAGAGTATGGAGTAATGCCTTTCCCCAGTATTTTATAATTTACCAATTATTTCCTTATTTGTACATAAATGTATTGTTTTTTTTGATCTTGTTGCTAGGTAACTGAAGGGAAACTCTACGTCAGCCCCTTACTGGCTGCTAACTAGTCGGACGATTATTTATTTTTAGATGCGCTTTTATTAGCAGCACGAAGCTCACAGATGTTTATCTTACTAATGCTAAAGGACATAAGGACATACAAGGTATCTCTAGCTAATTGCCATTTCGTCAATGGCCATTAGCAATGGATATGCATACGCAATGTGGAATATTGTGTACTATTAACTGAAAACGGATGGTCTCATCTGTGGCTTTACCTTTTGTAAACAATTGTAAAGAGGTAAATACATTTACTGATGGATACTAGAAAGTGGTATCCAAGAATGATAAAAGAAAGTAATTATTAATAATTAATTAATTATTATTAATTAATTGCATGGCTCAAAAAGTTAAAATTGATACACTGAACGTTTTCGACAATAAGTCATCTTCAGGGTAAGTAGATGGCGGGCAGGCTCAGGGTCGCTACAGCTGTTAGCATGTTCATGAAATCGCACCTGCACATTTCCAATGGTCTCACAAATTACTTCTTTGCCAACAACTAATGTAGTAAAATTTATATTGTCTGCCAAGGGGTTTTGAAACATTGCCAATCGACACTTTTTCAGTGTTGATATTGCCAAAAGACAATCAGCGCTATCACGGGCAGAAGCGTCATCAACGAAAAAAAAAAAAAAAAAAAAGTGTGAGCAGTGATCACGTCCTAAAAATGGGCAAGTGACCTGATACAGATCATTTATATTCCTTCGGAGATAGGAAAGATCACGAGTGTTGATTAGATAAAGAAATAAACTATCCCGCCAATTTATCAAGTTGAGTGAAAATTACCTCTGTGGCATTCTGAGTTGTTCATCCTACCCAGCCCTGTGTGCTTTTTGACATCCAATTAAGTATTGTTGGTCGGGAAACGAGTTCTAAGACAAATAAAAAACTCAAACATTTCATTTCATGTAATACTGTTTGTGGTATATTGGTATAATTGACCTTTGATATAAATGGTAGCAGAAGTTTACTTTTTTAAGCTAATTGACAGAAACACGTGATGAAATATATAAAAGCAACTCGCAATCGATAACATAACATTTGTAGGCAATCAGACTTTCAAGAAGTCAAATTGTCTCGTGTTTTTTCTTGTCGAGGCAAGGAGATAATGTTTTGAAGTCAATACGTAGAGAGCAGATCGCAGAGACAATATTCTTCTTCAAAAGGAGATTGATCGTCGAATAAACAAGAGGCATTGAAAAATATGTGCGTATAATTTCACTCTCGCAATTTAAAGAAGCGCGTGTGCCTGACGAAGGGCTTCAGCTTATTTTGGAGACGGAGCCATTTCTATAGAAACTTCGTGCTTCAATGATATATAATATTTCTGCGGTTTATTTTCACGTAACATGTACATGTTATGACGTAGAGAAAATTACAATCAAGCAATGCTGGGATAGAAACCACCTATATGTATAAGAATATTGAAATGTCATTGCACGTGTGTTTTGAATTTGCTTATCGAACAAGACTATTAGTCATTGGCAATGAGTACAGCACGGAGCTTAATTCATGAAAGGAAATAGGGCGAAAAAAATTATGATGCCAGGAGCCAATTGTTAATTGAGAAGCTCTAACCCATACGATATTTAGGACTGACAAGCGTTTATGATATTAACAATTAAAATGTACTTTATTGACTCACACATTACAATTTGATTAACCAAAATATTAATTTAGGTATGTCTGTATGCAAGCCAAGTCGTCCATCAGGCCGAGCTTAACTCGGTTCCCGTAGTAAATTGAAGCGACTAGGAGTATTTCTACTCTCCTCTGGATGGGATGCTTGTGGACCATCGCGGTTACGTTACCCCCAAAACAAGATCTCTTTGGTGATTCTCGACATAGCTAATTAGTTATGTCGAGATACACCAAAGCAATCTTGTTACCAAAAACGTAGGACATAATAGAACTGAAAATTGCTAGAAGGGAGTACAATCGCTTCTGAGTTCGAACAGGGTCGTTCTCCAGACAAATTGACTCTCACGAAAATACGGGCTGTGTTGCAGTCCGGGATAAGCTCTTTCAATTCGACCAGAAATTCCCGTTCGAATTTCCAGAAACGTCCAGTGGCGAATGGAGCATATGTGGAAAATAGGGAACCTCGTGAGGTTCATAGCTAAATTTGAATAATTCCCTTCTCGGAGTTTTGAGTGCAAAAGTTAGTTATAATACATACACTTAATGAATAGCAAAAAATACCACAAAACGTAAGGCCAACAAAGGAGAAATGGGCGCGGCGACTTTTGTATTCGCAGGAGCCCGTGACCAAAGGCTCCTGGTGTCCGGTTTTTACCAGTAACAAGAAATCCATCAATAAGTACACACACTCTTAGGAGCTACTTAAATAATTATGTATAAAATGCATGCAAGGAATTCAATGGAGGATAAAGGCGCAAAGTAACTAAGTGGAAATGCATGGAGCAATATTTCAAACAAAATGAGCCCTTCATTCTTAACCGAAACAATGAAGAAATGATAAATGATGCATTGAACAGCTTTATTCGCTGGAAAAGTTGAACCATTTACAGACTTCAAGAAAGTTGGTTAAATCTCTGTAAAATGTCCACATTTCCTTTGTAAATTACAATCTCTGTAAATTTGCACACTTCCAGAGATTTTGTTATTTCTATAAATAGTCTGTAAATTTTAGTACATGTTTCACTTTGATATCGCATAAAATGTCCATGTAATGTTGTTATTTTTGTTGTAAATGTTTTGTAAAATTTACAGACATGTAGCATTTAAATAAATCTCTGTAAAATCTCCACATTTTCTCTGTGAAAAGGGTAGGAGAAAAAAATCTCTGTAAAATCGAAAACATAAAATCTCATAAAATAATATGTCTGTAAAATTCGAGTTCAAATAATATCATAAAATTTTATTAAAATCTGCTTATTCATTATTTGTAAGGGAATTTTATTGTCTTAACTGTTTGCCCATGTCAGCAGCAACCGTTAACATAGCAACAGCATTTTTGATGTGCTGTTGAAGACAAATTTAGTGTTATTTTTTAATAATGTATCATGCAGTGTCGGTTTTCTTGAACAGAAGAAAAGGGTATCTTTTTTTTATAATTCTTACACTTTCATTTTTCCACTTATTATAAGTTCAACTTCCAACGCTTTCTACATCAATCAGCTGTAGATGACAGTGGGTTCTGTCGAAACATGTCGTTAAAAGTTTTGGCGTTTTCTATAAATGTTTGTGAATGTTAATTCGGGTTGATTTTTTTGAACCATCATCGCGCTTGTACCAGCGGGACGGTATAAATTTGTTTGTGCGTTTGAGGGTTATCAAGCATTTGTGGTGAAAGTGCCAAAAAAAATATACATGTATATTTAGCCATTATCACGGCTCTTGATTCTTGATAGTAACATGGAAAATTGCCTGAAAATCATGGTGGGATTGATTATTAAATTGCCTATGAAGTGAAAAGTGTTTTGGTGTTGCTCTATCGCTTGTTATGACTACTTTTCGAAATTACCAAAAGCGAATAATTTTAAAGAGAGAAAAATTTGACTTTTTGCTGCCCAAAGTTCGAATTTGACAACCGATAGTGGGTCCATTTTGCGCGCGGCCAAAACGAATGTATTACAAGGTCGTGACGTAGGAAATCGTTTAGACGACTTCATCTCTACTTTCCCGACTCTTGTACGTTGGAACTTTCACTAGACGACATATCCATCACTATCTGACATTTTACTTACAAAAAAATGGCGAACTTTTAAGAAATCTCCTTTGGCAATTCACGTAGCTACAGAGGTGAAGTAGGGTAAACAAATCGCTGAAACAATTTCCTACGTCATCCCGTCTAAACTCGTTGCCAGTCTCCGGAACCACAGTTTTGCTATACTGAGCTCACTTTGGGCGGCAAAAAGTCGGATTTTTCTCTTTGTAACGTTATTCGCTTTACGCAGTTTCGAAAAGTAGACATAACAAGCGACAGGTAAACGCGAAAAAAAAAAAAAAAAAGAATTCACTTCATAGGCACTTTAAGTAAAACCCTTGTTCTTTGGATCCTGAAAGGGAAACTCAAGAAAGTATACGTGACGCCAAACAAAGATCCCAGGCACATTTTGAACTGTGTAGATTTTAAATATGACAATGAAACTTTACAAATTGTTTAGAAACAAACATATTTAGGAATAGAAAGTACGTCATTTGGTCGTTACACCTATGCAAGAGAAGTTCTTAGCAAAAAACCCATCAAAGTTCTCTCTAGATAATAAATCGATCTTTCTCTAACACGGATGATACAGCATTAATTACGATTAAGAACAAACTCTTTAATGCCCTAGTTGAACCCGTGTTACTTTACGCATGCGAAATTTGGGGGACCGGAACTATTATCATACAAAACACCTTTTAATGAAAGTAAAATTGAACAAGTGGTTCATATAAGCTTTTGTAAACAGTCATTAAACGTTCCATGGTATACCAAAAATATTGCTTGCAAGGCAGAGCTTGGGCATCGACATAAAAGTATCAATCTTCAGCTACTGGCAAAGATTGAAGCATTCCACCAACGTTTTGTTACAAGAAGCATTTCAGTATGCAACAGAACATGCACCTTTCTTTGACATTCAACAGAATGAAGAAATCAATAAAAAGTGTAAAGTAAAAGAACCAGCAACCCAGCGACACAACAAGAAGGCACGATTAGTTACAAAGAAAACCCTCAGGGATCAATATTTACAGAGCTGGCTTGAAACCTAGAATAGGTCTTCAACAAGTTCAAGAGAGAAATTTACACAAAAGGAAGTTAAAAATAATTATCAATTAGAAAACTACCTGACATTAATTAAAAGGCCAGTACGCAGAATTAGCCTGACAAGGCTTAGATTAGGATGTCATGCATTACGAATACAAACTGGCAAATATGAAAATAGAGGAGCACGAATCCCAGTAGAAGAGCGAACATGTTTAGTTTGCAAAGAAAATTGCATAGGGCATGAACAACATTTCTTTGTGTATTGTCGGGGGTATACCACATTAAGACATGAACTGCACTCAAATATTTTAAACGCTGACACCCATTACCCTAGTTAAAGTGACCACGACAAGACGAAGCATTTACTTAGAGCAGAAACACGGTTACGTCTAAAATTATAGGAAAATATATCTATTCGGTGTTTCAAAAACGGAAATAGATTCTTGGTTCACAAATGTAACAAGTACTATGAATTTTTTCTAATTAACTGAAAACGGATATGGTAAGTGTTATTTTGTATTTTTGCTAATTAATGTTAAACCTTTGTTGTATGTAGACCAATACCTCTCTTTGGAGAGTAAGGCGCAATAAAGAATACTATTACTATTACTATTACTACTACTCCTTCACTCCTTCATTCCTTCACTCTTTCACTCCTTCAGTCCTTCAGTCCTTCAGTCCTTCAGTCCTTCAGTCCTTCACTCCTTCAGTCCTTCACTCCTTCACTCCTTCACTCCTTCACTCCTTCACTCCTTCACTCCTTCACTCCTTCACTCCTTCACTCCTTCACTCCTTCACTCCTTCACTCCTTCACTCCTTCACTCCTTCACTCCTTCATTCCTTCACTCCTTCACTCCTTCACTCCTTCACTCCTTCACTCCTTCACTCCTTCACTCCTTCACTCCTTCACTCCTTCACTCCTTCACTCCTTCACTCCTTCACTCCTTCATTCCTTCACTCCTTCACTCCTTCACTCCTTCACTCCTTCACTCCTTCACTCCCTCACTCCCTCACTCCTTCACTCCTTCACTCCTTCACTCCTTCACTCCTTCACTCCTTCACTCCTTCACTCCTTCACTCCTTCACTCCTTCACTCCTTCACTCCTTCACTCCTTCACTCCTTCACTCCTTCACTCCTTCACTCCTTCACTCCTTCACTCCTTCACTCCTTCACTCCTTCACTCCTTCACTCCTTCATTCCTTCACTCCTTCACTCCTTCACTCCTTCACTCCTTCACTCCTTCACTCCTTCACTCCTTCACTCCTTCACTCCTTCACTCCTTCATTCCTTCACTCCTTCACTCCTTCACTCCTTCACTCCTTCACTCCTTCACTCCCTCACTCCTTCACTCCTTCACTCCTTCACTCCTTCACTCCTTCACTCCTTCACTCCTTCACTCCTTCACTCCTTCACTCCTTCACTCCTTCACTCCTTCACTCCTTCACTCCTTCACTCCTTCACTCCTTCACTCCTTCACTCCTTCACTCCTTCACTCCTTCACTCCTTCACTCCTTCACTCCTTCACTCCTTCACTCCTTCACTCCTTCACTCCTTCACTCCTTCACTCCTTCACTCCTTCACTCCTTCACTCCTTCACTCCTTCACTCCTTCACTCCTTCACTCCTTCACTCCTTCACTCCTTCACTCCTTCACTCCTTCACTCCTTCACTCCTTCACTCCTTCACTCCTTCACTCCTTCACTCCTTCACTCCTTCACTCCTTCACTCCTTCACTCCTTCACTCCTTCACTCCTTCACTCCTTCACTCCTTCATTCCTTCACTCCTTCACTCCTTCACTCCTTCACTCCTTCACTCCTTCACTCCCTCACTCCCTCACTCCTTCACTCCTTCACTCCTTCACTCCTTCACTCCTTCACTCCTTCACTCCTTCACTCCTTCACTCCTTCACTCCTTCACTCCTTCACTCCTTCACTCCTTCACTCCTTCACTCCTTCACTCCTTCACTCCTTCACTCCTTCACTCCTTCACTCCTTCACTCCTTCACTCCTTCACTCCTTCACTCCTTCACTCCTTCACTCCTTCACTCCTTCACTCCTTCACTCCTTCACTCCTTCACTCCTTCACTCCTTCACTCCTTCACTCCTTCACTCCTTCACTCCTTCACTCCTTCACTCCTTCACTCCTTCACTCCTTCACTCCTTCACTCCTTCACTCCTTCACTCCTTCACTCCTTCACTCCTTCACTCCTTCACTCCTTCACTCCTTCACTCCTTCACTCCTTCACTCCTTCACTCCTTCACTCCTTCACTCCTTCACTCCTTCACTCCTTCACTCCTTCACTCCTTCACTCCTTCACTCCTTCACTCCTTCACTCCTTCACTCCTTCACTCCTTCACTCCTTCACTCCTTCACTCCTTCACTCCTTCACTCCTTCACTCCTTCACTCCTTCACTCCTTCACTCCTTCACTCCTTCACTCCTTCACTCCTTCACTCCTTCACTCCTTCACTCCTTCACTCCTTCACTCCTTCACTCCTTCACTCCTTCACTCCTTCACTCCTTCACTCCTTCACTCCTTCACTCCTTCACTCCTTCACTCCTTCACTCCTTCACTCCTTCACTCCTTCACTCCTTCACTCCTTCACTCCTTCACTCCTTCACTCCTTCACTCCTTCACTCCTTCACTCCTTCACTCCTTCACTCCTTCACTCCTTCACTCCTTCACTCCTTCACTCCTTCACTCCTTCACTCCTTCACTCCTTCACTCCTTCACTCCATCGCTTCCTGTTAGACATTTGATACCCGGGGGATGGGGGAACTGGGATGGTCGTCGCAATATTTGAATTTAACTCTTAAAGGAGACTAATATGGGAGTTGCTCGAGCCTCATTAGACCCCTAAAAGATACCACTTAAAACGGAATAGGTTCCATTACTAGCCACTGTTCAAGAAAGGATCCCACGCACACTTATAGACCCGACTCGCGTACTCTAGAGATCAGCGGGAATCAAACCTAAAAAACAAAAATTAAATGATAGCGTTTCTTTTAATTATTATTTCTTCGAGTGCACCCTAAAGGATACTTTGACAGCTAAAAATGTTGACCTTTCGTCGTCAACACCCTAAGTGAGACCAGAATCCTTGATTTGTACCTAACACAACGAGCATCTCCGACTTTCTTTTTCTTTTTTTGTTTCTTTTTAAGTAATAATAAAAAAAAAAATAAAAGACTAAATTTAACGAGGGTGACATAATTTACTGGTTGCCCAGTAGTTTACAATATGGCCCTCCCTAATTTTACATAAAATCATTAACATGTTATATACTTATGAATAGTGATTAAAATTTAAATTAACTTAATACAAATAAGATCTAGAAAGTGCTACTAATTACAAAGTGTTCTAGTGTAGCATTTTGTTTCAGTAGCTTCAGGCGTACTTTTCCTGTGAATTGTTTGTGCAATGTAGTATCACGAATGGAAACATCAACATTATTCCAAAGGCGAGTTGCGCTTGTACGGAAGGTCCTGCAACCTGAAACTCTCTTGCACCTAGGAATAAATAGGTTATACTTGGTTGTAGCTTTAGTGTTGTAGCTATGAGTGTCCTTTAGATAATGTATATATGGAATAAAGTAATCTGGACAATGTCCAAACTGATCTTATGTAATAGATCAAGCTTTCTGCTACGTATGATATCGTCTATGGGGAGCCATCCTAATTTAGTAAATAGCTTCACAGAGTTATCAGAAAACTTAGCATCAAGTATTAATCGCGCACACCGTTTTTGGATTCTTAGTATTCTTATTAAATTCTCTTTGGAGCGATTACCCCAGACAGTACAACAGTACTCTAGGATAGGCTTGAAAATTGCATTATATAACATCTTCCTACAGTGAAGTGTTAAATAACCTCTTGCTCGCTTTAAAAGACAAATTCTAGAATTTAGTTAACTGATTAGATAGTCAATGTGTTGGTCCCATTTTAAATTTTTGTCAATCTTAACTCCAGGAGACTTAACTCCAAGAATATTTTTATATAGGAGTTCCACGCCCCCGGTTTCGAACATTCACCATTTAAGGCCGTTTTATAGTCGCATCGTGTCAAGTTAGTTATATTCTTTGAATTTCTGACGCAAGTGATCAATATCTTACCTCAGAAATGCTCTACGTTGAATAAATTTTCGACGTAGGTTTTTTTTATAAATAGAAGCTACCAGTAATTATCTAAATAGCTCATTTCCCGAGGATGCCTCTCATACAAGTTTAAACATACTCGACTGTCGAAAATGAAAACACTGAAAGTCACAAAATTGACGAGCTATATGAAATTTTCAAATGATTAAAGCCGTGATTAATTGTTTTAGAAGATCAACAGTCAAGCGAATTGAGGAGAATTCCGCTGTTTATTTATACGATATTGTAAATAAATACACATGGGTACGGACACGGCGAAATGAGGAACAAATAGTTAATAAATAGAAGAAACGACATTACACCAAGCTGGGAGCTCTGCAGTCTTTAATATCCCCGTGGAAAGGGAAGGAAAAAGAAAAAAAAAAAGAAAAAAAAAAGTTATTACATGTTTATCTTATCAAATGAACACAAGGCCAAGAAATAACGAAAATAAAGCTTTCATTGTGGTGGCTGTGCTATGTTTGCAGGTAATGACTGACTGCACAACTTAGCTTCTTTTACTTAATGTAAGATTGTTGCTGATCGTGTTGAGGACATGTTTATAGTTCTTAATCTTCATTTAGTCGTCCGCCAGTCTTCGCCTCTTCTTACTGTACTACTTTGCCTCAGGTTCTTCCCTTGGTTCTTCTGTTGATAGACAGACAAAACATGATAGACAAACGCATGTTTTTTGTTTTGTTTTGTTTTTTATTTTAACGTTCTTGGCGGGAAAACAACGGCACCAATATGGCAACAAAATGCTATTTTCTCTTTCCGACTAAACTATATAAATTCATGAATTCCCTCCAAAAACCTTTAAACTAAAAAAACAAAAAACAAAAACACATCCATTTCCCTGGATTTGAATTGTCTCTCTATTCCCTAATGACTATTTTTTGGCAGTGAGAACTGACCCGGCGTGAATCATGAATAACACAGAAATGTCTTATTGTTTTTTGTTTGTTGTTTTTTGTTTTGTTGTTGTTGTTGTTGTTGTTGTTGCTTTCTGTAAATCAAATACATATCACTAACAGTGGCTTTCGATTGAGTGTCGAATGTAGCCAGGCAATTACTTTTGTTCTGGTTTTGGTTTTACTACGGTTTGAGATTGTCTGAGTAGTTTAATTAGTAAGTAATTGGTTTGATTTTGGTTTTACGATTGGCTTTACGACGCTCAATTGAAAACCTCTCTCAGTAGCTAGCATATTTACAACACATTGTTGCCTAGCTTTAGGATATTTTTATCAGAAAAGGGAGCGCCCCGATCATTAAAACTGTTGTATTGAACTAAAAGTACAAATTAATCACAGAGCTGTATGCAGTCATTGAACTATTCTGTTTAACATGGGGTGTCTTATTTATTGCATATAGGTGATATCAAAGCTTAGAAAGAGCGGAACAGGTATCTGTTCTGGCTAAACAGCAAAATGGAATGTGATACGGCGACCTTCGGTGTTCTATTTTTAACAGAATAGAAAGTGAAAACTTGTAAATGAAACGGTTTTACGGGAGTTTCAGGAGAAAACTCGGGAAGCATTGGATATCATACAACCATAAAGTCACAGTAAATCAACAAAATCACGTTCAGTTGAATGCTGGCTCGGTTTTCATTCATCTTGAACAAGAACCCTCCGATAATTCAAAATTATTTTGTAAAGTATTATCTTAAAATGTTGAACTCTAGATGCGCTCAAACCCGCCTTATGATCATCTAGAGGCGTTATCAACAGGACTGCACAGCTTATCGCAAGACCTATACTATTAAATGTGATCTACAATCTTCACCCAGTGGTATTTTTCCTGCGAATGGGTTAACACCCAGCAAAATTATTTTCTCTGTTGTTTTTCTTTTTTTTTTCTTTCTCTTATAAATAACAAAATTAATCTTCACTTTGAGTAGATCCCTTCGGGAGCCCTTATTTTGCTGTCTTTAGTTGTTTATCCCTGACTGATACGAATTGCACTTCGTTCGTACAAATGTAACTTGTTGCAAATTTCAATTTAAGGTTCTTACTTTTCAAACATACATCGGATGAAGAGACGATATCCGATAGAGACAAAATCTCACTGATTTTTTACTAGCACGAAATAGCTTCGAGATACAGAACAAAACAATTGTTAATCATTGAAAGGTTGTATGTAATGCAAGAATGGGAAGTTGAAAATAACCGAGCATGATGGTTTTGGAGGATGCATTAAACAGTGAACATAAAATATGTCTTTGTTATATTACAACTTACCCTGTTGAGGCAAGGGACTAGCTACGAGCTGCCCCACAAGAACTGCACAAAGGCAAAGAAGACTGATTACAGGTCTCATTTTCGTTGCTCGTTCTTGATCTTTCTTGTTACTATGTCGCTGGCACTTCTTGTGAGTCAGTTTCAGTTAAGCGTGCAAATGATTTGAGATCAGAAACGACGACATAAGAACCTTTTTGGGCTGCCAATATTGTTTGTGGAGGACTTGAAATTAATCGCAATATAACTGTAAGTGCTTTAGATAATAATAGAAACATTTAAGTCGTTTCCATGAGAATTTGGAAATAAATGCGTAGATATTGATTCTACTAGCTGTTTAACAGAGCTTACGCAAGAATTTGAACGGTTATACCTTTCCCCAGTATTTTATGATCTACCAATTACTTCCTTATTTGTATATAAATGTATTGTTTTTGATGATGTTGTCGCTTGGTAACTGAAGGGAAACTATATGTCAGCACCATTTGGCTGGTAACTAGTCGAACGTCTATCTATTTTTAGACGCGCTTTTATTACGAGCACGAAGCTCATAGATGTTTATCTTGCTACTGCTTAAGGACGTAAGGAAATGCAAGGTATCTCTAGCTAATTGCCATTTTGTCAGTGGCCATTAGCAATGGATATGCATACGCAATAAGAAATACTGTGTACTATTAACTGGAAACGGATGGTCTCATCTGTGGCTTTACCTTTTGTAATTAAACAATTGTAAAGAGTAAATACATTTCCTGATGGATACTAGAAAGTGGTATCCAAAAATAATAAAAGGAAGTAATTATTAATAATTAAAAAAACAATTTCTATTTACAAGGCTCAAAAAGTTAAAATTAATACACCGAACGTTTTCGACAATAAGTCATCTTCAGGGTAAGTAGATGGCGGGTAGGCTCTGTCAGAGTCGCTACGGCTGTTAGTATGTTCATCAAATCGTACCTGCACTTTTCTGATGGTCTCACAAATTACTTCTGTGCCAATAACTAATGCAGTAAAATTTATATTGTCTGCCAAAACTTTTTCAGTGTTGATATTGCCAAAAGACTATCAGCGCTGCCACGTGCAGAAGCGTAATAAACGAAAAAAATAAAAAAGTGTAAGGAGTTACCATGTCCTAAAAATGGACAAATGACCTGATACAGATCATTTATATTCTCTCGGAGTTAGGAAAGATCACGAGCGTTGAGTAGATAAAAAATAGACTATCCCGCTAATTTATCAAGGTTAGCGAAAATGACTTCTGTGGCATTCTGAACTATTCATCCAACCCTGTGTGGTTTTTGACATCCATTTAAGTAGTTTTGGTCGTGAAACGAGTTCTAAGACAAATAAAAAACTCAAATATTTAATTTCATATAATACTGTCTGTGGTATATCGAGTATACTTGACCTTTGATATAAATGGTACCAGACGTTTACTCTTTTAAGATAACTGATAGAAACACGCGATGAAATATATAAGAGCAGCTTGCAATATATAAACATTTGGAGGCAATCAAACTTTTAAAAAATCAAATTCTCTCTTTTGCTTTCTTGTCGAGGCAAGGAGATAATGTTTTGAAGTCAATACGTAGTGAGCAGCTCGCAGAGACAATATTCTTCTTGATGGGGAGATTGATCGTCGACTAAACAAGAAACATTGAAAAATATGTGCGTATAATTTCACTCCCACCATTTAAAGAAGTGCGTGTGCCTGACGGGTGGGAGCTTCAGCTTATTTTGGAGACGAAGCCATTTCTATAGAAACCGCCTGTTCCAATATAATATCTAATGTTTCTGCGGTATATTTTCACGTAACATGTGCATGTCATGACGTAAAAAAAATTACAATCAAGCGTTGTTGGGATAGGAGTCGCCTACATATATAGGAATATTGAAATATCATTGCACGTGTGTTTTAAATTGCTTATCCAACAAAACTATCAGTCAATGAATACAGCATTCCGCTTAATATATGAAACGAATGAAATAGTGCGAAAAAACTATGATGCAAGAAGTCAATTGCTAATGAAGAGCCTCTAACCCATACGATATCTAGGACTTACAAGCGTTTACGATATTAACAATTAAAACGTACTTTATTGACTCACACTAACATAAATTACTTGAGAAGTATTATACACATTACAAGTTGATTAAACACAATATTAATGTAGGTAAGTCTGTATGCAAGCCAAGTCGCCCATCATGCCGGAGCTTAACTCGGTTCCCGTAGTAAATTAATTGAAGCGACTACGAGATATTTCTACTACCCCCTGGATGGGGTGCTAGTCCATCGCGGTTACCCCCTGTTTTGAGTTCGGCGGTACTCATTTGTACACCTGGGTGGAGAGAGGCACTGTGAGAGTAAAGTGTCTTGCCCAAGTACACATCACAATGTCCCCGGGCAGGGCTCGAACGCCGGACCGCTCGATCCGGATATAAGCATACTAATCATGAGGTTAATAATCTAAGTAATTGCCAATTGGAGCCTTGAGGCCAACTGAAGGGAACCGCAAGTTTTTCGAGTTAACCCCCAATAGCTATTAAGAGGCTGTCTCTGTAAAAACCGACTACTGACACTACGCGAAAAGCCAAATATTTGGTCCCGAATTCGCTCGAATACGGATCGGCGCACGCCGCGTATGCCGTAATGTTCTGACGTATTCGATTACGGCTGACTCGAAATACACCTGGAATATTCTATAGGAATCCGGCCTGTTTTTCCGTATTCAAATTTAATACTCCTGAATGACTCGAAGTGTTCAATAAATCGTACGGGCCGCGTTTTGGTAGATTAATGTTGCATTAGATGTTCTTCGAAGATACAGCGTTCATTTATGACTCGAACATTTTCGAATACTCTCAGTTGTTCGAGAGTTTGCGACTGGAACACGAGATGCACGACGCCACTTCTGACGTGAACGTCTTCGAATACTAACGAATACGTCAAGTATGCTCTAATTTTCGAGAATCGCAGGCTATGAGTACGAAAGTTATGTCACATTTTTCACAACCAAAGATGTCTTGCGTCGTCAAGAACGGGTTTTATGCAGGTAATATACTCTACCGCGTAGTTCAGTCAGACAACACGCTAGTGTTCCGAAGCGTGCGACTGGAACACGAGACTCATGCGAAGTATGAAAGTGTTCATGTTTGAATACTGAGGCATACGTGAGGTTTTAAGGTATTCTAAACGACACACTTCAATTCATATCTCGTGTTCGTCTGCAACACGAGACTCATTTAAAGTATGAAACGTATTCGCGATCGAATACTGACGCCAACGTGAAGTACACACAAAGAGAAATCGCTTTGTAGTGATTGTCCCGAAATCGTCGGTCAAAACCGAAAGAGGGGAATTCGACGTTACAACAAAGTGTGTAAATTTCTTGACTCAAGCAAAAGACATGCGCTGCGCCGACAGCATGAACCAAAAAAGTACAATTGTTCTGGTCAACGAACAAATACACGATCGTGCTCCTGCCGTATGCCCATATTCGATAAGAATTTTCCAGGTCCACGTCACGGTTGTACACGCCATGAATACTCTAGAATTCTATAGCTTTGGCGTCAAGATCACGTATTCGAGGATAAACGTATACACGTGCAGATCGCACATACTTTGAATTCATAGTCCAAATTTTGCTTCCAGGAGAATGCTATGCACCCGAACTGTTACCTTCTTTTGTAAAGTTCTTTCTACAAAGGGTTCGCCATCATACTCTAGGAGTACGACAGATGTGTGGTATACTTTAACGAAAATCCTCGAACGATTATAAACGGAGCGTATTCCACCATATTCGCCACGAATATTCCAGGTGTACGTCACGTGTTGTTTGCGGCTTGAATACTCTACGATTCTATTGCGTCACAATCACATATTCGAGTCTGGAACTGAATACTCTAGAATATTTTGGCTTTCTCGCAGTGTGATTTTACTTCAAAAATTCGATTTTTCTCATAAGCTGGGATTTCGAAGCCCTTACCTAATCAATCACTAAATTGAGTTTTACTTGATGAAAAATTATATTTGAATTTTTCTGGGATTGATTGAAGTTCGGTCCACTCGACACAAGTTGCGTGCCTGCCGAAACTGGAAAAATAGCTCACATTGCTGGCCCTCTATAAAAAATAATATTCGCTCAAAAGTCCCAATTCTTTTTTTCAACTATAGATATATTATAGCAGTTTGTTTAGCCATGTTGCAATTATAATTCAATGTGTTCCTTCAGCGGTTAAAAGAAGATTTTCTACCCGTTATATCGGGTTTCTTTTAATTATTATTTCTTCAGGTGAACCCTAAAGGATACTTTGACAGCTAAAATTTTTGACCTATTTGGTCGTCAACACTCTAAGTTAGACCAGAATCCTTGATTTGTACCCGAGAAAACGAGCATCTCCGACTTTTTTTTTATATAGGAGTTCCACATCCAAGGTTTCGAACATCCGGCGTTTAAGGCCGTTTTATAGTCGTACCGTGTCAAATTAGTTATTCTTTGAATTTCTGACGCAAGTACTAAATATCTTACCCCAGAAGTGCTCTATATTGAATAAGTTTTCGCCGTACGTTTTTATAAATAGAAGCTACCTCTATAATATATAAATTGCTCATTTCCGGAGGGTTCCTCTCATACAGGTTTAACCATACTCGACTGTCGAAAAAAAAAGACAATGAGAGTCACAAAATTGACGAGCTGTATGAATTTTTCGAATGATTAAAGCCGTGATTAAATGTTTTAGACGATCAACAGTCAAGCGAATTGAGGAGAATTCCGCTGGTTATGTATACTATATTGTAAATAAATACACATGGATACGGACACGGCGAAATGAGGAACAAACAGTTGATAATTAGAAGAAAAGACATTACAAAAGGCTGGGAGCTCTGCAGTCTTTAATATCGCCTTGGAAAGGGAAGGGAAAAAAAGTTATTACATGTTTATTTAATCAAATGAACACAAGGCTAAGAAATAACGAAAAATAAAGCTTTCATTGTGGTGGCTGTGCTATGTATTTATATATATAAAAATGTTTGCAGGTTATGACTGTACAAGTTAGCTTTTTTTACTCAATGTAAAATTGTTGCTGATCGTGTTGAGGACATTTAGTCGTCCGCCAGTCTTCGCCTCTTCTTACTGTACTACTTTCCTTCAGGTTCTTCAGTTGGTTCTTCTGTTTCCTATGGAGCTTCTATATCATCTGGGGGTTCTGTTTCTTCTGGGGCTTCTGTTTCCTCTGGAGCTTCTATATCATCTGGGGCTTCTGTTGCTTCTGGGGCTTCTGTTTCCTCTGGGGCTTCTATATCATCTGGGGGTTCTGTTGCTTCTGGGGCTTCTGTTTCCTCTGGGGCTTCTATATCATCTGGGGCTTCTGTTGCTTCTGGGGCTTCTGTTTCCTCTGGAGCTTCTATATCATCTGGGGGTTCTGTTCCTTCTGGTTCTTCAGTTGGTTCTGATGTGTGATGTTTGGGAGAGACGATAGAGTAAATTATAGGATAACTCATAAATAGATAAAATAATACCGGGTCAGCTGTCGCCATTGCAAAAAGTAAACTTTAGGGAACTACTTTTGTGTTTTTTAATCTAATGGAGCTCAAACTTCGCAACATGATAGACAAACCCATGTTTTTTGTTTTGTTTTGTTTTTTATTTTAACGTTCTTGGCGGGAAAACAACGGCACCAAAATGGCAGCAAAATGCTATTTTCTCTTTCCGACTAAACTATATAAATTCATGAATTCCCTCCAAAAACCTTTAAACTAAAAAAAACAAAACAAAAACACATCCATTTCCCTGGATTTGAATTGTCTCTCTATTCCCTAATGACTATTTTTTGGCAGTGAGAACTGACCCGGCGTGAATCATGAATAACACAGAAATGTCTTATTGTTTTTTGTTTGTTGTTTTTTGTTTTGTTGTTGTTGTTGTTGTTGTTGTTGCTTTCTGTAAATCAAATACATATCACTAACAGTGGCTTTCGATTGAGTGTCGAATGTAGCCAGGCAATTACTTTTGTTCTGGTTTTGGTTTTACTACGGTTTGAGATTGTCTGAGTAGTTTAATTAGTAAGTAATTGGTTTGATTTTGGTTTTACGATTGGCTTTACGACGCTCAATTGAAAACCTCTCTCAGTAGCTAGCATATTTACAACACATTGTTGCCTAGCTTTAGGATATTTTTATCAGAAAAGGGAGCGCCCCGATCATTAAAACTGTTGTATTGAACTAAAAGTACAAATTAATCACAGAGCTGTATGCAGTCATTGAACTATTCTGTTTAACATGGGGTGTCTTATTTATTGCATATAGGTGATATCAAAGCTTAGAAAGAGCGGAACAGGTATCTGTTCTGGCTAAACAGCAAAATGGAATGTGATACGGCGACCTTCGGTGTTCTATTTTTAACAGAATAGAAAGTGAAAACTTGTAAATGAAACGGTTTTACGGGAGTTTCAGGAGAAAACTCGGGAAGCATTGGATATCATACAACCATAAAGTCACAGTAAATCAACAAAATCACGTTCAGTTGAATGCTGGCTCGGTTTTCATTCATCTTGAACAAGAACCCTCCGATAATTCAAAATTATTTTGTAAAGTATTATCTTAAAATGTTGAACTCTAGATGCGCTCAAACCCGCCTTATGATCATCTAGAGGCGTTATCAACAGGACTGCACAGCTTATCGCAAGACCTATACTATTAAATGTGATCTACAATCTTCACCCAGTGGTATTTTTCCTGCGAATGGGTTAACACCCAGCAAAATTATTTTCTCTGTTGTTTTTCTTTTTTTTTTCTTTCTCTTATAAATAACAAAATTAATCTTCACTTTGAGTAGATCCCTTCGGGAGCCCTTATTTTGCTGTCTTTAGTTGTTTATCCCTGACTGATACGAATTGCACTTCGTTCGTACAAATGTAACTTGTTGCAAATTTCAATTTAAGGTTCTTACTTTTCAAACATACATCGGATGAAGAGACGATATCCGATAGAGACAAAATCTCACTGATTTTTTACTAGCACGAAATAGCTTCGAGATACAGAACAAAACAATTGTTAATCATTGAAAGGTTGTATGTAATGCAAGAATGGGAAGTTGAAAATAACCGAGCATGATGGTTTTGGAGGATGCATTAAACAGTGAACATAAAATATGTCTTTGTTATATTACAACTTACCCTGTTGAGGCAAGGGACTAGCTACGAGCTGCCCCACAAGAACTGCACAAAGGCAAAGAAGACTGATTACAGGTCTCATTTTCGTTGCTCGTTCTTGATCTTTCTTGTTACTATGTCGCTGGCACTTCTTGTGAGTCAGTTTCAGTTAAGCGTGCAAATGATTTGAGATCAGAAACGACGACATAAGAACCTTTTTGGGCTGCCAATATTGTTTGTGGAGGACTTGAAATTAATCGCAATATAACTGTAAGTGCTTTAGATAATAATAGAAACATTTAAGTCGTTTCCATGAGAATTTGGAAATAAATGCGTAGATATTGATTCTACTAGCTGTTTAACAGAGCTTACGCAAGAATTTGAACGGTTATACCTTTCCCCAGTATTTTATGATCTACCAATTACTTCCTTATTTGTATATAAATGTATTGTTTTTGATGATGTTGTCGCTTGGTAACTGAAGGGAAACTATATGTCAGCACCATTTGGCTGGTAACTAGTCGAACGTCTATCTATTTTTAGACGCGCTTTTATTACGAGCACGAAGCTCATAGATGTTTATCTTGCTACTGCTTAAGGACGTAAGGAAATGCAAGGTATCTCTAGCTAATTGCCATTTTGTCAGTGGCCATTAGCAATGGATATGCATACGCAATAAGAAATACTGTGTACTATTAACTGGAAACGGATGGTCTCATCTGTGGCTTTACCTTTTGTAATTAAACAATTGTAAAGAGTAAATACATTTCCTGATGGATACTAGAAAGTGGTATCCAAAAATAATAAAAGGAAGTAATTATTAATAATTAAAAAAACAATTTCTATTTACAAGGCTCAAAAAGTTAAAATTAATACACCGAACGTTTTCGACAATAAGTCATCTTCAGGGTAAGTAGATGGCGGGTAGGCTCTGTCAGAATCGCTACGGCTGTTAGTATGTTCATCAAATCGTACCTGCACTTTTCTGATGGTCTTACAAATTACTTCTGTGCCAATAACTAATGCAGTAAAATTTATATTGTCTGCCAAAACTTTTTCAGTGTTGATATTGCCAAAAGACTATCAGCGCTGCCACGTGCAGAAGCGTAATAAACGAAAAAAATAAAAAAGTGTAAGGAGTTACCATGTCCTAAAAATGGACAAATGACCTGATACAGATCATTTATATTCTCTCGGAGTTAGGAAAGATCACGAGCGTTGAGTAGATAAAAAATAGACTATCCCGCTAATTTATCAAGGTTAGCGAAAATGACTTCTGTGGCATTCTGAACTATTCATCCAACCCTGTGTGGTTTTTGACATCCATTTAAGTAGTTTTGGTCGTGAAACGAGTTCTAAGACAAATAAAAAACTCAAATATTTAATTTCATATAATACTGTCTGTGGTATATCGAGTATACTTGACCTTTGATATAAATGGTACCAGACGTTTACTCTTTTAAGATAACTGATAGAAACACGCGATGAAATATATAAGAGCAGCTTGCAATATATAAACATTTGGAGGGAATCAAACTTTTAAAAATCAAATTCTCTCTTTTGCTTTCTTGTCGAGGCAAGGAGATAATGTTTTGAAGTCAATACGTAGTGAGCAGCTCGCAGAGACAATATTCTTCTTGATGGGGAGATTGATCGTCGACTAAACAAGAAACATTGAAAAATATGTGCCTATAATTTCACTCCCACCATTTAAAGAAGTGCGTGTGCCTGACGGGTGAGAGCTTCAGCTTATTTTGGAGACGGAGGCATTTCTATAGAAACCGCCTGTTCCAGTATAATATCTAATGTTTCTGCGGTATATTTTCACGTAACATGTGCATGTCATGACGTAAAAAAAATTACAATCAAGCGTTGTTGGGATAGAAGTCGCCTACATATATAGGAATATAGAAATATCATTGCACGTGTGTTTTAAATTGCTTATCCAACAAAACTATCAGTCAATGAATACAGCATTCCGCTTAATATATGAAACGAATGAAATAGTGCGAAAAAACTATGATGCAAGAAGTCAATTGCTAATGAAGAGCCTCTAACCCATACGATATCTAGGACTTACAAGCGTTTACGATATTAACAATTAAAACGTACTTTATTGACTCACACTAACATAAATTACTTGAGAAGTATTATACACATTACAAGTTGATTAAACACAATATTAATGTAGGTAAGTCTGTATGCAAGCCAAGTCGCCCATCATGCCGGAGCTTAACTCGGTTCCCGTAGTAAATTAATTGAAGCGACTACGAGATATTTCTACTACCCCCTGGATGGGGTGCTAGTCCATCGCGGTTACCCCCTGTTTTGAGTTCGGCGGTACTCATTTGTACACCTGGGTGGAGAGAGGCACTGTGAGAGTAAAGTGTCTTGCCCAAGTACACATCACAATGTCCCCGGGCAGGGCTCGAACGCCGGACCGCTCGATCCGGATATAAGCATACTAATCATGAGGTTAATAATCTAAGTAATTGCCAATTGGAGCCTTGAGGCCAACTGAAGGGAACCGCAAGTTTTTCGAGTTAACCCCCAATAGCTATTAAGAGGCTGTCTCTGTAGAAAGGGACTACTGACACTGCGCGAAAAACGAAATATTTGGACCCGAATTCGCTCGAATACGGATCGGCGCACGCCACGTATGCCGTAATGTTCTGACGTATTCGATTACGGCTGACTCGAAATACACCTGGAATATTCTATAGGAATCCGGCCTGTTTTTCCGTATTCAAATTTAATACTCCTGAATGACTCGAAGTGTTCAATAAATCGTACGGGCCGCGTTTTGGTAGATTAATGTTGCATTAGATGTTCTTCGAAGATACAGCGTTCATTTATGACTCGAACATTTTCGAATACTCTCAGTTTTTCGAGAGTTTGCGACTGGAACACGAGATGCACGACGCCACTTCTGACGTGAACGTCTTCGAATACTAACGGATACGTCAAGTATGCTCTAATTTTCGAGAATCGCAGGCTATGAGTACGAAAGTTATGTCACATTTTTCACAGCCAAAGATGTCTTGCGTCGTCAAGAACGGGTTTTATGCAGGTAATATACGCTACCGCGTAGTTCAGTCAGACAACACGCTAGTGTTCCGAAGCGTGCGACTGGAACACGAGACTCATACGAAGTATGAAAGTGTTCATGTTTGAATACTGAGGCATACGTGAGGTTTTAAGGTATTCTAAACGACACACTTCAATTCATATCTCGTGTTCGACTGGAACACGAGACTCATTTAAAGTATGAAACGTATTCGCGATCGAATACTGACGCCAACGTGAAGTACACACAAAGAGAAATCGCTTAGTAGTGATTATCCCGAAATCGTCGGTCAAAACCGAAAGAGGGGAATTCGACGTTACAACAAAGTGTATAAATTTCTTGACTCAAGCAAAAGACATGCGCTGCGCCGACAGCATGAACCAAAAAAGTACAATTGTTCTGGTCAACGAACAAATACACGATCGTGCTCCTGCCGTATGCCCATATTCGATAAGAATTTTCCAGGTCCACGTCACGGTTGTACACGCCATGAATACTCTAGAATTCTATAGCTTTGGCGTCAAGATCACGTATTCGAGGATAAACGTATACACGTGCAGATCGCACATACTTTGAATTCATAGTCTAAATTTTGCTTCCAGGAGAATGCTATGCACCCGAACTGTTACCTTCTTTTGTAAAGTTCTTTCTACAAAGGGTTCGCCATCATACTCTAGGAGTACGACAGATGTGTGGTATACTTTAACGAAAATCCTCGAACGATTATAAACGGAGCGTATTCCACCATATTCGCCACGAATATTCCAGGTGTACGTCACGTGTTGTTTGCGGCTTGAATACTCTACGATTCTATTGCGTCACAATCACATATTCGAGTCTGGAACTGAATACTCTAGAATATTTTGGCTTTCTCGCAGTGTGATTTTACTTCAAAAATTCGATTTTTCTCATAAGCTGGGATTTCGAAGCCCTTACCTAATCAATCACTAAATTGATTTTCACTTGATGAAAAATTATATTTGAATTTTTCTGGGATTAATTGAAGTTCGGTCCACTCGACACAAGTTGCGTGCCTGCCGGAACTGGAAAAATAGCTCACATTGCTGGCGCTCTAAAAAAATTAATATTCGCTCAAAAGTCCCAATTCTTTTTTTTCAACTATAGATATATTATAGCAGTTTGTTTAGCCATGTTGCAATTATAATTCAATGTGTTCCTTCAGCGGTTAAAAGAAGATTTTCTACCCGTTATATCGGGTTTCTTTTAATTATTATTTCTTCAGGTGAACCCTAAAGGATACTTTGACAGCTAAAATTTTTGACCTATTTGGTCGTCAACACTCTAAGTTAGACCAGAATCCTTGATTTGTACCCGAGAAAACGAGCATCTCCGACTTTTTTTTATATAGGAGTTCCACATCCAAGGTTTCGAACATCCGGCGTTTAAGGCCGTTTTATAGTCGTACCGTATCAAATTAGTTATTCTTTGAATTTCTGACGCAAGTACTAAATATCTTACCCCAGAAGTGCTCTATATTGAATAAGTTTTCGCCGTACGTTTTTATAAATAGAAGCTACCTCTATAATATATAAATTGCTCATTTCCGGAGGGTCCCTCTCATACAGGTTTAACCATACTCGACTGTCGAAAAAAAGACAATGAGAGTCACAAAATTGACGAGCTGTATGAATTTTTCGAATGATTAAAGCCGTGATTAAATGTTTTAGATGATCAACAGTCAAGCGAATTGAGGAGAATTCCGCTGGTTATGTATACTATATTGTAAATAAATACACATGGATACGGACACGGCGAAATGAGGAACAAACAGTTGATAATTAGAAGAAAAGACATTACAAAAGGCTGGGAGCTCTGCAGTCTTTAATATCGCCTTGGAAAGGGAAGGGAAAAAAAGTTATTACATGTTTATTTAATCAAATGAACACAAGGCTAAGAAATAACGAAAAATAAAGCTTTCATTGTGGTGGCTGTGCTATGTATTTATATATATAAAAATGTTTGCAGGTTATGACTGTACAAGTTAGCTTTTTTTACTCAATGTAAAATTGTTGCTGATCGTGTTGAGGACATTTAGTCGTCCGCCAGTCTTCGCCTCTTCTTACTGTACTACTTTCCTTCGGGTTCTTTAGTTGGTTCTTCTGTTTCCTATGGAGCTTCTATATCATCTGGGGCTTCTGTTGCTTCTGGGGCTTCTGTTTCCTCTGGGGCTTCTATATCATCTGGCGGTTCTGTTGCTTCTGGGGCTTCTGTCTCTTCTGGAGCTTCTATATCATCTGGGGCTTCTGTTGCTTCTGGGGCTTCTGTTTCCTCTGGAGCTTCTATATCATCTGGGGCTTCTGTTGCTTCTGGGGCTTCTGTCTCTTCTGGAGCTTCTATATCATCTGGGGCTTCTGTTGCTTCTGGGGCTTCTGTTTCCTCTGGAGCTTCTATATCATCTGGGGCTTCTGTTGCTTCTGGGGCTTCTGTCTCTTCTGGAGCTTCTATATCATCTGGGGCTTCTGTTTCTTCTGGTTCTTCAGTTGGTTCTGATGTGTGATGTTTGGGAGAAACGATAGGGTTAATTATAGGATAACTCATAAATAGATTCAATCATACCGGGTCAGCTGTCGCGATTGCAAAAAATGAACATTAGGGAACTACTTTTGGGTTTTTAATCTAATAGAGCTCAAACTTTGCAACATGATAAACAAACGCATGTTTTTTTTTTTTCTTTGTTTTTTGTTTGTGTCTGTTTTTTGTTTTGTTTTTTTATTTTATTTTATTTTATTTTAACGGTTCTTGGGGGGAAAACAACGGCACCAAAATAGCAGCAAAATGTTATTTTCACTTTCCGACTAAACTATATAAATCCATGATTTTCCCTCCAAAAACCTTTGAAGTCAAAAAACAAAAACACATCCGTTTCCCTGGATTTAAATCGTCTATCTATTCCCTAATGACTATTTTTATTGTGGCGACAGCTGACCCGGCCTGAATTATGAATAACACAGAAATACCATATTGTTTTTCTGTTGCTGTTGTTGTTGTTGTTGCTGTTGTTTTTTCTGCTAATCAAATGTAGTGGCTTATGATTAAGTTTCAAAAGTAGTCAGGCAGTTACTTTTGTTCTGGTTTTGGTTTTATTGCGGCTTGAGATTGTCTGAGAAGTTTAATTAGTAAGTAATTGGTTTGATTTTGATTTTACGATTGGTTTTACGACGCTCAATTGAAACCTCTCTGTGTAGCTAGCATATTTACTGGCTCGGTTCAATTCACCTAGAACGAGAACCCTCCGATAATTCAGAATTATTTTGTTAAGTATCATCTTAAAATGTTGAACTGTGGATGCTGTCAAACCCGCCTTATGGTCATCTGGAGTCGTTATCAACAGGACTGCACAGCTTACCGCAAGACCTATATGATTAAAGGTGATCAACAATCTTCACCCAGTTGTATTTTCCCTGCGAATGGGTTAACCTCCAGCAAAATTATTTTCTCCGTTTTTTTTTTTTTTTTTTTTTCTTTCTTTCTTTTATAAAGAATAAAATTAATCTACACTTCGAGTGGACTCGTTCGCAGTCTTTGGTTGTTTATCCTTGACTGATACAAATTGCACTTCATTCGTACAAATAAAACTGGTTGCAAATTTTATTTAAAATTCTTACTTTTCAAACATACAACGGATGAAGAGGAGATATCCGATAGAGACAAAATCTCACTGATTTGTTTACTAGCACGAAATAGCTTCGTGATATAGAACAAAACAATTGTTAGTCATTGAAAGGTTGTATGAAATGCAAGAATGGGAAGTTGAAAATAACCGAGCATGATGGTTTTGGAGGATGTACTAAACAGTGAACATAAAATATGTCTTTGTTATATTACAACTTACCCTGTTGAGGCAAGGGACTAGCTACGAGCTGCCCCACAAGAACTGCACAAAGGCAAAGAAGACTGATTAAAGATCTCATTTTCTGTTGCTTGTTCTTGATCTTTCTTGTTACTATGTTGGTGGCACTTCTTGTGAGTCAGTTTCAGTTAAGCGTGCAAATGATTTGAGATCAGAAACGACGACATGAGAACCTTTTTGGGCTGCCAATATTGTAAGTGCTTTAGATAATAATAGAAAAATTTAAGTCGTTTCCATGAGAATTTGGAAATAAATGCGTAGATATTGATTCTACTGGCTGTTGACAGAGCTTGCGAAAGAATATGACATCATACCTTTCCCCAGTATTTTTATGATCTACCAATTACTTCCTTATTTGTATATAAATGTATTGTTTTTGTTGATGTTGTTGCTAGCTAACTGAAGGAAAACCATATGTCAGCACCATTTGGCTGCTAACTAGTCGAACGTCTATCTATTTTTATTACCAGCACGAAGCTCACAGATGTTTATCTTGCTGCTGCTTAAGGACATAAGGACGTACAAGGTATTTTTAGCTAATTGCCATTTTGTCAATGGCCATTAGCAATGGATAGGTATACGCAATAAGAAATTTTGTGTACCATAAACTGGCAACGGATGGTCTCATCTGTGGCTTTACCTTTTGTAAGCAATTTTAGAATTGTATGCGGCAGCTTAAAGAATGCGCGCAAAGGATTCACACGTAGATTGCGGGCAGGCTCAGGGTCGCAAGGGTTGTTAGTATGTTCATCAAATGGCACCTGCACATTTCTCATGGTCTCACAAATTACTTCTGTGCCAACAACTAATGTAGTAAATTAAATTGATATTGTCTGCCAAGGGGTTTTGAAACATTACTGATCAACACTTTTGCAGTGTTGATATGGCCAAAGGACTATCAGCGCTGCCACGTGCAGAAGCGTCATAAACAACAACAAAAAAAAGTGTAAGGAGTGATCACGTCCTAGCTATAAATGGACAAATGACCTGATACAGATCATTCATATTCCTTCAGAGTTAGGAAAGATCACGAGTGTTGATTAGATAAAGAAATAGACTATCCCGCCAGTTCATCAAGTTGAGTGAAAATTACCTCTGTGGCATTCTGAGTTGTTCATCCAACCCTGTGTGGTTTTTGACATCCATTTAAGTATTTTTGGTCGGGAAACGAGTTCTAAGACAAATAAAAACTCTAACATTTCATTTCAGATAATACTGTCTGTGGTATATCGAGTATACTTGACCTTTGATATATATGGTAGCAGAAGTTTACTCTTTGAAGATAACTGATAGAAACACGCGATAAAATATATAAGAGCAGCCCGCAATCGATAATATAAACATTTGGTGGCAATCAAACTTTTAAAAATCAAATTGTCTCGTTTTTGATTTCTTGTCAAGGCAAGGGGATAATGGTTTGAAGTCAATACGTAGTGAGCAGTTCGCAGAATCAATATTCTTCTTCATGGGGAGATTGATCGTCGACTAAACAAGAAACATTGAAAAATATGTGCGTATAATTTCACTCCCACCATTTAAAGAAGCGCGTGTGCCTGACGGGTGAGAGCTTCAGCTTATTTTGGAGACGGAGCCATTTCTATAGAAACCGCGTGCTCCAATGATATATAATGTTTCTGCGGTTTATTTTTACGTAACATGTGCATGTCATGACGTAAAGAAAATTACAATCCAGCGTTGTTGGGATAGTAACCACCTATATGTATAAGAATATTGAAATGTGATTGCGCATGTATTTTGATTGTGCTTATCCAACAAAACTATCAGTCAATTAATACAGCACGCAACTTAATTCATGATGCTAGGAGCCAATTAATGAAGAACCTCTAACCACAGGCAGCCCAAGCTCTCTCTATGAACCACACAAGCAACACAATATGGCATCGAATTATAAGGGTTTATATGGGATTTTCTACAAGATATCCTTGGAGGTAGTTAAAAGTGAAAATTCTCAATAAAAATGGCTTACCTTGTTCCATACATGTGTTATTTGCTCCTGGTGTGGAGCAAAAAAGTCGCTTAAATCAAGTTCAATCGGTAAAATAACCACACCAGGAGCAAACAACATACGTCTGGAATAAGGTACGCCATTTTTATTCGATGCCATGTTGTGTTGCTTGTGTGGTTCATAGAGAGAACTTGGGCTGCCTGTGCTCTAACCCATACGATATTTAGGACTGACAAGTGTTTACGATATTAACAATTAAAATATACTTTAATGACTCGCACTAACACAAGTTACTTGAGAAGTATTATACACATTACATGTTGATTAAACAAAATATTAATGTAGGTAAGTCTGTATGCAAGCCAAGTCGCCCATCAGGCCGGAGCTTAACTCTGTTCCCGTAATAAATTAAATTGAATTGACTAGGAGTATTTCTACTTCCCCCCCACCCCCCCCCCCCATGGGATGCTAGTCCATCGCGGTTACCCGCAGTTTTGAGTTCGTCGGTACCCATTTATACACCTGGGTGGAGAGAGGCATTGTTAGTCAGAGTAACGTGTCTTGCCCAAGTACATATCACAATGACCACGGCCAGGACTCGAACCCGGACCGCTCGATCCGGAGATAAGCGCCCTAACCACGAGGTTAGTAATTGTCAATTGGAGCCTTGCATTGAGGCCATAGGAATCGCAAGTTTTTCGAGTTAACCTCTAGTACCTATGAAATCTTTTACATTTTTCGTGTTTTGGGGAATTTTCGGTTCACCCGGGCGAAGGTAGGTAACGGCCATTATAAACACATAGATTTAACACAACTTTGGAATATAATTAAACAGGCACGAAAAATCTCTGTACAAAACAAACACCACTGTTACTTAAAATATTTCTTCATAATGTGCAAACCGATTTTTATAAACACTGATTTCGCCATCTGCGAGACTTTAAACCACGCTCATCTCGTACAATTCGATACGACATGCAGAAATGGGTCAAATTCAAACTGTAATTTTGAAAAAGTGGGGCATTCTATTTCCGTTAAACCAACACAGCCTCAAAATAGATACACTAGAAAATGTCACTACCGCAAGATCTCCTTGGTGAAATATTCATGGCCGTCTGAACTTCCCTAATTTCGATGGTCTCCATGTTTTACCCCCATTTTGAAAGATTCTTTATCATGAAGCATTGCCTCATCTTGTTTCACAGAGATATCAGCTAAAATGATCAAAAAGGCGAACGGCAAAATCATTGGTCACACATTGTATTTCAAGTAAAGGAAAACAACAAAAACAAAAACAGCTTTGGGTGCACGGGTCTTAACACACCCTGCATCTGTTTTTACACATGTAGCTTGATGTGTGCTCGAAATTTGCTCGATAATTCCACCTGAACTAGCAGTCGCTGACACCTAGACTTCGGCTCCATTTAGCGCAAGAATCCGCTTATGGTATTAATGTCATTTTCCCTTTCCCAACTAAACAACAACGATGATTTTTTCACGAGAAGAAAAGTGAACATCCGCCGATGAAGAACCATGTTTACCTCGAGAAACAAAGCGCTGACCACACTCAGAGAGTGGTCCTGTTGGCTCCTGCGCGATTTTGATGGGTTCTTGGGTCCAGAAGGGTGGCTCGTTAGTGGGCTTTAGTACAATCTGAATTTTGAAATATTTTTTCTCTCAGTTTGAAGGTTGAGAAATCAGGATTTCAATGTATATATAATTGTAAAGCTAAAACTCAAACTGTCTCAAAGCCGTTCATCATCTTTTGAAAGCATATGAGAAAGCTTGTTCTGAATAGAGGCGTGTGCTGTTAATTTCATTAATTTCGTACTTTGCGCCTTTTTCTCCTCAGTTGACCTCCTTGCATGTATTTCATTTAAAATATATGAATTGAAAGGCGTCATCCTTTATCGGTGAACAGCTGCAAATAAATCAAGTTGTCCGTGTGTTGTAAGAAGTGTAGTTCACCGTCCGTCTATATGATATGACACCTGTGTTTCATACCAAAGTGCCACTGAGCTAATGATCGAAAGCGAAATTGTTTATTCCAGGGAAGACCGTGCAGGAGTTTCTCGTGTAACAACAGTGGTAACGAAAACAGTGATAAGGTTCTGTGTGTGAATGCCTACAACCAGTGTTGGGGCTTTCTAATTGGTTGCAGATGTGGAAAAAATGAAGGGAAAAAATAAAAAAAAAAGAATTGCACAGGAGTGTTGGCCAACATACGGAGAGTATTTACGACAACTCTACGGGAGTCTGGAATGAGAATTTTTCATCACTCACAGCCGCATCCTTATGAAAGAAAATGGTATCATTAGCACCAACCGGCCTTTTGGAATCCCCTTTCAAATTAAAATTTGGGCTAGCCCGAGAAGGGTCGGTCATCCGCAAGCTAAAAGAAAGAGTAGCCAGGTTGATTCTCAGAAGAGGTGAGGCAATATCTGAAATCCAAGTCCGGAGTCTCTAATACCCCTGGGAGGAAGAACGATCAGGCCAAGTTGACATTTGTGACTTCTGTGACCACTGCCTAGGAAGGGAAATTTCACTTCGTTACAGTTTCCACACTCGAAGCCATTTGCACGTTTTTCAATCTTTCTTTTAAAAAACAAGATTGCTTTGGTGTCTCGCGACATAACTAATTAGCTATGTCGAGAGACACCAAAGCAATCTTGTTACCAAAAATGTAGGACATAATAGAAGTGAAAATTGGTAAAAGGGAGCATAATCGCTTCTGAGTTCGAACAGGGTCGTTCTCCAGACAAATTGACTCTCACTACAATACGGGATGTGTTGCAGTCCGGGATGAGCTCTTTCCATTCGACCAGAAGTTCCCGTTCGAATTTCCAGAAACGTCCAGTGGCGAATGGAGCATGTAAGGAAAATTGGGAACCTCGCGAGGTTAATAGCTGAATTTGAATAATTCCCTCCTCGGAGTTTTGAGTGCAAAAGTTAGTTATAATACATACACTGAATGAATAGCAGGGAAGTCGACTGGGGAAAAAAGGCGCAAAGTACGAAAGCTTCCTCTTATGCTTTCAAAAGATGGTGAACGGCTTTGCATGTGACAGTTTGAGTTTTAACTTTATGATAATATATACATTGAAATTCTGATCTTTCAACAATTAAACTAAGGAAAAAAAAATGATTAAAAAAATCAGATTCTAATAAAGCCCACCGACGCGCCCAGGATTTGATAGGTTGTGCTCGCAAGAGTAGCATAATATGGTACTAGCAGTGCTGAGCTATTCGTATATTTCAAAATTATACGTCTATTTTTTACTTTAAATCTGGTAAGAACACTTCAGTATTTGTGCAATAAACAAGAAAACGGCAAACACATTAACCCAGTTTACCATATCATCACTATCACTGTATGCACTCGCTGTCGTGAACGCCATCTTGGGTAACCGAGCTTGTTATGCGCAGGCGTGGAGTCTATGGAAAGAGTCCTGGTTCACTTCCTGTGGGACCCAGGTCCTATGAATGTGATAATAACCGGGTAAAAAAAAAATATATTTTTTGTTATTTAAATTTGCCTTTAACACTGATATCGGGCCAAAACAATTGGTTGCATGATCAATAAACGACAATTTTGTGCAGCAAAACAGGCTAAATGTGTAAATTATGCTAGCAGTTCTTTTTTCAGAAAATCGATGAAAAGTATGCTCGTGTTGACGAATAATGCCAAAAATTATACCAGCACAATCTATTAAACCCTAATCACGCTGGGCCTAAAAACCCATCAAAAACGCACAGGAGCCAACAGGACCACGCTCTGAGTGTGGTCATCGGTTTGCCTCTCGAGGTAAACATGGCGGCTAGTTCTTTATGGTTGGAGCTTCACTTTTCTTGTCTTGAAAAATCATCGCTGTTGTTTAGTAAGGAGAGGGAAAATGACTTTAATACCTTAAGCAGATTCTTACGCTAAATGGAGCCGAAGTCAAGGCGTCAGCGATGGCTAGTTCACGTGGAAATATCGAGCGAATTTCGAGCACTTATCAAACTATATGTAAAAACAGATGCAGGGTGAGTTAAACTCAGGTGCACCAAAAACCGGCCTTTTTTCCCTTTTATTTGAAATACCGGCTTTTTTCCCTTTATTTGAAATATAATGCATGCCCAATGATTTTGCTGTTCGTTTCTGATCATTTTAGCTGACATGTCTGTGAGACAATATAAGGCAATGCTTCATGATGACGAATTTTTCAAAATGGAGGAAAAACATGCATGGAGACCATCGAAATTCGGCAATTTCAGACGGCCATAAATTTTGCAGAGATTTTTCGTTCCTGCTTGATTAATTTCCAAAGTTATGTTAAAGGTAGTCGTTGACAATGGCCGTCACGGGCCTTCGTTTAGGTGAACCGAAAATTCCCTAAAACACGAAAAATTTGAAGGATTTGGTCGAACGGATTGTGGTTTTAGTATAAGTAAGAGTTGATACTAATTAACAAAAATAGGTAATAATAAAGAAAAATTAATTAAAAAGTAAATGACACAAAGGACTTGCACAAGGCCCACAATGGGCGACAGATGTAATTGAGACACCTATAGAAAACTAAACTAAGCAAGCAGTTATTAACGACACATGAAAATAAAAGTAACTAGCTTGCAATAGTAGGTTAATGCGTGGAGTCTTTTCGAATGCAAATGGTGATTATCTATTTTTAATGATATTCCCCCTACATGAGCCTCCATTGCAAGCTAGTTCCAGTTCATTACCGAGGATGCGATAATGGTCAATTCCTCGCTTGCCCTCAGACATCCAAATCCAAGATGGCGTCCTTTCCCTCTAGGGTATTAAACTAAACCATTTACATCGAAACTACCATGCATTAACAAAAACTGAAAAATGATAAACAGAGAAGACTAAAAATAAAGTACAGTAGGGGGTATTATACATAAAACACTTTTTTTTAGGTTGTTTTAAACCTCATGTGCACAAGCATCTTCCATGGATCGAGGAGCCCCTTCCCCCACTCCCCATGGTTAGGAGAGGGAGGAGTAGAGATGTTCGATACAATACGTATCAGAATGTTGCTTTTTCGTGTTTTACAGGTAACATGAGCTCGCTCTACAAGGTGATATATTTTTGTTGTTTATGACGTCACATGCACCCAGATTAGTTCTGTTCTCCAGTCGATGCGAGGGGGTGAGGGAGGTGTAACATTCGAAACGAAAATTTCTTACTGGTGACGTAGGTCTACTGCGTCAGTATGGTGGTTCTAATTAACAATTGCGGGCTGCGAGTCAATAGTCCATGAGGCGAAGCCGAATGGGCTATTGAACCGTGGCCCTTGAGGGCGAAGGGTCTAATTGTTTTAGTATCACCCAACAAGTCGGACAGAAAAGACAATAATAAAGTTAGCAAATGCAAGTTGAAGAAATATTTATTTGGGAAAAGCATCACGCTCGATTGCGCCAATTTCGCTACTCGAGGGCTATTACTAATAGACCTCTAGTAGCGTAGCCAATTAAAATGTAGGATTTGCATTAGTCCACTAGTTGGGTGATACTAATAGCTGTTACTTGATGTTTAAAACTGAGCAAAAGACATCCAGCATATATAAATGGCAATTGGCTTGAAAACGTTTGTTCAGATACCTTTATCTACCAACATATTAAATTTATCAAGCTGTGACGTCCCCTAGATTAAGTTTAAGTTGTTAAATGTTAAAAATAAGTTTAAAACAGTTTCCAGCACTTTCCAAGACGTTCATGTAGATTTCGATGTAATATTTTTACCACTCTATGTCGTTTGATGGCAGAATCATGATAATAAATAACTTCCCAGTCATTGGTGAACATGCTGGTGTCATTTTCTTGGCACAATAGGTTACCATAGCTACCTATGACCTGCTAAAAACACCCTCAATTTGAGCTAAAAGCGCTTACAACACAAGAACGAGCTTAGTGACCCCAAGTTTGTTTATTATCGAATTGCGATAAGCATGATAAGATGCAACTTTTTACAAAGATTAAAAGTTTCTGTAATGAGGGTTCAGGTCCACCTAGCATTTTCAAACCTTCGTTAAGTTGCATCCTATCATACTTATCGCAATTCGATAATAACAAAATGGGCGTCACTGGGCTCGTTTTTGAGTTAGAAGCGCTAAAAGCTAAAATTAAGGGTTGATTTTTGCTACTTGATTACCAATGTCTGGGTATTTGTCTGACACCATTATTGTAGGATATCTTGTTAAACAGTGGTAGTATTGATCGATAAAAGTATAGCTGTTAGAAACGTGCTGGAAACTGTTGCCAGCCTCCTTAAGCCGAGTACAGTGAGTTCTATGTCATATGAAGCTCTTCTGTACTCGAAAATATCACAGTAATTCTGCTCAGACACTTCAGTCAGTGAGAATGAAGGACTCAGAAACATTAGCAGTCGCTAAGCTCGAGTCACTTGAAACTGCAGGAAATCAACGTCTAAAAAGTACTCAAATATGAGTTATTACATTTGAAAGCAATAGGTTAAAAAATATCTAGTTTGAATACAATATCCTAAAGATTTATTTAACAGCTGTCACAAAATTTCTACGTATACCAGTTGCATTTCCGTTTCTGCTCCCTTTAATTGACATACTTGCAGCTGATTTAAAAATAGCATTCAAAGTAGAGCTATAGCTATAGCGGTCAAACGTTGCGATTTTCCTTGAAACTAATATGCAAAAATTTGGTGTTGCAATAGGCCTTTCCAGCATTCCAACAAACAATGGTGCCGAGTCGCGGTCAGGGTGAACAGAAGTACAGCAAATGTATGAAAATGTCCACCCCAACCTTGCTCTGGTGCTATTGTTCGAACGCACTGAAGTGGAATGCGGGAAAGGTATATTATTTGAAAAAAAGAAAAAAAAAAGAATTTTAGCTGGTGGGTCCAAGATGGTGGACAGTTTGAAATGTATGGCATCAATGTTGCGTTATAATTGCATGATTGACATGTGCTGATCAGTAAAGTAACAGTTTTGGATGTTTTACACAACACATACGCTTGAATACTATTAGTTGAATACATGTGTGGCAGCACCCCACAGGCTCACCAACGAAAAAAAGTAAGCACAATAGATCCTTTGCATAAATGGCCGTTACATTTGAATAACAATACTTATAAATCCTAAGCGTCACATTCATGTGAAAAACATGTGTCTGGAAACATAAGTAAGAGGCTAAGGATGTATAAAATATTGTTGTTCAAATTTAGGCGCCACTTATGCAAAGGATTGTTGTTTAAGCATAGGGTTGCATAGGCAAATCTACAGCAAATGACGTTAAGATATGATTAACACATAAATTATTGTGTGGGGCGAATAACGACCATTATAAAATTCAAAACTACAGAGTAAATCACTGGGAGGGAGAAGTCGTGGGTACAGGAAGAGGGTTAAGAAAAAAAAGATGAGTTAAGATATGATGACAAAATTTTATTTAACCACGCTGAAACATCCTTTAGTCCTACAATGTCGATTCGCACGTAAACTAACTTGGTAACTAACTAGCTGACACAGTCAATTACAAAATAATATATTTAAGATACACAAAAATATGCTTTTCAAGGATTCCAATCTCTGGTGTTTGCGGCTTCACGGCCCTAATGCCCGGAAAAAGCCATCTACATTCAAGGTAAAATGTACTTTGACACCAAAGTTTACTGTAGAGTGGTTGCAAAAATACATAAATGAAAAGTTGGGAAGCAGATGAAAGGCACACTTGTTTTAAAATGAAAACGAATTACACGTGTTGCTGAAATTACTAAAAAGCTTAAATTCAGTTCTATAATCCTAGTTAAGGTTAGTTTTTATTAATGTGGCGCCGAATGACGCCCACACATTCATTCCATTTTCAAGATTGCCGAAAGCCATTACATAGCCAACTATCCAATCAAAACTCTGATTGCGGTCGTTAATGCACACTAAATAATTATGATCAAACAAAACTGCCAGTTTAATTATACCACCTTTGTTGCAACTTCTACGCCTTAAACAATTTGCGTTTTTCCCCATGAAAGTTGTAAAATATTTTATACATAGAGGGCATTGTGGAGTCTTAGTCTCAGACTAGGTCGGTATAGTCCTCCACTTTATAATTACACTAAGCTATTTTTTATAGTGGTGAAAGTCATGGTACATATCGTATATTTCTTTGAGATAATCGTCAAAGGTATCATCTATTTCAGACAGTTCAGTTTCAGGTTTTTCCCCTTCATCACGATCGTCGATTTCCTCTTCGGCTTCCTCTTCGCTGTCTTCTTCACCTTCATCACGATCGTCGATTTCTTCTTCACCTTTCCCTCTGCTGTCCTCTCCACCTTTCTCTTCACCTTCATCACGATCGTCGATTTCTTCTTCACCTTCCTCTCCGCTGTCCTCTCCACTTTCCTCTTCACCTTCCTCTTCACCTCCCCCTTCCCCTTCCCCTTCCCCTTCCTCTTCACCTTCCTCTTCACCTTCATCACGATCGTCGATTTCTTCTTCACCTTCCTCTCCGCTGTCCTCTCCACTTTCCTCTTCACCTTCCTCTTCACCTCCCCCTTCCCCTTCCCCTTCCCCTTCCTCTTCACCTTCCTCTTCACCTTCATCACGATCGTCGATTTCTTCTTCACCTTCCTCTCCGCTGTCCTCTCCACCTTCCTCTTCACCTTCCTCTTCACCTTCCTCTTCACCTTCCTCTTCACCTTCCTCTTCACCTTCCTCTTCACCTTCCTCTTCACCTTCATCACGATCGTCGATTTCCTCTTCACCCTCCTCTCCGCTATCTTCTTCACCTTCACCTTCCTCTTCACCTTCCTCCTCACCTTCCTCTTCACCTTCATCACGATCGTCAATTTCTTCCTCACCTTCCTCTCCACTCTCTTCTTCACCTTCACCTTCTTCTTCGCCTTCCTCTTCATCCTCATCGCGATCGTTGATTTCGTCTTTGCTGTCTTCTCCGCCTTCCTCTTCCACTATAAAATAATAATCCAGAATTAAACAAGTACTAAAGTAAGACGTTACTAAAGAAAGTAATTGTGACAAAAAGTTCAAAATGCACATGTCGGGGCACGGTTGCCATGACATCGTGGAGAGTTGTCTCGTCAAGACTAGCCTGAAGCCCCTGAGTTGCAAAACTCCCTCTGGTTATGTGCGTACTGGACAAGTGGCAAACAAAGTTATTAATAATTACACACGCTATAGTTTTAGCTTTGCTACTTGCTTTCCGAGAGTTCTCGAAGGAATAAATGACGTACATTTTGCGATCAAGAGAAAGTTCTCTTCAGAAGCAAATTGAAAGCAGACAATTCTTCCAAGAAATTTTGATTAGAATTGAAAGCAAGCATGCTGAGAAGTTGTGAAAAAAATCTTTACCTTTTTCATCGAAGATTCTTGCCAGATCTAGCATTTTATGAATGTCATGGTCTGTCGAAAATACGGTATAAGAATTCAGTACACGTCTTTGAAAGGTCAACTTACTACATAAATTTAGCAAAGGCTAAAAGTTGAGCTCCTGATTACAATATGTTAACGTGGTTTGAGCCTGCGATAAAATCAAAGACCTGTACCTGGGAGGCTGTTTTGAGATGAGCCCGGGATATGGTCAAGTGATACTAGTCAGCGGAATTTCAGAGCCGGGCTGTTCCCAATTTGCATAAACCGTAATCGGCCCGTGGGAATTACGGCTGCAGATCTCGCTCTTAGCCAATCAGAGCGCGCGTTATATAGGCCACAGGCCAAAGCTACATATTAAAAATCTATAAGGAAAGGTCCTGGGAACAAGGTTATTGCAGAGTGACATTTTCACTCAACAGTACATGAAGGGATGTAGGAAAGGACGGACAATCACGTGACAACCAATTCTTTTTAGCTCGATGGGTTACCAAATTTTCCAAGCAATTGGGCTCCGCTTACACGGCTTCGGCGCACAGGAGCTTAGCTATAAACAACTAAGGAAACAATCGTTTCAAGAAGACTTTGTTACGAATACAATTAACGTAAGCTGATAGGTTATGAAAGACTCACCTTTTTCATCGAAGAATTTTGCCAGCTCTAGCAGGTTATAGTAGTCTATAGGAAATACGGTATAAGAATTCAGTGTACGTGTGCTAACCATCCCTCTAAATGTCTTTGTCTCTGATATTGTTTCCTACTTTTATGTAAGAATGATATCGTTTTTGCACGACCTATACATACAAAAAAGAGGCATAATGTTTGAACTTAAAACCATAAGTTAAATCGAATAGTATAAGGTGAAAATATAAAGGCGAAATATAAAATATTGAGGCAGTATAAATTTGAAGACACGAGAAAAATATATTACAAAGAAAACCAAAGATTGAGTACTACTATATATTGATTGTTGATGTTAAATTTTCCCACAAAATCTTCCATGAAGTGCAATGCTATAAACTTCCACTTTGAGCATGGAGCTTTTCGTTTTTTTCACTGAATCATGGATCATGTAAGAACTTTGAAGATTTCGGTTCGGTGAAACCAAACTTCCCTTATGCTTTAATTCTGGCATATTTAACCCTTGGCGAGAGACTTACGATAAATACGTTTAATTTCACGGTGTTTATTGAGAGAAAAAACAAAAACAAAAAAACAAAAACAAAAACAAAAACAAAACAAAACAAAAACAAAACCAAATAAGAAACATTGCAAATCACCTTTTTTTCCGAAATTCAGTGCGTATAATTTTACTAGAGAACATTACCATTTGAATCAATTGAATTCTAACGCGTGATATTTGTGTGATAGAAGTGTACAACGTGACCTGGTGTAATTAGCTGTTAACTGTAGGGCGTTGATCTTTTGACCAAATGGCGTTATTACGGTATGATGCATCGGCCGGTCTACTTTCAAAATTATTTCACTTAAAACTGCGATTTTTAGCTTACTGACAGGAAAGCGAGTGTAAATGCGAACAACGTAATGGTAAAAACTCAGCGAGAGTCACGATCAGTGTCATGAATCGAAATGATACCCGTCAAGGACATTTCTCGAAGAAAAGTTGATTGGGTGTGTCATCAGTAAAGAAGGACTGCTATGTAGTAGTCTCCGTTGACTCGATGGTCAAATTTTCTTGAAAATGTTGGTTCAGCGTGTATTTATTGCTTGCCGGAATAATTGTTCAGGGTGTATCGCCGACTTGTCGAAACCATCACGCTTTGTATTATTTGTATTACGCTTTGTATTGTCTGAACTAGTATCTTAGCATTCTTTCAAGAAAAAGTAATTTTCTTAACCTGTTATGTTGTCTCTTTCTTGCATCAACATCGACGTCTTGTACCGTATATCAGTATTGCTGCCTTATATATTTTATAACATCAGGAAGAATTGGTAACTGCATTTTACACTATAACGTGACACTATTTGGACAACGTGCCATTTAGAGCGGAAGATATCGTTTGTTACTGGGAAGCGAAATCCTTTTGTATTTCTTGCAGAGCAGTGGAAGCCACCAATAAGAAATCAGTCTCTTTAGAAAACAAAACATTATTTGCTAAAATTATTCGCAAGTGAGCTATGTTTTCACCATGCAACGATTTTTTTTTTGAAAATTTTGTCGTGCAGAAACGTATTAACTGTAGACACTAATTTTGTAACTTGCATTTGGTGTCAATTAAGGGTAAAAAAATATTTCACTTATACAACTTACCATTTTTCTTAGGCAAAGGAACACCAGACAACTGTCCCACAAGAGCCAAAAGGCACACAAAAATCGAGGTTTTTGATGTCATCTTCTGCAGCTTGATCCTCCTTCCACAGCGGTTCTTCGAACAGTGATTGTTGCCCAACAATTTATGGACCAAGGCACTGGTAATAAATTATCCAAAACAACAACGCGATAACATGTGGGGCTCCAATATCAGCTGATAAGCCGTGCAGTACAATATTACATGTAGAACGGTCAAACATTCAAAAGGTGTGCGTGGGGATTTAGAAAAACCAAAGTAGTCGGCCTTAATGAATATTTCAAGCGCATTTTACCCATCACGCAAAAATTTCCTGTATGTGTATTTTTCTCACTTTACACATGCAAATAACAGTTAATATTACTCATGTTGTTGCTTGCTTAGTGGACGCTAGGGAAAAGGCTTAAGCTGTTTCTTATTGGCTAATTTTTAGAATAACAGTGGTGTATCGGAAATACTGTGAATTCCGTGTCCAAGAGGGCAATATTCCTTTCCAAGCGCTTAGATTGTCTCTGTAAAAGCATTGAAGGGTGTCTAAGAAGATGTTAGCCAATAGCTTTTTCGGCTTTGTATCTGAGGTTTATTCTTGATAATGGTCTTGGAGAGTTAAAAACACGACCGAGAAATACTAGCGGTCGATTACTATAATGAACACATATTTGTTTCACATTATTCAAACACCACAAAACAAAGTATGATTACCGCAAACAAACGATACTACAAAGACGACTATCCAATTACAAAGAACAAATTAAAATGGCATGTTCCAATCGATGTCGTATTGGATCGCAAGTGATATATTTTTTCTGTAGGATGTTAGCAGCTCAAGCGTTTAAAGATAAGCACATTAGTAAGTGCTCTTGTTCATGGTACTTTTTGGTTAAATTCTCTGTCTTTCTTTCTTAAGGAATTAGACTTTCTTAGTAAGATTTTCTCTCTAAGCCAGAGGTGTGGCGCACAGTTAAATGCCTCTTCGATTTTCCAAATGTTATCATATGCATCCTGACTGTTCAACCGACTGTCGCCTCAGAGACGGTGTTACTATATCACACAACAAAGCAAAACCACACACCGTTAACCATTTTATTTAGTTGTGATTGTAAGATATAAACTGTCTGCAAGGCAGTCTGCAGGCCAAGGAAATAAAGTTCTAGAAAAATCGACAACCGTATAGGCTGTTATTTATGTCTTACTTCCAACGAATTTGTCGAAATTTCCCTGGGCATTTGAAATGAAGTGATTGACGCAATACGATACAATACAATACAATACAAACGCGAGAAAGAAATCTGGGAGTTAATAATCCTATATGAGGGTTTACAAAATGTTGTTATTCAGCGGTCAGTTGGTGGCTTCTAGTACCCGATAATGATCGCCGAGTACAAAATGTGCGAATGGCGGTTAACAGAAATCAAGAAGCTGATACACGTATATTTATTTGTTTTGTTAAGGTAAGTTAAGGTAAGTTCCGCAAATAGCAGTGAAAGAGACTGGTTACTAAGAAGCAAACATGCGGGAATGGACAAGCGGCTAAGGAACAGGTTCAGCACAGAAAATACTCTTAAAGCCTTTACTACAATTTTTTTTTTTCTGAAACACTGATAATGCAAAATATTTATTAATCTTAATAGCACAATTTACTTTACTAAAAAAGCACTTGTGGTAGAGAGCAAATTAAAGAGCGACAGTGAAGTGTAGAGCATTGTACGATGGTTGCTGTTTCTTGGCTAATAAAAGTTAATTTCATAGCAATCAGTTAAGTGTATTGAGAGGGAAAGGATGACCCTAAAATCAGTTATCCAAGTGACATTTCTACGCCAGACGGGACGTCAATGGTCCTGAAGCGACCAGCTCTGAGGCAGCATGATACATTTCGCAGCGTACGATTGAATGTATAATTATATAATTGATTATATAGTTATATAATATATAATTGAATTACTTCCCTTTTTATCTCGTTCTTTTTGCACCTGTATTATTCCTAGGTTTATATTCTCTTTCTAAAAACTGTTATATTGTGCGAACATAAAATTCAAAAGGCGGCGTTTAACTACATTGCACAAATATTGTTTCAGAAATGTTTCGACCAACTTCTAGAAAGACGCTGCCATTCTGGCGCCTCCATGATATATTATTGTTTTCTGGGGCTGGGGTGTTGCTTTGCAGTATTTTATATATTGATTTGCTGGGCTTATGAGTGGTAAATCGGAACTAATATCGTTCGCTTTTTATACTGTCAAGCTTATAAATTACTTGCCAGCTAACCCATAATTTACAAAATAATCTCGTGTTCCCCCACTGAAGACATCCTGCCGAAGTTTATTGCTGCTTTCAATTCGATTTTTGTTCAATCAAAACAACAACAGCAAAATGTTTCTAACAAACCGGGAGGGACCGCGGCTCTCACCTCATTTTCAAAACGAGTCTCGGTGCGCAACTTTAATTTTCATAACGAAATGAGTTTTTCTTGCGCGTTCATTGTCTTGCAGATAAACCATTTCGATATGAAATTTTGTGCACTAGGACTCGTTTTGAAACAGAGGTAAAACACGGGAATGACACATTTCGATATATTTTCACATCGAATTTAGAGGACGTATAAATGATTTCTTTTGTTTTATTCCCCTAAGCCTAGGCGCCAAGTGAGAATTCAAATATGTCCAAATTGGCCTATTTTAGACGTACATTGCAACCGCTAAATTCGAAGGATATTTAACGGAATTAATGGCAAATATTTTGACGTTAGTGATGTTTGTTTAACATTTTTAAAGGGGCAGCCGTTATTTGTGTATTTATTTTTTCTCCACTTATTCGTTATGATTATTGTTTTCTGATTGGATCTGCATTTCATGCCCCTAATTTACTAACAATCCATCAAATTAAGTAAAAACTTGTAACTAATTCATCAGTAAAAGTTTACTAATTTTAAAAAGTCAGAATCAAAAATTTCGTTTCCTCAAATTTTGATGATATAAAACATTTTCCTATAGGAGCTGAGCTACTACTGTTCCCTAGACCCGTTCTTCAACGTTACTTAATGAGAGTGGTAAATTTAAAGCTCAGGCCACTAATAACAAACAAATATTTAACCAGAAATCGCGGTCTTCTCAACCATGTTGCAGTTTTTGAGTTTATATTTTGGCGTTTGGTGGAAATATTGATAAGAGACGGTTTGGCAATGACATATATGGAGAATAATATATGGGCGCGCGTAAAGTTGAAATATACAGATATATGGAGATATAACGCCGAAAGGTGAAGAGATATTCCATACCCACAAGCAACCATGTATTATTTTGTTTATTATATAAACATACCGATAACGACGTTTTTTTTACTATTTCCCGAAGATTTCCGACCACTTTTGGAAGATTTTTGAAGGTCATCCAAAAATTGTGCTTTGGCCACAGGAACATTTCTGAACATTTTTCGAAAATGTCTGAAGATTACCGAAGATATCCCAAGATAACCGGCGATTACGAAAGAATTTTAAGGAAGATCCGAAGCTGTTTCGATTATACACTAACATATTTAAGTACAGTTTAAGGGTCAAACATGACATCAGTTAAGTCATTAATATCTTCATGTGAGGATATGGAAAATACGCCACCCGAGTCCCCGGATGAAGTTCCATATGAATCTTTCGAGTGGTCTATTTGATAAAACAGATGTCGTCGCAATCACGACACATTAAAATCAAATGTTAACCAAAAAAATATGTTGTCAGTAGAATTCAAGAGACGTTGACTTCTGAACCTTCAGTTTCCTTCAAGCTCCAAGAAACCTGAACCTTGAGGCTCCAAGAAAGACCAAAAACGGCCGGATGAAGAGGGTTACATTTATAATTAATAGCCGACCTGGACCTCTGCTCCTTTCTATTTAATTCGTTAACTGATAGGTCTCTTATAAAAATCAAATGTGCATTCGAACTGAACCTAGGCCTGGAGCTTCGAATTTCAAGATTGATTGAGAGCCACTGGTAGGACCGTGCATGAATAGGTTTGCATTGATTTGAAAGGCCAGATCACTTTGAAAAGTAATTAAACACTTCCCAAAAATATACATAAAAATTATGGTAAACCCAGTGTTACAAATAAATTCACGAATTTAATTCGACATTTTCTAGAAATCATTGCCAGGAATATATTTTGACTTGTATTCAATTAGAAGAATATTGAAAATTGTTGTCATTGAAGGACCCTGCTATGGTCACCAGTACATAGCAAGAGAAGGTTTAATTTACTATCAGCGTAGACAGAAAGAAATAATGTTTTTTTTCTCCCGATTGAGATGCGAAGGTGAAATAAGCATTTGCTGGCACGAGGCACCACGTCGCCTGGGTACCAGGTTAGATGGCGCCTCTGGTGTCCTGGGGCTGCAAAATCAGTGTTGCATGCCTCCAAAATGTTGCCAAATCAATGTTGCATCCTCCAAAATGTTGCAAAATTAATGTTGCATGCCTTCAGAATGTTGCAATTTGAGAACTGGAACCTAATTGAAAACTGTTACACAAGAAATACTAGCAATGCCACATGAAATTACAATGAAGTACCTGCCCAGAGGCCTTATTTTTATTTTTTCCTTTATACTCACAATCTTTTCTGTTTAAAATTTGACTTATTTCTCTGAGATTTGGGGTGTCTAGCGACCCAATTTAACTCCCACCCTCTTAATCGGCCACTGGGAGATCAAATTTTGAGGAAACTATAGGGTAGGCTTACTGAAAGATTTAGGGTGAAGGTTATTTAACGAAGTTGTGAAGAAAGTATCAGAATGAAGTTGACGTAAGCTTGCTTATGGGTGTACTGCACGATACTTTGCTAAACGATATTATGAATATTTTCTGTTGGAATTTACTAATAGACTCTAGGAAAGTAAGATGAGTTGATGCTTTTCGACAGGACGTTTTGCCATAAACCAAATTTTTGTCGACTTTAGGGAGGAGTTTCTGGACGAGCAAAACAAAATCCAGACTGGTGCCTAATAAAACAGGGGGTTTAATGGAGAAGAGCACGAAGCACGATTCACGAGTGCAAAGCGTGGAGCGTAGGGACCGGAAATAGACACGTAGAAATAGCACTGTTTATGCTCTTCTGCCCCCTTGCAAGGATTGATATAGCTGTATAGTAGAAATGACAAACTCAATTTACTCGTACATACTAGTCTTGACATTTATTTATTTCTTTTTCAATTTCATCTTAAAAAATAGCTAACCAATCAGACAATAATTTAACTTCACGTGCCTAATGCAGTAAGTCATCGACTTGTGATATCTGCGGGTTTCGTTGGAGAGTGCAAGACAGTTCCTTTTCGTATTCATTATCCTGATTTATGCACGTGTCCACTGATTTTCATATGCATATTCGCATGTAGACTTTAGGTAGTTTAACTCAGTCGTCGTCATCATCCTCCTCCTAATCATCATCATCGTCATCATCGTCGTCGTCATCATCATCGTCATCATCGTCGTCATCGTCTTCCTCTTCCTCTTCCTCCTCCTCTTCTTCCTCTTCTTCTTCTTCCTCTTCTTCCTCTTCTTCTTCTTCTTCTTCTTCCTCCTCCTCCTCCTCCTCTTCTTCTTCTTCTTCTTCTCCACTTTCCTCTTCTTCTTCTTCTTCTCCACTTTCCTCTTCCCCACTTTCCTCTCCCTCTAATTCTATAAAAATTATTGAATTTTTAATATATTGTTTAACTTGTAAAAGTTAACAACAAAAAGTTTATTTGCTCTTGGTGTCACTTAAGTCATTATACACGTGATTAAGTTGTGTTTGTTGGTTATCATGATTAATTTACAATATTCACGGTGGGCTGAAACAGAGCCCTAAATCTTAGGATCCTCTAACGAACACGAAAGTTCACTAACTTAAATTATAGGACTAGCTTTGTTTTCGTCACGTGCGCCTTCAGTTAACAGTATGCTTACATTTAATCGAGGTAATTGAAACCTCAGCTTCTCAAAGCACAAACGAAATTTGTTTATATAAAAACATTTTCTGTTCCATTGTTTGGACACCCAAACCTCGAAGGCTGTTTTTGATCTAAATACAGCAAAAACGCCACAGGAAATGCGATAATATTGTTGAAGTGACGTCAGTAAACGGAAACACATTTTCTAGCTGGAAAGGGTGTGGGTTTACAAGTAAGTGGTCTCTTGTAAGCCCACTTAATTCTGAAAAAATGAGGTGTCGCAAAACCTATGCTTATGTGAAAAGCTGGTCTAGAGCTAGTACAGGAAAATTAGAAAAAAAAAAAAAATTGTTAAATTTTTAATGGCCTGTCTGTCCCGAGGCAGCGGGTTTTCGTCATTATGGCTCTGTTTTTACTTAAGCTGTTTGATGATATCATGAAAAGACAAATGAAATGTGAAATTTGCTCGTTATACATTACCCTTTAATCAACAGGGATATTCATACAACCGGCGACAGAACATTCTAGTTTACCATAATTTCATCGAAGTCTTTCTTAAGCCATTAAAGGATTGGAGCTTGCTGTTTTTGAATTTGTCATTAAATTAAATTTATTGAAAGTTCGATTGTTTATTAGCTGATTTGCTTTTAAAACTAAGCAGATCAATACTACCATGTTGCTCTCTGTTGGCATGTGATTTTTAAATAACATTTATAACGTATTGTGGTAGTTTCTCTAAGAGTTTCAATTAAAATGTTCTGAATTACTGAGAACAAGACGTTTTCCATTAGCCAAACTTTTTAAGCACTGCAAAACTATATGCGCGAAAGAAAGGGCTTCAAACGACTTGCTACTAACTCAAATACTACAAAGAAATGTTCGCTGAATTTAAACCTTGCCGGACTTTCAACGTGTCCAATACCTAAAATCAATTTAGTTAATCGTATTAAAACAGTAAATATCTTTAGTTTTGTTGATGTAGTATACGTTTCATTTCTAAACACAACGTATCATAAAAAAAGCCTGGGGGTATGATGTTTGTCAAAAACATTTTTCAGGTTTAAGTATTCATTGCGCGTAGGGACATTTCAAAACGCAATGACAAAATCTTTTTACAACTTACCAACTTCCTGAGGAAAAGGAGCAGCCCAAAGCTGTCCTGATACAACCAGGAGACATAGGATAACCAACAGTTTTGAACTCATCTTAACTTCTAGCTTATCTGGTCCTCGTTCCTTTCTTTAGCTGCACAGTAATAACATAAACTTCTAGAGTCCACAATTTATAGGCGAAGCGGATGGAATTTGAAATCCTTAGCGACAGTGCGAGAATGTTTGTGGTTGCTAATATTGGTAAATAGTATTGATCATCTAGTATTTTTAAGATCAAAGTGGGTGTTTTCCGACAGAATCTTCTGCTGAAGTCCACAACACTTATTCACCATAGCAATAAAACAACAGCGTCATGATTCGTTTATTGTTAACTTCTGACCTAACAACCCGCTACATATGCCCCAAAATACGCTGAGGACGTTTGTCATTGCTTTTTTAACATGTTAATATCTGAATACTTTTAAGAGCGAATGTCAAGCTTACGTAATATTCTGATCTTCTTCGTAAGTATTTGTTGATTACAGTTCAACGCTCAAGCAATATATTATTGTCGTTAGTCTTGCTGGCTAAGCTCACGGAAAAAGATATATTAATTTCGATTGGCTCGGCGCAGAGTTGAAATACTGTTACTTCCTTCTAAAGTATGACAATTTTCCTGCGTTCTTATGGTGCCACTCAAAGCATCAGGCCCACTAAATCCGTTCGAAATTACATCATTTCCGGAAAAAATATTTCAGTGTGTAATATCAATGTGTTTCAGTTGGATTTTGAACCTACTTTTCTCGCGAAGGTTAGAAATAGGAGGTTTTCAAACTCCGGATAACTTGTTAATGCGGAGGTAACTATCGCAAGGTATTTATGTTCATTTCTCGTGTTACTTGAGGATAATATTGGCAGGAGATAAGCACGTGTTGTATGCCTGGAATAGTGTAAGTTATTATTATATTTTTTGATTTTCGAAGTGGGACAGAATTGGGAAAACGTTGTTTTTCACGACAAACGTGATCGAGTAATATTGACCTATAACTTTCAGCAAATTTGTACTCCTCTTTTCTTTTTTTAAGATAGTGATGAACAATGAAAGCACGTTTTCCAGAAACACAGTTTGTTTCATCTTAACGATGTTACTACTCCATAAAATATAACGCGCGCTCTGATTGGCTGAAACAGCGTGCTTTAGCATACGGCAGATGCTCGGATTGGTGACGGTTAGCTGGCTTTCAAATTTTTGCTTTGGAATTTTGACAAATTGGACCCGAATTAAACATCCCCCGTGACTCAGACAAACGCAATGGAAACGAGCTATTTTTCCGCAGTAAATATGGCTGCAAGGAGACCATTGTTAAAAAAAGAAGTGTTAAAACTGTGCTAAAATAACAAGTTTTGCTAGATTCCGACAAAACATCTAGCGAAATAAGCAAATTATCAACTTAGCGAATGCTTCTATAAAAGACATTATAAATTATTTGTTACAAAGGCAGAAAACTATACTTAAGAAGTAAAACAATAACAGAAAACGCCAATTGAGCTGTCGCTGTTTATGACGAGAATCTTTATTTTTGTAGAAATGCTCAAACACTTACATGCAGTGTACGTAGTAACGCTCGTTTGCTTACTAGCGATCTCCAGTCATCTTAGCGAAGTGAACCTCAACAATTTCGTATCAACGTTCACCCGACGAGTGATCAGTTGAAAGCTTTCTCTGATATTTTCTCCTGTATATATACTCGGAGTAGTACCAGTGGGAGCAGTTTGGAGCAGTCCAACTTTGACGCTAGTTCGGGCAATCTTGCTGCAAACCGTAATTAAAATGTAGCTTCTTTCAAATATAACTCAGCATTTCGAATTTTCATCCGCAAGCTTTGAGCTGCTTGTTTCGTAATTTCCAAGGAAAAAAGCACGTTTTCATGAGCCACAATGCGGCCGGATTCCTCCGGACTAAAAATATCTAGATCCTTATTTAAAAAATTATACTAAATAGTGATTTACCTTGAGGCGATCGTTCTTCACTCGAAAGCCATTCGAAACCGAAAGCCTAGCTCAGTAAAGTTCAGTTTGTGATTGGCAGCTGTTGTCTCGTTACCAAATCAAACTATTTGAAATATTCTAACAAGGATTGCTATTGGCTTATTTTAATTTAGCGCGCTTTATCAGAGAACAGATGCACGCTGACGCCCCTTTTATTCGTTTAAAGTTTGGTTTCAAAACTCAGATGAATTTGTCGGGATTCTTCATCATAAAACAAATAACGGGGCCTGGGCTGTGCTCTGTTCTGTTGCAAAGCACTAAGGAAGCGGTACATCACTCAAGAAGTAAGGAGAAACACTCTCGTCTTTCCCCCTACACTTCTCTCGTGCTCTACCGCCTCCTGCGTGCTTTACAACAGAACAGAGCACAGTTGAGGCCTCTTTAATTGTTAATTATTATATGCTCACAAAAAAGCATAACTTTCATCTTCTTGTTATTTTTTTTTTCTTACATTATTTTTCACTCAGAATCCAAAATAAAAAAATGAAAACACACACACACAACCTTGCCAATGGTCTGGTATTAGAAGTGTCAGGAGGTGACGGAAGCAGGAAGAAAAAACTTCAACTATTTTTTTGTTTTTTTACTTTTATTTTTGCTTGTTGAGTGCTGTCGTCATTTCTATAGTGCTTCCTCTCTATAGCTTGAAAGTGCTCGATAGTAAAGACTTTGGAAATGTTTTTGAAATGAAAGTGAGGGAGGGAGGGAGGAAGAATCCAGCGTCCTTAATTGTTATTGGAGTGTTATTGGTGGTATTATCTAACTAGCTAGGTAAATCAATTTTTCCAGCGCAAGGAAGTTAGTTTCTCTATTCTCAGCTTCGTTTTAATGAACACTAGCTTGTGACTCTCAGCTGTTTGGTCTACTGAAGACTTGTTTTGTAACGACAAAGTGTTAGTCTCTGTGTTAGTTTGAAGTAAACTATAGCTCCGTACGGGTAAACCCGATTGCTGCTTCATAAAAACTTGGATTTGAATAGCTTTGTCGAAATTTTGACTCGTGCTGATATCATGTTTTCAAAACCGAAGTAGAATTCATCACTATTTCAACGAAATCATTTAAACTAGGAAAAAAAAGCGATGGGTACTCTACACACAACGCAGCGTTTTCTGTTTGCTTTGACAACCAGACTGTATTAGCTTTATTCCAGTTTTGATCTCCCTTTTGGTCAATATAACAGTTACTAATAATAAATCAAGAGTTAATTCCATATGAATGAAAAACAGCTTATTGGCGGACTGTTTCAAGAGAATCATTTAAACTAGGAAAAAAAAAAAAAAAAAAAAAAGCGATGAGTACTCTAAACATAACGCAGCATTTTTCTGTTTGCTCTGACAACCAGACTGTATTAGCTATATTTCAGTTTTGATTTGGCAGTTGCTAATAATAAATTAAAAGTAATTCCAAATGAATGAAAAACAGGTGCGCAATCTGAACGTGTCTAGTTTTGGGTAATAGGTAATAGAGTGCTTTGGAGATGATGATATCGCATCAGTATTAAGTAGGATTGTGTCGGAAAAGATGATAGGTATGTAGCTAGGCAAGGAGATGGCTTGAAGCTCCAAAGGACAAAAACAGATTGAGAGTAGAGCGGGAATGTCAAAGTTCACTAGGAACGTTTGCCGAAGGTCCAACTAATCAAGACGAGGATGGAAGGACTTAGCGTGAAAACCAGACTAATTAATCACCTCAAAATGCTTGCCACGGGGAATGAGGAAAGGTGCCCAGTCATGTTGTTCAAACGATATCTGGAGCAGCGACCAAGCGAAATGAAGAAAAGCGATCCATTTTACCTCGCTGTCACCGATAAGCCAGTTTCAAGCGTTTGGTACAAGAAAACTCCAATGGTAAAGAACACCTTTATCCTGCAACTTTGTGTACTCCCGGCCATTATAATTTACAATTTCAATCACTCATGTAGCGTCACTTGAACATCACCGGGAATGATGCCGTTCAGAAGAGCACAACTGATACACACGTAAGGTGAGGATACAAGCGTATCTTCATCGAAGAATCAGATTCTGAGTGATCAGAAAAGCGTTTAGAACGCTTTAACTTTGTTTGAAAAAGCACTAACATTATATTTTCAAAGTTTAAAGTTTGTTGGTAGGCCTTGTTGTCAGTGTCCTGTGGCGTTTGCGGTGATTAATTCTTTGTCAACATTAAATGACTCCCTATGACAGATTACTCAAGAGCGCATTCAGAAATTCAGTTATTTTTCTCTCTATTTCATCTACATTTAATCACAGTGGGTCCTCGTAGAATTAAAAAAGGAACATCACTTGTGTTTTCAGAATTTGCGCAAATTGCCCTTGTCGCTGCGCGATTCGGGAAATTTCAGCAAATTCAGCAAACACAAGTGATAATCTTTAATTTTACAAGGCCCCATGCGACTACCTACACAAACTAATGAACACAAACCAGTTATATATGGATAATACGTCTTCGTTGATAATAAATTGTTATACTTGTTTGGTTCTTACTTGGTATCTTAGTTATCGGTGATTGACGAGCTTTTTTACCTTGTATCTCTTTAGTGTACTTAATTCACATGACCTTAAGTCAACATGTTGCTCTGTGTTGTTGTCGTGGTGAGCTAATCCTAATCAAGTTAACTCAGGAAAGCTTTCGTAGGGTTCTGAAATTAGTGCATCGCCTCTTGTAACTTGCTGTGACATGTTAGTTAAATAACCATTCCAGGAATGTTCTGTATTGCTTTTAATAAAACATGCATGACCGGTTGTCCCCAAGGTGCTAAACACCAATATGTGCTATTGATGAATTGAATCCCTATATGCAACTGATAGATTTACTCAGCTGGTGAAAACAGTCACCAAATTTACAAAGTTGGTAAAACAGTCACATCTGCGTTCATATGTTACATAACTTACAATTTAGGAGTGGATTTTCTGAAAATTCACTTCAGCTTGCGTCCAGCTTTTTTTTTTTTTTTTTCGTAGATCCTATAGCCTTTTTCTTAATTAAATACCTCTCGGTCCTTTTGCATTTTGTTTTACTTGATTACTAACTACTTGAGAGTGTTTATCATATTCTCTCAGACACGGCTGACCATTGCAAGGAGTGATTCTGAAATTGTGCAAACGACCCTTTTCATCAAATGGATTACTATTTCTAGCAGAACGTTGTTATAATATAATAACCGTAGCTCAAATTCAGTTTCGGTACTTTACAGACGAAAGAACTTCTGCTGTTCACATTTCCCGAATGGGCCTTATTTAACCCCTCAGCGGGCTTTTCTATCCCATAAAAGGGCTCAATAATTTCCAAAATGGGCTTTCCATCCTCAAAATTTAGCCCATTTAACCTGCGGGGAAATTGTTCTTTCCCCAAATGGCGCTCACAAAGTAAATTTGTAAAATGGAGTTTCTGACCTTTCATTAGGCCAGATAAACACGTACTTCGAAAGCTGTGGAAGACTGAGAAAATACATCTAGAGAAATTCACTTAAGTCTCATGAGTTTCTCAATATTGAAAACTGAAATCAATTTTCAATTTTTGATTTCGCTTAATAAATTTTCGATTTTCGACTTAAAAGGAAGTTCAAAATAGAATCGATTTTTTAAAATATTTGTTTCAAAGGCATATTGATTTCTTGTAACTATAATCTATTTTTCACTCATATGAAACTTTAGAAATGGCAAAATATTGTTAAATAAAGCAATATTTTAAATTTAGTATTTTAAATATCAGTGGTTTTCTACAATATGGTAATTTTGTTTAAAAAAACCGACACGAATCGATAAATAATAATAATAATATTTAAAAAAAAAAAAATGAAAGGCAACATTTCACCTTCGTTCTAAATTGAAAATGAAATGGAGGAATGACTCACGGACCGACTGTGGCAGTAAGAGGAATTTCTTCATTTTTTTTTTTTCCTATTCATTATATAGCATCCAAAAATAGCTGAACATGGCGAACTTGCGGTCTCGTAGTATGTTGTAACTCTTGCCGTTGTTCTTTAGATGGCGGTCTAAGGAGCCTTGCATAACAGCAAGGCTATCTGGCTCTTATTCATCTCCGTTTTGCTTTCTTATTTCTGCATAAAATCAGCAAAGAACGTCTTCAAGCTCGTCATCGGGAATCTCCGTAAGCTTTCACACTTCGCTTCGCTCAGCACGCCACAGGTCAAACACTTTAACCCAGGTTTTTGTACTTCTTTGAGTGTTCTTGTTCTGATTATTCTCCGTCATCTCGAGTAAATCCGTAGCATCTATCTCTGGAAACCTAGCTGAAGGCTTCATTTGAAAGTTTGAGACGTCAAAAAGGTGGAGCCGAAAAAAGAAATTATATCAAAACATAATAAAACTTAGCGAACTACAATGGCTCGCTGACGTTTGATGGCAGTGATAATAGCTGTAACCTGATTGGCCAATACTCGGTTCTTTTATTATCTTGACAATCGATTGGTTGATGGAAAGTATCTAGATTTTTCTCAAATTGGACAGTTTGTTCAAAGCTAAACTAAACGTTCGAGCAAACTATCCAATTTATGTTAAATTTGGACAGTTTGCAAAAATTAAGAAAAAAATAGATCTGTTGGCAATACTGGATTTTGATGCAGCTATATAATTACGAGAAAAATGTGTAAAATTAAATTTTCCAAAATTAAACGAAACAAAATAAGCTGGTATCAGCTCGAAAACAAAAACATAACAAAACAAAACAAAACAACAAAATAACAACAAAACGAAATTAACCGCCATGAGTGAAGGCTCGCAACTAAGAAGACTGGTCCATTCCTTCAAGTCGTTCGCCATCAGTTCAATCACATAACTGTGCCTTACGTTCTAATTCGCTTCGCTCAAACGAACGTAAATCATTTTACCCTTAAATTCCCGTAATACAAACAAATCACACGAGAAATATGGTAGGATGCGCAAGCGGATACAAAACAGTTTATTATAAGATAGATAGTTACTAATACAGAGTGGACTGCAAAAAAAAGAAATTACAAAGTTGTTGATGTTGTTGTTTGTTTTTGTTTGTTTGTTTGTTTTCTTTTTACAATTTTTTACACACTACTGTATGGAGAAATTAATATACGCTCGATAATGCATTACAAACTTAAATACTTAGTTACTTGTAACCTGTTTTCAAGGCTTTCTTCAACATACATATTCTTGGCAGAATCAGATTTCCATCTACCATGTATTTTAAGAAGTCTTTCTGGAATCGAGTTACTACTATTACGTACCGCAGATGTAATACCACCGGATCTTAAACTATGAAGACCATAATCACTAGGGTTGAGGCCCAGCTGACTAAAGGTATCCCTTAAGATATCTCTACAAGTAGTATAAGAAATCTTTCCACTTCTCAGGGTATAGCTAGAACTACTACGGTGAAAAACAAGCGGTCTAAATAAAGGGAGAGAACTACATAAGTCAATACCAGATAAATCTAAATACCGTTGTAAAACACCAACAGGACAGTACTTAGACCTGGATGCACTAATAAAGACGAAATTCCCTTCCCTATAAACATCTGTCTTACTACGAGGTACAAAGATTCTTATATAATCGCTGTGAAATTTAATATGCTTAGGAACAATATTGCATAATTCGTCGTAACGAAAAAATCCTGCAAAAGCTAAAGAGCGTAACGCAGCGATACGAAGATTCTTTAAATTAGCATCTTTCTTGTTATGAGTATCTAAAATACTCCTTATGATGTCTGTGGTAATAGGCTTCTTTTTCATAACTGGCTGTGATTTCTGACGTTTAGCAGATTCGATAATATTCCTGCAAAATTCACTATCCAAAGGATTACGATCCAAACTAGGGACAAAAGAATGTAACCATTTAAGGGCAGCATGGGCTAGAATCACTGAGGAACTAGGGGTGCAAGACTGCTGAACTTCAAATAAATATAGAGAAACAACACTAAGGGGAAAAGGTAACTGCATGTTGAAATGTCTACTTTTAGACCACTCCAAGAACTTTCTAATAACGCGAACGTAGGCTTTAGTAGTTGTATCCGCCCTGGACTTCAACATAACTTTTAAAACCTCATAAACGTTGATTGAAGAAAATTGTTGAAAGCCTTTCCAGGAATTACTTGATAAGATTACCTGGAAAGACAAGAACAAAACATATATAATAAAAGAACAAAAAAGAGCCGTATAAAAATCGATCATTATTGGGGCCAGTGCCACATAAGACGATAGACTATTGAATGGACCAGTGCCCCGTAAATCAAAAACCATTGATTGGGCCAGCGCCACATAAATCAACTATACGCTGTTTAAGACAGCGCCACATGAAATGACAGACTATTAATTAGGTCAGTGCCACATAGATAAACAACATATTGCTTTGGCCAGCGCCACCAAATGTAAATAATCATTAGGCTAATGGACACACCGTCCAATAAATTACTCAGTAAATTTCAATCTAAAGGCAATAATATTTCCTGTGAAAAGACCAGACCCTAAGAGCGAATTAAGGTTTCTTCCGCGGGTTAGAACCTCATTCGCGATATGAATACTGTGAGCCAAAAGATAACTACTATACTTGTGTGTAATTAAAGGCCAAAAATGAGCCGAAGGCCAAAGAGGTACAACGAGCGTACCAACGGCCCGCTGAGATTTCAAATAATGCAATACGCGTGGGACGATACCAACTGGAGGGACTACTAGGCAATTTTCTCCTCGAAGAGACTGAAAGAAAAAAATCAACACCCGAAGTATTGGGGTTCCAAAACCTCGAAAAATATTTGGGGAGCTTGTGATTATAATAATTGGCAAAACAATCAACACTATGCGGGCCCCACCGGCCATCAAGAAAAAGAAAAAATTCTTCAGTAATTTGCCAATCATCAGTATCAATTAAACGACTTATATAATCAGCTTGCTGATTCGAAGTGCGAGGGATCCATTGCACTTCTAAATGAATCCCCGATCGAATACAAATATCAAAAATCCTTCGGGCCATCTTATGCAAACCTAATTTCATGCTACCCACTTCAAAGCAGCTGCTTGGCTATCAGTAAACCACTTAACGTGTGATCCTTCCAACACTGAGGCAAATGATTGCAATGAAAACTCAATAACAGACAACTCCCTCCACGTTGAACTTTGAACTCTCTCGTTCTCCGACCACATTTTGTGGCACACAAAATCATTGTTAAAGTCAATGATTGCTCCACCTCCGGCAGCACTGGCATCCGAATATACAAAATAACTAGGATCTTTACTTACAAAGCAATACCTAGAGTTGATCTTAACCATATTTTCCTTCCAAAAATACAGTTCTTCCTTGCAGTAATCGTCGAGACGGAATATAGAATCCCAGTTATCTTTGCACAAGGTGGACAAGACACAATGTCTGGTCATTATCCTGCCAATGTTACCAACTACAGGCCCGGTGGAAATAATTTGACCTGTGAAGGAGGCCAACTCTCTGGCAGACACTTTGAAATCGGCTTCAATAATATGATCAATTGTATTGATGACCTTAAGAATTCTTCTTTCTACAATTTTTAAAGTACCCAGTGCAGAATTCCAGGTTATACCCAACCAGTCCAATACTTGGGTGGGTTCCCATACCGATTTGTCTTCGTTAACGACAAAACCCGCGTTATACAAGGCCCTTACAGCTCGGGCCTTAGTGCGACAACTTTCTCTATCCTGGACAATCGCCCAACCATCGTCCAAGAAGATGGCTATACAAAGACCCTTTATCTTCAATACTTTTCTAAAGGCTTCAAAACCTTTGTGAAAACGTAAGGGGCAGAGGAAAGACCGAACGGGAGCACAGTGAAAACATAAAATACTTCATTAATGGAATCAGACGCCCGCCATGAAAACCCCAGAAAAGTTTGGTGCTCTTGCGCAATGTCGATATGGTGATAACCGCTTTTTAAATCAAAGGAAAACATGTACGCGTCTTTCGCAAAATAAGCCATAGCAATTTTCCAGTCCTCGTACTTAACGCTTTGCTTAATTAATGACTTATTGACATGGCGCAAATCAAGAATTAACCTCTTTTTACCGCATGGCTGTATAGAAACTGACAAGGGATTTACAACAAAAGGCTGCTCATTAACTATACGCACCCGACCAGAGTTAACAAGCTCAAGAACAGCTTGGTCCACAAAATCAGCATGAAGTCGAGGTGACTTATTATTTCTTAGCTTTACGGCCAACGGAAAACTGATGAACGGCAGCCTGTAGCCGTTTTCAATAATAGACAAAATAAAATCCGGAGCACCTATAGATCTCCAGAAACCTAAATTATTCTTCAAATTACCCTTAACACTTAATGAATGTCCGCTTTCAAGTTCGTAATTCTGTGTAATTTGATCTACCTGCGCCAAGTCATCTTTATTGCTTTGGTTGAGTTGATTGGCCTGCGGTTGGCTTGTTGTAGGAGATTCCAGGGCAAGAATTGTAGCTAGGGGACTGGTAACTTCCCGGCCAGAACATGGATCTACAGTCCTTGGCCCAGTGTCCAAATTTGCCGCATTTGAAACAGCGAAAGAAGTCGCCAGAAGCGTCTCTACGGCCTGAAAGATAAAAGCAATGACGAAACCTGTAGTAAACGGGACGGGGGGGGGGGGGGGGGGTGGGGGGCGTAAACCAGAAAGATGAATAAACTGTATGGAACCGCGAGCGTGAATGGTACTCAAGAGACAGCGAAGAGTATAAATACTAATAACTGGCCAATCAGGACATCCATGCAAAACAGAATGCACAATAGTGGGTGCGGCGGGTGTGAGACGAAAGCAACTGCGACTAATTACTTGGAATAACAGCGGAAAATACATTTACGTTCTAATTCGCTTCGCTCAAACGAACGTAAATCATTTTACCCTTAAATTCCCGTAATACAAACAAATCACACGAGAAATATGGTAGGATGCGCGAGCGGATCCAAAACACATATGAATATACAAAGTAAAGAGGGGGCTCTTTTTCTTACCACGAAAAAGCTAATTATCAGCGCCCAAAGCAATTCTTGGTTTCTTTCCACGATCACTGGAGAGTTGTTCCTTTTGACGCCTCTTGCGGCTCGCCGCTTCTCTTGCCTTCTTAAGACGCTTTTCATCTTCGGAGCCGGATGCAAGCTCGTCCGACTCGTACTCGACTACAACCTGCCAGCCGTCCCTACTTTTATCAGCGATTTTTATCAGCTTCTGTCGCTTTCGAATACGTTGCCTGCCTTCTTGGGAAAGTTTCTTGATCTTTGAACTTTAGCTGTACAACTTCTTCATCTATCTTACTCTTTTGTTCGATTTGCTTTCCTTTATCTTCTAATTTTTTCTCAAGAAAATCCTTAAACATGGAAAAGACTTGATCAACGGCTGCTGAGTTGCCTCCACTATCACCTGAAGACGTTTGGCCTACTTCAGCCGGAACGGACGAACCTTCGCTCTCTTTTTGGTCGTTGGGCATCACACGAATAGGAGAACACAAACCAGAAAGATGAATAAACTGTATGGAACCGCGAGCGTGAATGGTACTCAAGAGACAGCGAAGAGTATAAATACTAATAACTGGCCAATCAGGACATCCATGCAAAACAGAATGCACAATAGTGGATGCGGCAGGTGTGAGACGAAAACAACTGCGACTAATTACTTGGAATAACAGCAGAAAATACATTTATTCCCAGTTTTCGTTTTTCATAGAAAACCAAGATGGTAGTGTTCGAACTCTTTAACCAGACTTAAAAATATGGTTATACGAGTGTGATTTCTTTATAACGTCAATTCAAAGATATGCGCATACACGATCGTGATTTCTCGCGAATAGTTTCTCCTTGAGATAGAAATAGAAACTCCTCGGCATTGAGTTTGTTGTCTGAATTAGTTCGGACTGCTCGAGCTCTGATTATTTATTAATAATAACTTGCTTGCCACTCGGGCTTCTGTTAATCGTCCATGTTGAAGAGACTTTAAGTTACTGTGATTCGCTGTGTGACATATGTTAAATGTTAAGTGTCATTCTAGACTTTTCGTACTTTGAGCCGTCGTCTCGTCAGGGGGATGTTCCATGTTCGGGGTTTTGATTGAGTTTTAATGAGTAGATATCTTAAAAGCTTTGTTAACTATCCGTAAACCGATAAGCGAATATACGAAAGCTCTACATACTGCTTGAGAGCAACCCTTTTAGGAGGTTTTAATGTACGAGGTTACAAATCAAGTTTTTCTCAATTTTGAGAAAATTAAATTGTCTATTGGCTTGAAAAGAAAAAAGATATAAGAGGAGGACAAAACTTGTTTACATCGTGTTGGCATACAATTTGGAACAATTTGCTTTGAATATAATTTCCGGAAAGAAATCTTTTGTCTAGGTCCACCTACGTAACTTGGGGTTACGACATAGAGGCAAAAACTAAATTTATGCGACTTAAAAGAAATTCAATTTGGAGGTAAACATTAGTTTGTACTCCAACTTAGAACTGCTCATTTGCGAGTCTGCTGTTACAAAAAAACAATTAGGTAACTGAGAGCAAATGTCTACAAGAAACAAAGATAGCTCGGTAAGGCTTGAAAAATAGAATTTGCCCTACTATTACATATAAGTAGGCCTTAGTAAAAGTAAAAACGCTATGTAGGTTTTCTCTTCAAATATCTTGATATTTCCGAGAAGAAGGACATTATCGGTTTCACGTCCAGACATCAATCTAACGAGTTCTAACTAAGCTGAAAATTGACCATTTTCATTCGATTCGCATTTCGCAGCTATTGAGGACAGAAAAGTTGTAATACAACCAGCTTATTGCAGAACATGATTGTATCACCCATAAATGTAATAAAAACCATAAATGTAATACCAACCATAAATGTGATAAAAATTAACCATAAATGTAATACTAACCATAAATGTAATAACTTTTAACCACAAATGTAATAAAACCACTAACCATAAATGTAATAAAATTTGCCCATAAATGTAACAAACTGAACAACCATAAATGTAATAAGGCTTAACCATAAATGTAATAAACTGGCTGTGACTTCCAAATCAAGGGGCTACAAACTTGCCATTCTCATTCTTCGTGAAATTGACTTGAAATTTTCAATAAGACCCCTAAAGGCCTTACTCCTTAAAGAAACAAAAATACTATTTCTTTGTGTGCAGTCCTAAACGAGGCCCATACGGCGTGAAATATCGCGGTTTTTCCCGAGACACCCTAACGAGACCAAACTTACTAAAGAAATTTAGACCCCAAAGTATAGGTCCAGTAAGGTTTTGCTATAAAGAGTGACATAGTGTGTGTGACACCTCTATAATACGGACAACGGACTCTTAATCTGGGCCCAGAGATCAAAGTACACCTTATTCCGGACAAATCCGTCTGTCGTGTGATTTCCGGATGAAGTCCGTTTCGTTCCAGAATTCCAGAATGTATATATAGGAATTAATGAGGCACTCAAGAGTGGGCGTAAATTAAGAGAACCTCAATCTCTTTCAAATGGATGGAATATCATCAACCACCAGCACTTCAAACGCTCTGGTATATAGACTTTCCAATCATACTTGGGTACTTCCTTAATGTTCGCAGACCATAATTATAACTTCTTCGGTTTTGGTCTCTGGGTTAATTAAAATACTAACTTGATGCAAGAGGCCCGTGTCCTGAAGTAAGAAGTGCACAAAGAGAATGACAAGTTTGTAGCCCCTTGATTTGGAAGTCATAGCCAGTTTATTACATTTATGGTTAAGCCATATTACATTTATGGTTGTTCAGTTTGTTACATTTATGGGCAAATTTTATTACATTTATGGTTAGTGGTTTTATTGCATTTGTGGTTAAAAGTTATTACATTTATGGTTAGTATTACATTTATGGTTAATTTTTATTACATTTATGGTTGGTATTACATTTATGGTTTTTATTACATTTATGGGTGATACACATGATAACCCAGCTAAGATAAACATATATATGTTGGTTTATGCTTAAGTCGTGCTGATATTTCTGTGATATTTCGAGTTGAAGTGGTTTGATAAGAAAAACAATGGTAGCACTTTTGGTCACGCATTCGATTGCTGGCGTGATTTTAATTTTTTTGTGTATGATTTGATAGCCTGCGTAGCAGTCTTTTCCGTTTCCCTTCTGTTTCTAACTTTTTGCTCTCGCCCCATGCGTTCGCGCGACTTCCGCTTGGTTCTCGCTTTCTCCTGCTTAGAAGAAACGGAAAAGACTGCTACGCAGGCTAATGATTTGAATAATGTTTTGACGAGTGCCTAATCATTTGCCCAAACTGAACTTTACATACATTGAAAGACCTATCCTAGTATAGTTAGAATCGAAAATCTTTTGGAATTCTGAGACATGGAACGGTCAAAATGACAATGGTCAAAATGACAATTGTTTTCACCGACTGACGAACTCATCGTTGGGGAACACTTTGGTTTTGTTTACCGCTAAATAGTTAGATAAATCCAATATTCTTAAGACTGGGCTTTTTTGTACAAGGAATGGTTCTGCAATAAGCTGGTTGTATTACAACTTTTCTACGCTCAATAGTTGCGAAATGCGAATCGAATGAACATGGTCGATTTTCAGCCCAGTTGGAGTTGAGTCTGAAAGTTAAATCGTAAATGTCCCTTTTCTCGGAAAGACAAAACTATTTCAAGGAAAAAAAAAAAAAAACTACAGCCTGTTTGTACTCTTGCTAGGGGCTAGCTATATGCAAAAGACGAGCGAATTTGAGTATTCTAGGCTTGCCGAAGAAATTTGATTTTGTTTGATTTCTGTGGGCATTTACTCTTAAAAAAATTTACTAGTAGTAATTCTACATCAAAGAGTGCGTTAGAGTTTTGGCAGGCTTGGTATGTTAAAAAACAAAAGTTCTAGGGACCGCATTTTGTGCCTGAGCTGTTAGCTAGGCGTGGAATTGATCCCCTTTCAGCAGGGGCAGAAACAAATGAATTGATCGCAAAGCAGTATTGGTATGTTAAAAAAAAAAAAAAAAAAAAAAAAAAAATTCTCGGGAAAGCATTTTGTATCTGAGCTGTTAAGTAGGCGTGAAATTGGTCTCCCTTCAGCAGGGGCAGAAACAAATGAACTGATCGCAAAGCACGTGCATACGAGAGGGTTTGTTCTCGTTTATACATGTATTGTGTAATATTATACATAAATCTGTGTTTTATACCCAGTCCGTAGTCCGTAGTCTACAGTCCGCAGTCCGCAGTCAGTAGAATGCAGTCCGCAGTCCACAATGCATGTTTTATACTGACCGTGTAAATCGACACCAACCATGTTTGTTCCGTCGGTATGTTGGACGACGTGCTTTTAGTACCAAAACTAGGACAATTATTTTGTTTACGAACACGACTTTGAATCGCCTTGGCTTTGGGGTAATAGTTACAGGGGATTTTCACTTCCAAAACAATGAAACGGAGGACATATTCGTGTACCAAAGCAACCCTGTGGGAGTTGAACTCATTTCCTAAGTAAACACTTTCGTTGGGTTTACGTTACGTAGTTTGCGTACAGAATTCTAGGCAACGAAGTGAAACTCATTTCCTCCTTTGATCTATTCCGCAGAAAGCAGCATTGGTTTCGGTCGAAGAGAAGTGGGTGCACAACACGCAGCCAAACTACAACTTTCTGTTCGTACGAAAAGTCGTACACATTTCGTGAAGACATGTCTGCAAGGTTTTTAAATGCACTAACTCTGACTTCAAACTTTAAATAAATAACGTATCCGCTACAGTCTTCAATAATCTGCCTCAAAAAGTGGTACATATTTCGTGAAGACATGTCTACAAGGTTTTTAAATGCCATTAACACTGACTTCGAACTTTAAATAAACAATTTCGGTACCCGGTACAGTCCGCAATAAGCTTCCTCGACACTTGAAAGTCCGCAATATTGCGCAACTCTCGAAAGAAAGCACATTGACGAACACGGACATGACATCATTCGTCCCTGAATATTTTTTTTTTTGGGGGGGGGGGGGGGCGAATTGGTGTCCCCCGATAGATAGATAGATTCACAGATCTCGAATTATTATGCATCACGCGATTAGAACTGCGTTCTGTCGAACGCAACAAAAATTCCCCGTCTGAACTTTTATATTATTAATTTTTGTAATTTCTTGTTTTCGTTTACTTCATTTTAATAGACAGGCTTTTTTACCTCCGACGAGGCAGCCCACTAAAACCTCTGAATGCTTTTACTCCCAGGAAAACGTCGTTGCGTTTACTCGCGAACATATATAGCGACTAAATGTTGCAAACCAGAAAATAGTAGATATAAGTTAGTACTAACGTGGTACAAATGAGCTTATTATCAATATCAGTTGAGCGCCGTGAGCTTTTTGATGTGGAATCAGTCATTCTTAATGCGCTATGAATAAGATATATGTAGCTGAGCCAGTGCATTGCAGTCACGCTATTTCGTTTATATATAGAGGAAACTCAGAAAATTTGAAGAGGTAGCATTTAAATTTTGTGAGCTCAATTACAACCCGGCATCCACGGGTCATTTCGCTTTGTCATTGATTAATTTACTTTAATTTTAAGCTTGATCTACTTTTCGCCTGATAATGTAGATCTCTTGTTTAGGTTCGGTAGTTCAGAGGAGTAGCTTTGGTAATTGGTGGCTGCTAAGGACTATTCTCTGAATTTTCAAACTAAAGTTATGATTGCTGTTGTTGTTGTTGTTGTTGTTGTTGATAAGTAACCTCAAACAAACAAAGCACTAAATAGGTCATACCTGGAAGATAAGGGTCTTAGTTTTAATTAACAAAATATTGCTTATCGCTAACAGTTCTGTACTTTGTACCGGAAGCTTTTCAACTGCATCATTTTACTTGACTGTGCAACATACCGAAATAAACACTCGTGTACACTTACATCGTCATCTAGAGAGCAATAAGAATAATAAACTCATGTTTTTCATAAATTATTTTCACAAGATACTAGCTTTGCAGCATTTCATCTTCATTAGCATTATTTATACACCATTAACATGAATGCCATTTATTGGCGACCAATGAAAGTGGTATTGCATAAAAATGATATGATCATAGGGCAATATACTGAATGGCGATTCGATTTTCCAAATGGTTGAGTTCATTAAGGCTGGCTTGTGGTTTTAAACACAATCAAAAACGTTTTAAGGAGATGCAGAACCTTGAGGCAGTTGTCTTTCAACGTCAGCAAAAATATTTCTATTCCTATTTTGGTCTTTCCAATGACTTCGAAACTCAAAAGACGCGTACAGAACGTAAGCCTAGGGCGGTTTTTATACAGAAAAATCCATTAAAAAAATTGTTAGAGGACTATTCCACTTAACTATAATAATTTTTCAGCAGAAAAACAAAAAACAAAAGAACATAAACCAAATCAAAACAAAGAAATGATGTGAAGTGGCTGACCCCTTCGCTTAAATATAATATCTTTTGTTTCAGTAACAAAAGCATTATATTGATGTCAGTTTGAAACGTATTTTTAGAACACTTGAAATTTTTTGCACAACATTCTTTGCGATTTTCCCTTCCCAAAAAAAGCACACATGTTTGCTAATGATAAAGAGCTAAATTTTGAATAAAGCATTTTTTTTTTGTTTCAGGAATTTTTGAGGTAACATTGAGAGTCTGGACTAGGTGCAGGATTGTCAGTCATCAGCTGAATTTTGGGCGATTTTCTGCAGTCATTTATTGGAACTATCGATGAATTTTCAGAATTCAGATATCAGCAATCAGATAAATGATGCATTTTCTATCAGCTAATAATGAAATTCAGACCAATTCACAGTTATCGGTTAAACTCCACCCAGACCCTCTAAAACTTCGGACTGCAACCAGCCGGTCTGAGATATAGAATCGAGATGCCACCTACAATAAATTAAAAGTAGACCCCTCGGGATTTATGATCTAATAAGGATAAGAAGACTAAAAAAAAAGGTTCCAACATACTCCAATAGTACTTTTCAGGGGGATATGATTCCTTTTTTCCACCGAACCTTTCATAAGTCAGAATAAACAGAAACGATTTATGAGAGTAGAATTCTCAACCAGTTGCATGTAACACCAATCCGAACATTTCAGGAGAGCAGGAATTTGATGCTAAAACTCTATAGTAAGATGCGGTTGAAATTAGGGGTTTGTTCTCAGTTTCTTCTATGTATGAAGCGAAAAACATTAATTCATTCTAAAGGAAAACGTTACAACTCTCTGAATTGTTAGTTTTTAATTACTATATCTCTCTGAAAACATTTCATGGATATAATTCAATGCATGCAAATGATGTGAAGCAAAAACGATGTTTCTTTGTACGGTAGCTGAAAAATACACAACTTATTTATTATTGAACAGTGGTTAGTGTCCAACAATTAGATGTGTTAAATTGATTCTCATTACATTCAAAAGTTGGATCCTTTGATATTATGGTCGTCTGGTAGTGCGTGGTAGAGTTGTGGATGTTGGCGGTATATGGCTCAGGCTCATTTGTCATCATCATCGTCGTCATCGTCGTCATCGTCATCGTCATCATCATCGTCGTCATCGTCGTCATCGTCATCGTCATCGTCGTCGTCGTCATCGTCGTCATCGTCATCGTCATCGTCATCGTCATCGTCATCGTCATCGTCGTCGTCGTCGTCATCGTCGTCGTCATCGTCATCGTCATCGTCATCGTCATCGTCATCGTCATCGTCATCGTCATCGTCATCGTCATCGTCGTCATCGTCCTCGTCTTCTTCTTCTTCTTCTTCCTCCTCCTCCTCCATCTCTTCCTCCATCTCCTCTTCTTCTTCTTCCTCTTCTTCTTCTTCTTCTTCTTCCTCTTCTTCTTCTTCTTCTTCTTCCTCTTCTTCTTCTTCTTCTTCCTCTTCCTCTTCTCCACTTTCTTCTTCTCCACTTTCTTCTTCTCCACTTTCCTCTTCCCCACTTTCCTCTTCTCCGCTTTCCTCTTCGCCACTCTCCTCTTCGCCACTATCTTCTCCTCCCTCCTCTTCGCCACTATCTTCTTCTCCATTATCTTCGGCTTCGTCTGTAACATAAAGAATATCATCGAATCTTTTTACACTGAGCACTAGAACTATGATCAATTTCCTTGATATTATCTTAATGATTGCATTAAACGTGCGGTGCTTTCATTGCTTCTGGTGGTAAAGGGAAGTCATTACTTTTCAAAATGTACACCTGAGTGTGGCACAGTGCCTTAACAACAACAACATCAACAAACAAAGTTATGGTTTGAACCCAGGAGTATTATTAGTTCGTGTATGGCGTGATTGTCTGGGTGAGGGCAGTTCTGAAAAGAATTGTTGTTGGTGACTAACTGAAAGAAAAATTCTTAAAATCAAGAACTGCAGAGGCTCTCGTGGTCATAATGGTTAACATTATGCTCATATGGGAAAGCACTGACTTCATTATTCATTCGTCTAACCACCTTATTCTATGTCAATGTCTTTGATGACACTTTTCAATAGGGCGCTTATTAGAAAAGAAACACTAAGTGGCGAGTTGTCGAGGATTAGCAAACCGCGTGCATTTTTGTTCTTACACAATATCTGTTTATAACAAAAGCCAGAAACTACACTTTTATGCTTCATAGCAGGGACAAATGGTAAAGATTGTGGTCAAAATGTTCATGAAGTGAAGCAAGCTTCCTAGAGTATAGTAATGATCATATGAAATGAAAGTACGTCAACAAAGGGATAACACCTCGTCCTTGCGCGTTTTTCTTGCAGTTACCTGAAGACGACGACCGTATTGGTTTATTGTATTACTGCTGTTGGCTTATTATTTTTACTCTTATACAGATAACATAACACGTTCACTGGTGATAAAGAAATTGTATACTAATTGGCTTCCAACGTTCTTGAATTAGACGATATAATTTTTGGACCTATTCAAAGGCAAGTAATTTATTAAAATTTTCATCTCTTTCTCTCTCTTTGATCACAATAATTCATGTAATACCTCAAATGCTGTATTTTAAAAGGAGCCTAAACATGAAAGGTCTTTTTATTGGTTAAGCCAGAAATGTCTGTAGCGGGACAAAGTTCCGCCGGCCTTAATCCTCTTTTGCTTCATAACAGCGTAAAAACCGAGGGCAAATAATTTGGCTGATTAGTTCGGCCATGTGTCCATTCGAGTGAAGCAATGTCTGAATTCCTCTTTTTCATTTCGAAACTTGCTTTTCTCCCGTTGTTTTGCTAAATAAGTTAATCTTGAGATCGATTTGGTATTACAGGAAGGTGGGTGGATCTGATCGGTGTAAAGCAATGCTGCGCAAAATTAACGCTCTGCAATATAGATAATTTTTGCTTTGAAGTAAAGTCTGTTGAAACAGGAAGTTTCACAAAAAAGGATGCTATTTTTGTCTTAAAATACAATTTTTACACAAAACAGTGACGTGAGTAGTTTAACCTATGGCAGCATTTTACGGTTCTGATGATGAAACAACAGTGAAAACTTCAGTGAGATTAACTCATGTTAAGAAATTTCAACGTTCTATCTAATGAAGCAAAATCCAGGGGGAGACGTTCTTGTTCTTCCATTATTTCTTACCATGTTCTTAAAGAACTTGTGCCATTAACTGATCACAAGGGCGATATTTCTAAAAGGTTTGTTTTGTTCATTCATCTTTTGATTAGAAATGTAAACGAAAGTAAAGATGTGTACAGTTAAATATAATCTTACCACCTTCCATAGGCAAAGGAGCAGCTGAAAGATGTCCAAATAAAGCGACAAGGCAAAGAAAGATTTTCACAGTTTTCGAATTCATCTTGGCGAGCTAGCTCTCTCCTTCGTGACGATATTCCGGGCACTATAATACCATGCACCCCAGCACGGAGCAATTTATAACCCGCCGATATCGGAATTATGCAATATGATATTGTTTGCGGGTTCAGATATCGGTTGCTAAGAAGATAGAATTCATAACAGTATATAAACATCCGTCATATCAGCGTGCGAGCTTAGCAAGAATTGCTTCGTCACTACCTCGTATGAGTAGCTCAGGAAGCAGGCCTCTTGGTTAAAAAAACCGCAAGCAAAAGAGCATACACGAACGCCGGTCTTCTACAAAAAATGACGATGTAATTAGACTGCTTTCGACATTAAGGAATTCAGCTGGGAAAACAACTAAATAGCAGTTAATAAAGATGTTGTATTAGTTAAGTCTTGTCCTCAACCCGAGGAGGAACTTCAACAGCAAACAAACATACCCACTTGAAACGAAAATTTGTAACTAGCATATTTTAGGAGGAATTAATGAATATAATGTGATATTGTTACGTTAGCAATTGAATGACAGTTATTAACATCTGCTCTTTAACGGCAAGAGCGGAACTTAACCTATTGGAAGTGAATACCTAAGTTTCAACTTTGAGCCGGCTCATCGTCCATTTTCATATAACGAAATGCATTTCATATAACGAAATGCATTTCATATAACGAAATGTATAACGAAACTAGAAGATAAACGGGAGTATTCTTAAAGTGCTCCTAACCATCCGATTAACTTAATCAATCTAGAAACATCTTAATTTCAAACAACCAAGAGGTGATTACATAAGACTTGTCAAATTGAATAATGGCGTAAGCTTTTGTTTCTGCTGAAGGGCAGAGTGAATCAAAACTGTTCATTCCGCTGCCTGTTCCTGTTGTTATTGTCGGCGGTTCGCCGCAACGCTCCGGGGGTCGCAAGGAACTTTCGTGTAGCTGAATATTCCATAAAATGTGGGGCGATTGTAAAAAAAAAAAAAAAATTCGACGAAGCGATCAGTATTATACATGATTATGTATACATGCTAATAAGAATCGAATGGTGCAAATATTGTTAGAAACAACAACTACTGCATTGGAACAGAGTAACATAACACCTGTGAAATAAATTTTATCTAAAACAAACATCAGCTACTTGTAGCACAAAGTGATGAATAGAGACTCAGTCTGTTTAAAAAAGTCAAGTTATATTAGAGGCCACATCTTTTGGTATTTTTGATAACAACAGTGAACAAGTATAGTCCTTACTATATAGTTGGGACCGTCACGTGTAATGCCAATGTTATGTAATTTATCCACTCGGTACTACGGGATATACTTGACCAGTGCAATCAAGGATGAAATGGAACTTACAAACACTTTTGTTGAGAAAATAATAAAAAAGAACCATTACTAGTATTTCTAGCGAGTTATCAGGAGAAAGAGGATGCTAATGGGGTTAACTGTCGCCAGTAAAACGACCTTAAATTAACGATCAACCATCTAGTCAACGGTTAAGAGAAACAAATTTACCGCCAGCCGTAAAATAATCCAAAATGTGACCGCCGACCGTCGAAGGGACCCTCTAGAAGCACGTGCGTAAGTTTTCAAGTTACAGAAATGCTGTGGGAACACGAGCCTCTCCTGAGTCTTTCCACAGCTTTCACGAGTGGTTCTATTTAAGGACGTTCGCGCGGAAATTTTCCAGTCGATACATTTTTTAAAGATAATGTTGTCAGGTAATGTTGTGAGTAAGATAATGGTTGCTTGTATTAGGAATGCAAAAAAAAAAAAAAAAAAAAAAAAAAATGGAGCTCGCTGACTTCGTTTGAGAGATAAAGCGTGTGGAAAACTACCCTGATTTTGAAAAATTGGCGCACGTAATTCAGCATGGTCCTGACAGAAGTTTATCAGTTTAAAACATCGAAGGTGAGTCAACAGAGGCAAACGATCTTAGTCATATTTTGGAGAGGTGGGTCTGTTGCGTAAATAAATCCAAATGTTGACAACGTTGCCAAACTCAACCCTTCAAGAGGCATTTGAAACCGCCACACAGATAAACGAAGAGCCAAAAAGAACGGAATTCGATGGTGCATTTTTCCTAATCTATAGATTTTCTTCATTTTTTCGCATAACGTATAAAATCGGCAGAGAAAATGATCCATCAAAAGAGAAACAGAGGTCACTGAACAGCCAAGATCGTTAAATTCAGGCAAAGGTATAGCAATGGCCATCTGCCCTATTATTATTCATTTTATTACTTAGCCGCGCTCGATGCATGACGTGGCGTGTGAGTTTGTGTGCGCAGTAAGGATGCGCAGAAACAATTAGCACGAACGTCCTCAAGGAGGTTGGTAACAATTTCCAGAGCTTTTCTAACAGCTACACTTTGAAAGATGAATACTACCACTGTTTAACAAGTGATGCTACAATAATAGGTTAAGTCTGCATACGAGCCAAGCGGCTCAGGCCTGAGCTTTTCCCGGTTTCAGTAGCATGAAGCGACTAGGAGTATTTCGACTCCCCCCTTGATGGGATGCTAGTCCATCGCAGGGTTACCCCCAGCATTAAATTCGCCGGCACTCATTTATACACCTGGGTGGAGAATGGTACCGTGAGAGTAAAGTGTCTTGCCCAAGAACACAACACGATGCCCCGGCCAGGGCTTGAACCCAGACCTCGCTCCGGAGTAGGGTGCACTAACCATGAGGCTACCACGCCTTCCAAGCTACAATAATGGTAATCTAAAAAACATGCAATAAATGCCCAGTAATTGGTAAACAAGTTTCGGTTATTCTTTTTATATAACAGGTTACCATAGCAACAACATGACTTGCTAATAACACCCTTGCTTTTAGCTTTAAGCTCTTTAAGCTCGAACTGGGTGACTCCATTTTTTATTATCGAATTGTGATAAGTATGATATGACGCAGCTTTTCGCAAAAAAAAATGTGGAGTGGGTTCAATGCTACCTTAAAGTTTCGAAAGTTAAGGTGGCTCTAAACAAACTCCACAGAATTTTTTCAAACTTTGCAAAAATTTGCCTTCTTTCATGCTTATGACAATTCGATAATAACAATTGGGGCTAAACTCGCACGTTTTTAGTAATAAAAGCTTAAACCTTAAGCTAAGGGTGTTTTTAGCAGGTCATATTATTGCTATGGTAGCCTACTGTGCCACAAAATTGACAACAACATGCTAAGCAAGATTGGGCAGTTTTTTTGATACCATGAGTTTCGCATCAACCGATATAGAGTGGTTATAATGACCCATCAAAATCTACGTTTGGAAAGTGCTAGAAATTGCTTCGAAGGCCACCTCAAGAACGAGATTTCATGTTGCCGTGCGTTTCTTCAGAAATATATTACAGATGACGTCAAATAGTGTAAGAACAAAAGCGCGGCACACGAGCCGTTAGGGAGTGTGTCACTGACGTCCTTACCACGTTTTGACGTCTTCTGTGATCTATTATTAAACAGACACACGACAAAATGAATCTACTTATTTTATATAATAGAGATTCAAACAAACAAACAAACAAAAAAACGTTAATAAGGTCGTCTTTGAGTCTGATCATAAGTAACAGCCGATCAAAATGCGGGAATATATTAATAATTCGAAATATTATACAATACCCGATTGAAACACGGAGAAAAATGTTCTCCATTTCTTCTACTAAACACTTCAAGAAAAAGAAATGAAATTCACCATATTTCGATTTTCAAAAATTCAATTATCTTTAATTACTCTTGCCATCGTTATGTCAACAGGACGTGCTAAACTATGTGCTTCTCTCGAGCAACGGATATCTGGGTTTTTTTTTAGCTCGCGTTGTTTTACAGGTTGTTTTCTGATATTGACTATCGGTTTGACAATGCATGGGTGGTATAATTATATTGGCTTGATGTTGAAGCTTCGCAATTAGAATTGTTGATGACGCGGATCATAAACGCCTTGATTATTTTCAACCACAACAAGTCATTTGTGACGGAGTTATTTGTCAACCTTCCCTGATGCATGTCGGCATGGTAAAGGCCGAGATATGACAACAACTAGGGCTACTTATAAATTGATAGAAATAGCAAACAAATTTATCTTTTTAAGCCAGTCAGCACAGATGCTTGAGCTTAAAAGGAATGTTGCTCTCCCTCATTAAAATGATTAAATATCGATGCCGATAAAATATTTTCGCCGTTATATTAAGAGTCAGATACATCTTTCACAACTGATATATACTTAGAGCTTCAGGAAAATCAGAGCACAGAATTAGAGAGAAAAATATAAGCAACCTACAGCACGGTTCAAAAACTCCATGGTTATTATGGTTAGTCTTCTCTTGAACGTAATTGATCACAGATTTTTCACGCATTATCGTTTCGGGTTTTCGTGTCCACAGATCGACTACTGTCTCTGCGCTGACCCCAGTAAATGAACCTTTTTCTAGTGGAAAACTGGCCGGAATGTTTATTTCAAATATTTTCTCTAACTAAATAGTGGGTCCCAGGGGTCCGTGTGGACTCCTATTCTTGGAGTCCTGTTCGTGGATTCCCACACCGGCATATATTCAGTGCTTATGGATACTACCTTTTCAAAGCCACCATTTCGCATGTTCCTCACTAATTAGGAAACTGAAACTGGAATAGAATACACCGTAACCCGCATTTAACGCATTTAGTGTTTTGTTACAAAAAAACCCTCCAATGAAGGAAGCGTGCCCCACTTTGGTGCGACGCTGGAAAATATTTTGACACGTGTCAAACCGGCAGATCGAATGTCTTATTTAGCGGTGTTTCGAATACCTGTATTCCTTAAAAGACTGAAACACAAAGAAGAAAACGGAGCAGAGGGATTTGAGTAAATTCGATAAAAATAACCAAAAGTAAAAATTTTAGCTGCAACTTTCTGTAAGTTTTTCAACAGCTCGAGGAATGTTTGCTCATTACCATACTTACGAGCTTAATTTAGCAAACCACGAGGGCAACGGCAATGAGAAGGTCAACATTCAAAAGGTTCATTGAGCAGAACAGTAGATGTGCACGTGCGTATCAGTCTTTGCGCATTTCGTAGCCAACCTCTGGAAAACAACGCCTTGAAGTAACCACGTTATGCGCTTTTGCAGAACTCGAGCCATGACGGCTAATTTTTTAATCTTCTTTTGAAATTTATTTAATTTGAGCAAGATTTAGGCCGATAAGCCTAACGATCAGGTCTAATGAATTGCCAAAATGAGACTAAAATATGCGTTATTTTTTGATACGCATTGTCAATGGCGTCGCCGCCATCATTGTTCCCAAATGTTTCGTCGTGGATTGTTTCACCTTATTATTAACTAGATAGGAGTAAGCCTTACACGTTCGAGATAACTTGAAACCTAAGTAAGTAAATATTAGCAGGATAGACTGGTGAATAACTGGTTTCTTAGGAAAGTGGGATACGCAATTTGCTTTGAAGACTACTAGCCGTCGACTTCAGTATTTAAAGTAGCTTAGCAGCGTGAAATTACAACAGCAAAGCAAAAGCTTTTAAAATGTTGGACTAAATATGACTTATTTACATTGCAAAATTTGTATTCACTGTATCTGCATCAGAAAAAAGTGCATGACGAAATTTTTAGTTTTCTGGATGCGGTGGAGAGCTTAACAGGACGCTTCTTTTTGAACAAGTGTGTGGTACTGATTTTTTTCGGGGTCTAATTTTTTGCGGTTTTTTTCCACGATCCGCAGAAAATAAAAAAAAATCCCGCAAATATTTTTTTTTTTCCGTAAAAATTTACTCCTCTGGTGATGTTATGCATACAAACATCACAAGTAGAATCTTGTTGCTGCCATTTATTTGAAACGTCCATTTCGTTCAGAAGAAAGAAAAAACACCGGTGACATGAGAGACAAAACGTTCCGAAATAAAAAAAAAAGGTTCACAGGAAAGGATCGTTGGAAGGTACTCCACTGAGAAGAGCATTCTACAATTCCGCACAAGGGCGGGATGTAATCGTGATAGAGTGACACTGGTTTCTGGGTTACTGTGTTTTACATCTCTGCGCGTTTATTCACTTGTCAATTGTATGCAGTTTAATTAAAAATGCGAAAATGCTCTAATTTCAATTAAACTCTCTTGGCTCCGGTCTCTTTCTTTAAAAACCAAATATCCCCATTTGGAACCCTTTAAAGTGGGACAGAGGGTACTGCTCGGAACACACGTGGTTCCCATATTGTCGAAACTCTCCCCATTAGATTGGTGGGAGTGGATGATCCTTGGTTAAGACAAAAACTGGAAATTTCAGTTCTAATTAAGACAGGATCAGCGACAAAACTGTTGTCATGGCAACAGTACAACAGGTGTCATTTTGCTTCTTTCGTGATATACATTTCTTGTGCCAGGTTTGAAGAATACCGCCCAATATTTCCAGAGATATTTCTGATTCAGTTTTTTACCGTTTTAGTTCGCAAAACCTTGTGAATTCATCACTTTCCTAATTTGCATAATATAAAACGTCAATATCTTCAAAATGGAAAAAGATATTCCAAAAAAGAAAACACCATTCTTCTGTATTTTAAAAAGCCTTTCAAATAAGCAGCAACTGGCACTTTAAACGCGACTTCCCGGCAATAGTACAAATTAGTACCTAGCAAGAAAACCGCCCTTTACAACCGCAAAATTTAGTTCCCGTAGAATACAGCAAACTGCCGATTCGCCAAAATAAAGTCCCGCAAAAATTTAGTGCCCCTCTGTAGGACGTCTTCTTTGCATGTTCATTGCAGCCAAAAAATCAGCTGACATTATTTTTTCATTCATTTTTGAAGCAGCCTCCTGAATGCTTTCTAGACACCTAAGTAGCTAGTATCTGACGTCATTACTGACTGATTGCTATCTAAGTACGTTACAAAGAAAAATGCGTCTGTAATATATGATGCCGTCGCGAAAAGCGAGTCGAGTTGTGGCGTAGGTATGTGGACGACTCCAACTTTGGTTGAAGAGAACAAACGAAGAACTTTTCTACCAGCATCGGAACTCTTTTGACAATCATGGGACATCCCAAAGTATATCCAAAGTATTTCCTCTTGGATTCGCGAATAACCATATTGAGCGATGATACCTTAGAGATTGATATTCACAGAAAAGCAACTCACACAACCCAAAGTGTCTTGATTGTGCGTCTCACAATCCAGTACAATAGAAGGAAGCTGCGCTGTGGTGAAAACCCCTCGCAAACTGGACTAAGAACGGATGGCGGGTGAGCGTTTTAAACGATTTGAAAGTAAATGGTATTCTATTGAAGAAGTGCCTTAACAACCTTGACAGTCAAAAAAGATGCCACAGGGCTTTGTGGTACTTCTTTATGTTTTATATTCGGCAAGCCTTTTGGCTAGTAAAGAAATTTGGGTCAGATATTTAAGAAGACCAAAGACAGACCAACGATTGACCGAGTGCAAGGGATCGTCTACAAAATTAGCTGCCATGACTGAACATTCACCAACGTCGGGGAAACGAAAACACTCGTGGAAATCGCGCGGCACTGAGCGTAATCCAGGCCGCTCGAGCAACAGCAAATCAACAATTAAACAGCATGCTGAGACAACGGATCACAACATGACCCCAAGAGACGCTCAGATCCTCGAACGCAGTGCTACGAACTACCACTAAAGGCTCTCCTTGGAGTCTTGGCAACTCAATTGTGGACAGTTCCAACGTCAACAAGAGGAAACCGTTCCTCGCGCTCACTCACCGGTGATTAAAAATCAATAAAATGACAGCCGAAGGGCTTGTAGTGCAAGCAATAACGAACGTTAAGATTGCAACTCTGATGAAGATAAACAAAAGCCACCGAAAACTCGGAAAAGACAAAAAACAAAGGACTACAAAAACCTTAGAAAACTACCCACATTTTGGAAAAGGTAAAGATGTCTTCACTTTGTCACTGTTACACACAAATTTTACTTTCTAACATTTGCTACCATAAAAGTTCCACACAGTATAGCATCGGGTATGATCTTAATTTAATCCAGTGTAAAATTAACGCGCTCATTCTTCTGGAAAATACATCGTTAAGGTGATTAATAGAGTGTAAAATTAAAGCGTTCATTCTTCTGTAAGAAGTACTTTGAAACATGCATGTTAAGGTGATTAATCCAGTGTAAAATCAAAGCGCTCATTCTTCTGAAAGAAGTCCTATGCATTTGGAACATGCATGTTAAGGTGATTAATCCAGTGAAAAATTAAAGCATTCATTCTTGTGTAAGAAGTACTTTGAAGCATGCATGTTAAGGCGATTAAACCAGTGTAAAATTAAAGCGCTCATTCTTCTGAAATAAGTAATTTGGAACATGCATGTTAAGGCGATTAATCCAGTGTAAAATGAAAGCGCTTATTCTTCTGTAAGATCTACTTTGGAACATGCATGTAAAGGTGATTAATCCAGTGTACAATTAAAGCACTCATTTTTCTGTAAGAAGTACTTTGGAGCATGCGTGTTAAGTTGATTAATCCAGTGTAAAATAAAAGCGCTTATTACGAGGTACCTTAGAACATGCATGTTAAGGTGATTAATCCAGTGGAAAATTAAGACGCTCATTCTTTTGAATGTAGTTAACATGCATGCTTCAAAGTACTTCTTACACAAGAATGAATGCTTTAAAGTGCTTTGGAACATGCATGTTAAGGTGATTAACCCAGTGCAAAATTAAAGCGCTTATTCTTCTGTAAGAAGTACTTTAGAACATGCATGGTAAGGTGATTAAACCAATTAAAATTAAAGCGTTCTTTCTTCTGAAAGAAGTACTTTAAAACATGCATGTTAAGGTGATTAATCCAGTGAAAAATTAAAGCGCTCACTCTTCTGTAAGAAGTACTTTGGAACATGCATGTTAAGGTAATTTATCCAGTGTAAAATTAAAGTACTCATTCTTCGAAAAAAGTACTTTGGAACATGCATGTTAAGGCGATTAATCCAGTGTAAAATTAAAGCGCTTATTCTTCTGTAAGAAGTACTTTAGAACATGCATGGTAAGGTGATTAAACCAATTAAAATTAAAGCGTTCTTTCTTCTGAAAGAAGTACTTTAAAACATGCATGTTAAGGTGATTAATCCAGTGAAAAATTAAAGCGCTCACTCTTCTGTAAGAAGTACTTTGGAACATGCATGTTAAGGTAATTTATCCAGTGTGAAATTAAAGTACTCATTCTTCGAAAAAAGTACTTTGGAACATGCATGTTAAGGCGATTAATCCAGTGTAAAATTAAAGCGCTTATTCTTCTGTAAGAAGTACTTTAGAACATGCATGGTAAGGTGATTAATCCAGTGAAAAATTAAAGCGCTCACTCTTCTGTAAGAAGTACTTTGGAACATGCATGTTAAGGTGATTAATCCAGTGAAAAATTAAAGCGCTTATTCCTCTGTAAGAAGTACTTTGGAACATGCATGTTAAGGCGATTAATCCAGTGTAAAATTAAAGCGCTTATTCCTCTGTAAGAAGTACTTTGGAACATGCATGTTAAGGCGATTAATCCAGTGTAAAATTAAAGCGCTTATTCCTCTGTAAGAAGTACTTTGGAGCGTGAATGCTTTAATTTTAAGGTGATTAAGGTGAAAAATTAAAGCATTCATTCTTGTGTAAGAAGTACTTTGAAGCATGCATGTTAAGGCGATTAAACCAGTGTAAAATTAAATGCGTTCTTTCTTCTGAAAGAAGTACTTTAAAACATGCATGTTAAGGTGATTAATCCAGTGAAAAATTAAAGCGCTCACTCTTCTGTAAGAAGTACTTTGGAACATGCATGTTAAGGCGATTAATCCAGTGTAAAATTAAAGCGCTTATTCCTCTGTAAGAAGTACTTTGGAACATGCATGTTAAGGTAATTAATCCAGTGTAAAATTAAAGTACTCATTCTTCGAAAGAAGTACTTTGGAACATGCATGTTAAGGTGATTAAACCAGTGTAAAATTAAAGCGCTCATTCCCCTGAAAAAAGTACTTTGCATTTGGAACATGCGTGTTAAGGTGATTAATCCAGTGTAAAATTAAAGCGCTCATTCTTCTGTTAGAAGTACTTTTTCGTATCATTAGCGCACGAACGAGCGCGTGCACATACACAACATCGAGGGATTTCCTTTAAGCTGAGCTGGACAGCGAAATGTATAAATGTTACTGGAAAGAAAAGGAAACCCATGAGTTGATTTTCTCATGGTTATCATGGCTAGCGGTATTGCTCGTGGGCGCGTACGCACGACGGCGACGACGACGGAGTCGCGCAACATGGCGGTCATACTCCAAATAATAGGTTGACAGACATGGAGCCTTTGTTTACCGTGTACCTTTTTGATATTGGACATCCATAACATGATCAATTGACACCTGTCAAAAGAAGGTATCCGCTGACCAGTATCACGTGACCATATTGCGGGCTCAAGTTTACAACTCATCGAGGTCGCGTGATTTTTTGAAGTTGACCGCTGACCAAGTGCTGGTTTTTCGATTGCATCGTGGGCTCATCTCAGATTACCTTGTTGAAAACAGGGCAGGATTGTTCGAAAGCCGGTTAACGCTAACCCAGGATTAAAAGTTAACCGAATTATAACTTTTTCTTCTATACAAAATGTTTTTTGCGGCTTTGTTTCGTGTATATAGTGATTATTAAAACTCAAAACAGAAGGCCAAACAATATACAGAAAATCTCGCCGCAAAGTTACAAAACTCAAATCAAAATTCTACCTTTTCCTGGGTCATTTGGCTCTGAACAACCCGGCCCAAGAGCTACGCTTTTAGGCTGGCCTAAATCTATATATTAATTTTAGTTTAAAACTTACGTTTTATAAATTGAAAAATTTAAAAAAAATTGTCCGGAAGGAATAGAGAGATATAGCTTAAAGCGTGCGCAAAACCGCCACTCAAGGATGCAAATTAATCATGACCCTGAAGACAACGACTCAAGGAATGTTTTGAGTTGACGTCGTTATATTGTAATTTTCCATAGATTATATATTATGAAGTTTTCACATGAGCTCGATACTTTCGACGTATCATTTTCTTTATAAAACTTCCCAGCTACCGCAAAATGTAACGTGAGCCGATGAAATAACCCACGTGATTAGGCCCCAAATGGGCTTTAACGATAAAGGTGACCTTACTTACTTACTTAATCCTCTTCGTTCCTAAGTGGAACATAGGTCCTCAACTAGCGCGCGCCACCTAACCCTATTTTGTGCAGTGCCTTTTGCCTCATTCCACGTAACATGCTTCGCCGCCAACTCTGCCATTCTCGTGCGCCTCCACCTGTGCGCACTTACCAGTCTCAAACATTGTCCTAACATTCCATTGCCCGATCTTCACACACGCTTTTGGCGACAGCAATTTCGTCGGCGGTTTATGCGTCATTCGCTGCTTCGCACGTTGTTCCAGCCGGGTGTTAACATCTTTTACCCCTGCTTCCCGATAGGGTGCAGTGGTAGTTCTAGCTTCGGTTTCTGTAATAAATAGCATTTTCTGGGAGCGGGTTATCAGCCCGCCGCCCAACCCCCAACCTGGAGGACCAGGGGCTGTTCTTCGTCTGGCCTCTACCCTTCGACCAATCCGGCATGGTTAGACCTGCCAGGGAACAAAGTCCCCGCCGGCACAGCTCTCCGGGTCATGGAGACACACAAGCTTCACCATCACGGCAAGGTGTCAGCCCAAGGTGAAGAAAGGTGACCTAGCTACTCTAATTGTAGTTTTTCCAAACAGTGCTTGGTAGGGAGCATTTAGTGGAAATTATGAAAAAATCGTTCGACAACTTTTATTTCTGAAGAATTGTCTGTCAAGATATAGTTGCCATGGGAGCATCAAGTTCCTTGTATAATGACATGCCATACCAAATCGATCACAGCTTAATTTTAGGAAAATCCATTAGATTGAGATTTCATTGCTTCAACACTGTTCAAGTAGCAAACGTTGAAAGTTATTGAGGAACTCACCAACTACCCGCTCCCTCACCCCCCGCGCTCAATCTCGCCCGCCCTTCTCCCTCAACTTTTGCCTTCGTTGAAATGGGTTTCTTAATCATAGATGTTCATGCAAAAGTCAATAAACGCGCATCTTGGGTCTGGCTGACCAACGAGTTCCTTCTATATGCACGTTCAGTTGTGTAGTAAATCAAATTAACTTTAATTGTTGTAAGATTCCTTTTGTCATCGTTTCCAGAGACAAATAAATCGAGGTAGCTGATTGTTATTTTTATGAATTAAATTCAGAATATGACCGGACATTAATTTGGGGTTCTTTCTATTTAATGGTGGGAAGCTGGTAATAAATAAATCTATGTCCCAAATACTATGCTTCGTAGCCTCTTTCAATTCAGAAAACTGACATTGGGGATTAGCAATAGAAAACTATTGAAGGCTATGAAAATTTACTTTTTCAAAATATATCTTGAGAAAATCGTCTCTTTATTCAGTAAATAATGGGTGGTAATACACCGTCGTCATTCTTCTTTAAAGAACCATCCTAATAATTCTAATAATAGCAATCAGTGCAACTTTGTGTAAAATGTAATAACATGTTTCTCTGGTTATGCCGTGATGAATTAACACAAGTTAAGATGATAACCTTACTACAAATAATACAGGAAAACGAATTTTATAGCCAAGTTTAAGCAATATGCACTAGGTAATGAATGCATTTCGTACTACGCTGTTTAATCTAAATTTCAATCAAATTAGTGTTACTACTCTCCTTTGTTATTAATATTTAAAGATTTCATTTATGGAGCTTATGTACGTCACGCTGTTGCAAACATGAAAGAAAAATAATAAAAAATAACAACATTTGAATAACATTTTCCGATCAAATCGTCGTCACACAATTAAGTTGGATTCTAAGCGTTATAAACTCAGGTCTTTCAATCAAATCAAGTAAAATGGATTTCGGTCGTCCGAGGGCAATTGAGTGGAGCTCAATGCAGTTTATGTTAAGTGTTTATAAGATATCGTCTAAAATAGCGTAACATACCCCACTGATAGAGAAGTAAAGCCTAAACTATTTTTGAGTGATTTCAAAAGATCATCATCACTCATCTTTGTTTTGCATTATTTGAAAGTATTGCTTCTTTTTAATATTCCCTTGGCAAAACAGAAAACTTCAATGTTAAGTACTAAGTAAATTCTAGAAACACGATTAAAGGCATCCACATACAAATTCTACTTGGCAGAGGTACCCTCAAATGCCAAGACAGTACTGGTCCTGGTGTACTGAAACCTACCTTACTTTGTTTTAAAGTGTACGACTAAGTGAAAAATATTTGAAATCTATACAAACTCTAAACAACAACGGGAAATGCGATCTAAGAGCTTTTTTAAGATCGTTCTGTGCTCCCATCCGTCTCGTTGCTATGCCTATTTTACTGCAGTCTTTTATCGACCTCGGAACTGTTAACGAAATATATGTTATTTGCCGGCTGGGAGGGCCGTATAGTGAAAAACTGTGACCGAGGTCTTGAAAATGCTGCCCGAGGCCGCAGGCCAAGGGCAGCATTTTCAAGCCCGAGGCCACAGTTTTTCACTATACGGACCAACCCTAAACCTGCGGTAAATTGGTTTTAAAGATTATAAATGGGTTTGTTTACGCAACTTTTTCATTGAATCGGCTTCCACGCTGTCTACTAACGATTTGTAAAAAACTCTACGCAACGAGCGAGTAACTCAGATAGTAGGCAAAGAAAGATGTATTAAAGAACAGATTTTTGGCAACAACTTTATGTTAGTTGTATTTATTTCACCAGTTAAGTTCTCCTAAATTGTTTTTGTGAAATTTCGTGCGAAGTTTGAAGTTTTACTACAAAAACAATTTCTGTCAGTCGTTGCTTTTAAAATCACTTGAAATCAGACTTTTCTACCGTAAATTGAATAGCAGAAAGCAAGGAAATTCGTTAAGTATATTCCACAGAAATTCTCTTAAATACAGCAACGATCAGAGAGGTAAACTCGGCTGAAATTGACTCAAATTTTACGGCGAGAGAAACACAGGATAACGCGCCATTACAGCGCCAAGCTACAAACAACGAAGCAAACTCTGACAACTTCAAAACACTTAATTGAATTTACTTACAGGGACTTTCCTTGCCATTATAAAGTGAACAGAGATAAACTTGCGTTGACTTAATCGTCGATGGATGCGTAAAAACGGCAAAAGATTGACGGTTACCGCTAACTTTTAGGAGCGAAATTTAGGCAGCGGCAAAAAACTCCGGCCCGTAGGCCGTATCGTAAAAAGCTGGACCGGTCACGTGCGTATGATTGGCCAATCAAATTCGAGGATTTAGGATTCCGGCCCGATCAGATGCTTGCGAAAAAATAAATAAATATATTTGCCTGCTTCGCCTTTCTAAAGCACTGTTCCTTAATTAAGTTGTAACAGGAGAAATAATTTTCTCAAATCCATAGCACATTTATACGGCACACTGAACCTCGAGCAAAGATAATCCTAAGATAAACGGAAGAAGCACAGTGAAATATAAGTTGCTAGTTATTCTTTCAAAAAAATGAAGTCTGCCTATTATTCTCTTATTATCCAACTGCAGGGAATATCGTAAAAAATAACGCGCGAAACGCGTACAAATATATAATGGTGAAAAGACAGCGTGGAGTCTAACTCGAGCGGTTAACAAAATCGGACGACCGTGAAACGGGAGTCCGATTTGTTAATCACAAGTATGATTACAGACAGAATTGGTTGACACGATGTCCTGTTACCAGTTAATCATAACCATTACAATTTCCATAACAATAGTCATTTTTAAATATGAAAATTAAAAATAGGGAGAACAGCTTGAAAAATAGCTGATAAATTTCTTTGAAAACAATCACCAGAGATAAACCTCCTCGATTTTATTAAGTTGCTTGCTTAGATCGGTTACTATAGTGATTGTAATAATGATTGTAATCAGCGATGGGATTGATGGATTTAGTTGAGGGGATTTAAAATGATTGGCTCATGTAACTGTCCGATTACTGATGTCCAATTGCAGCGAACTGTCCGAATATACTGTCCGATTACAACTTTGCAGATTAACTAGTAGAAAATACTAAAGCTTATGCTACAATCACATTTGAGAAAATTGTAACTGTTATGATTAACAGCGATATTGTATAGTTAGCTATTTCTACAGTGGAAAACCTCTTTGACAGGTTGGCGCGCGCATGCAAAGCTGTCACACTCTCCCTTTTACACTGATATATTTATTGACTACAGCAGTTGGATAACAAATCTCTTATTAGATGTTTTGATACGTAATATTACTATATATTTTTACTCGTTGCTTGGCAAAACTCGTAAAAAGATACAGCGATACTGCAAACCAAAACATCTAATAAGATATCTATCATTTAGTGTCGATGCCTCGTCTTTAAAATATCTTTTATGGACTCTTCCCTGGCCCTGGCCCAGGAAATGTTCGGCGGCTGTAACAACAAATCTAAACCTACTACAGCCGCCGAACATTTCCTGTCCTCTCCTAGCCACACTGCTGACGACATGCAATTAATCCCTATCGAAAAAATCGTTTCTAACCGGACTCTATCCGTAAGGCCAGGGGAGCTTTTTTAATTCAAAAAGGCAGAACAATTGATCCTAATGGTCTGAACATCCGCGAAGAAATATATTAATTGTTTCCATTTGTTTTCTTTTATCATGTTCTTTTATCATGTTATTTTATTTTACCGTATGCTTATCTTCAATTTACATTATCAATTACTTTTGCGTATTTCCGGTATTACGTAAATATCGGCTACATAAAAACACGCACCAATGTAAAATCTTCCATTGTACTTGAAGAAGGCTGGTTTTGTTAGCCGAAATATAGTACACCTTCAAAAAATCATTCTATGTTGTGTCGATTTTTGCTTTTGTATTCATTTTATATGTAAAGCCGATTAGATCACTATTGATCCAACGTATGCCAGCAGGATCATCGTTCCGGTTGCTTGCTTAAACATTTTTAATTAAATTGTTTAGTCTTTTGTCAATGCATTGCCTTACTTTGCTCTGGGAAGTGCTGCAAGACGTGGAAATACAATTGGTCTTTATGTCAGTCGTCATCTTCCTCGTCCTCGTCCTCGTCATCATCATCATCATCTTCATCATCATCATCTTCATCATCATCATCATCATTATCATCATCTTCCTCATCATCATCATCCTCATCATCACCATCATCATCATCGACATCATCATCGTCATCATCATCGTCATCATCCTCATCATCATTGACATCATCATCGTCATCGTCATTATCGTCATCGTCATTATCGTCATCGTCATTATCGTCATCGTCATTATCGTCATCGTCATCATCGTCATCATCGTCATCGTCATCATCGTCATTATCGTCATCCTCATTGTCGTCATCGTCATTATCGTCGTCCTCGTCATCTTTATCGTCTTTGTCGTTGTCATCATCATCATCATCATCACCATCATCAACATCGTCAACATCATCGTCGTCACCATCATTATCATCATCGTCTTCTTCATCGTCATCTCCATCTTCATCACCGCTGTCATCATCGTCATCGTCCTCTTCATCGGCATCGTCATCTCCGCTGTCATCATCATCATCATCATCGTCATCTTCATCATCATCTCCATCTTCATCATCGCTGTCATCATCGTCATCTCCACTGTCATCATCATCGTCATCTTCATCATCATCGCCACTGTCATCATCATCGTCATCGCCACTGTCATCATCATCGTCATCTTCGTCGTCAACTCCATCTCCATCACCGCTGTCATCATCGTCATCGCCCTCTTCATCGTCATCTCCACTGTCATCATCATCGTCATCTTCATCATCATCGCCACTGTCATCATCATCGTCATCTTCATCATCATCTCCTCTGTCATCATCATCGTCATCATCATCGTCATCGCCACTGTCATCATCATCGTCATTTTCATCGTCATCGTCCTCTTCATCGTCATCTCCACTGTCATCATCATCGTCATCTTCATCATCATCGCCACTGTCATCATCATCGTCATCTTCATCGTCATCTCCACTGTCATCATCATCGTCATCTTCATCGTCATCGTCCTCTTCATCAACATCGTCATTTCCACTGTCATCATCATCGTCATCATCATAGTCATCGCCACTGTCATCATCATCGTCATCAACTCCTTCTCCATCACCGCTGTCATCATCGTCATCGTCCACTTCATTGTTATCTCCACTGTCATCATCATCGCCACTGTCATCATCATCGTCATCTTCATCATCATCGCCACTGTCATCATCATCGTCATCATCATCGTCATATCCACTATCATCATCATCGTCATCTTCATCATCATCTCCACTGTCATCATCATCGTCATCTTCATCGTCATCTCCACTGTCATCATCATCGTCATCTTCATCATCATCTCCATCTTCATCATCGCTGTCATCTTCGTCATCGTCCTCTTCATCGTCATCTCCACTATCATCATCATCGTCATCTTCATCGTCATCTCCACTGTCATCATCATCGTCATCATCATCGTCATCGCCACTGTCATGATCATCGTCATCTTCGTAGTCAACTCCATCTCCATCACCGCTGTCATCATCGTCATCGTCCTCTTCATCGCCATCTCCACTGTCAGCATCATCGTCATCTTCATCACCATCGCCACTTTCATCATCATCGTCATCTTCATCGTCATCTCCACTGTCATCATCATCGTCATCTTCATCATCATCTCCATCTTCATCATCGCTGTCATCATCGTCATCGTCATCTTTACTGTCATCATCATCGTCATCTTCATCGTCATCGCCACTGTCATCATCATCGTCATCATCATCGTCATCGCCACTGTCATCTTCATCGCCACTGTCATCATCATCGTCATCTTCGTCGTCAACTCCATCTCCATCACCGCTGTCATCATCGTCATCGTCCTCTTCATCGCCATCTCCACTGTCATCATCATCGTCATCTTCATCGTCATCTCCACTGTCATCATCATTGTCATCTTCATCGTCATCGTCCTCTTCATTAACACCGTCATTTCCACTGTCATCATCATCGTCATCATCATCGTCATCGCCACTGTCATCATCATCGTCATCTTCCTCGTCAACTCCATCTCCATTACCGCTGTCATCATCGTCATCCTCCGCTTCATCGTCATCTCCACTGTCATCATCATCGTCATCTTCATCATCATCGCCACTGTCATCATCATCGTCATCTTCATCGTCATCTCCACTGTCATCATCATCGTCATCTTCATCATCATCTCCATCTTCATCATCGCTGTCATCATCGTCATCGTCCTCTTCATCGTCATCTCCACTGTCATCATCATCGCCACTGTCATCATCATCGTCATCTTCGTCGTCAACTCCATCTCCATCACCGCTGTCATCATCGTCATCGTCCTCTTCATCGCCATCTCCACTGTCATCATCATCGTCATCTTCATCGTCATCTCCACTGTCATCATCATTGTCATCTTCATCGTCATCGTCCTCTTCATTAACACCGTCATTTCCACTGTCATCATCATCGTCATCATCATCGTCATCGCCACTGTCATCATCATCGTCATCTTCATCGTCATCGCCACTGTCATCATCATCGTCATCATCATCGTCATCGCCACTGTCATCTTCATCGCCACTGTCATCATCATCGTCATCTTCGTCGTCAACTCCATCTCCATCACCGCTGTCATCATCGTCATCGTCCTCTTCATCGCCATCTCCACTGTCATCATCATCGTCATCTTCATCGTCATCTCCACTGTCATCATCATTGTCATCTTCATCGTCATCGTCCTCTTCATTAACACCGTCATTTCCACTGTCATCATCATCGTCATCATCATCGTCATCGCCACTGTCATCATCATCGTCATCTTCATCGTCATCGCCACTGTCATCATCATCGTCATCATCATCGTCATCGCCACTGTCATCTTCATCGCCACTGTCATCATCATCGTCATCTTCGTCGTCAACTCCATCTCCATCACCGCTGTCATCATCGTCATCGTCCTCTTCATCGCCATCTCCACTGTCATCATCATCGTCATCTTCATCGTCATCTCCACTGTCATCATCATTGTCATCTTCATCGTCATCGTCCTCTTCATTAACACCGTCATTTCCACTGTCATCATCATCGTCATCATCATCGTCATCGCCACTGTCATCATCATCGTCATCTTCATCGTCATCTCCACTGTCATCATCATCGTCATCTTCATCATCATCGCCACTGTCATCATCATCGTCATCTTCATCGTCATCTCCACTGTCATCATCATCGTCATCTTCATCATCATCTCCATCGTCATCATCGCTGTCATCATCGTCATCGTCCTCTTCATCGTCATCTCCACTGTCATCATCATCGCCACTGTCATCATCATCGTCATCATCATCGTCATCTCCACTATCATCATCATCGTCATCTTCATCGTTATCTCCACTGTCATCATCATCGTCATCATCATCGTCATCGCCACTGTCATCATCATCGTCATCTTCATCGTCATCTCCATTTTCATCATCCCTGTCACCATCGTCATCGCCCTCTTCATCTTCATCGTCATCGCCACTGTCATCATCATCATCGCCACTGTCATCGTCATCGCCACTGTCATCATCGTCGTCATCTTCGTCGTCAAATCCATCTCCATCACCGCTGTCATCATCGTCATCGTCCTCTTCATCGTCATCTCCACTGTCATCATCATCGTGATCTTCATCATCATCGCCACTGTCATCATCATCGTGATCTTCATCATCATCGCCACTGTCATCATCATCGTCATCTTCATCGTCATCTTCACTGTCATCATTCCTGTCATCATCGTCATCGTCCTCTTCATCAACATCGTCATTTCCACTGTCATCATCATTGTCATCATCATCGTCATCGCCATTGTCATCATCATCGTTATCTTCATCGTCATCTTCATCGTCATCGCCACTGTCATCATCATCGTCATCTTCATCGTCATCGCCACTGTCATCATCATCGTCATCTTCATCGTCATCTCCATCTCCATCTTCATCACCGCTGTCATCATCGCCATCGTCCTCTTCATCGTCATCGTCATCTCCACTGTCATCGTCATCATCATCGTCATCTTCATCATCTCCATCTTCATCATCGCTGTCATCATCGTCATCGGCCTCTTCATCGTCATCTCCACTGTCATCATCATCGTCATCATCATCGTCATCTCTACGGTCATCGTCATCGTCATCGCCGCTGTCATCATCATCACCATCTTCATCGTCTTCGTCGCTCTCATCATCGTCGTCTACTTCAGTGTCATCTCCATCGTCATCATCGTCTTCGCCACTGTCATTATCATCGTCATCTCCACTGTCATCGTCATCGTCATCTTCATCGTCATCGTCATCTCCACTGTCTTCATCATCGTCATCTGCATCATCGTTGTTATCGTCATCGTCATCGCCACTGTCATCATCATCATCATCATCCTCATCCTCATCTCCACTGTCATCACCATCGTCATCTTCAGCGTCATCGCCGCTGTCTTCATCATCGCCATCTCCATCGTCCTTGCCGGTTTCATCGTCATTGCCATCATCATCGTCCTCGCCACTGTCATCGTCATTGTCATCGTCATCGCCCTCGCTTCTGTCATCATCACCGTCAGCGACACTCAGAGCGGCAATTCTGTCATCATCTACACTGTCATCCTCGTCTTTGCTATCGTCGCTGTCGTTATCATCATCATCGGCTTTGCTTTCATCGTCATCATTTTCACTATCGCTTTCAGAGTCACGAAGGTCTTAGAAGAAAATGTGTGATAATATTGTTATTAAAAAATAAAGCAAATTGATCGATGAAAAATGATGAAAGGGTAAGCGACGCATAGTTGATGACAAAGAGGAAACACAAGCAACTCATGAATATTCACCTGTTTTAAGAAATTTAAAAATATATATATAAATTTAGAAAAATAGAAGTGGTTTCACACTATCGTAGGAGTGCTCGAGACAAATACATGCAGAGTGAAATACATATTAAGTTAGAGACTACAGTCACTGGAGTTTTACCTTCAAAGCGATCATCACACTTTACCCTTAGCGGCGGTTGAAAACAAAATTAAACTGATTTATGGAGGGCATGTGGAGCGATCCTGTTTCTGATTGGCTCCATAAAACTTATTCTCGCGCCTACATTCTGTTATAAGTTCAGATCTTTCGTTTAGAAGCGTAGATTTGTCCGTGGATAGAATACAAAGTTTTTCTGTCAGGCACAAATTGCAGCATGACGACAACAACAAGATAATAACACTGATTTCGCGATCAAGTGGGCTATTGTCACGTGAGCAATTCCGTACAAGGGACTCCGTCTCGCTGCAAGCCTACTAAAATACACATCGTCAATAGGATCGCGCAAGATGCCATAGACCGTAACAACGGACCGTTGCAAAACATCGTAAAAATCCGTTACATTACAATCAATGAAAGTGAAGAATGATCATCGCAGTAAATTTTCCAATTTAAGCAATTGGAAAGAAGAGGCCTGAAAAAATCAGGGCTTCAACGGGATTCGAACCCGTGACCTCCGCGATACCGGTGCGATGCTCTACCAACTGAGCTATGAAGTCACACATTGGGAGCGAGGTCAATTTATCGAGTTCATATCTTCCCGTGAGTAGTGAAATGATGTGAAGTTTATATGAAATAATTCATATATGAACTGCGGTTGTAGATGAAAGTGAATAATGATCATCGCAGTAAATTTTCCAATTTAAGCAATTGGAAAGAAGAAGCCTGAAAAAATCAGGGCTTCAACGGGATTCGAACCCGTGACCTCCGCGATACCGGTGCGATGCTCTACCAACTGAGCTATGAAGCCACACATTGGGAGCGAGGTCAATTTATTGAGTTCATATCTTCCCGTGAGTAGTGAAATGATGTGAAGTTTATATGAAATAATTCATATATGAACTGCTGTTGTAGATGAAAGTGAATAATGATCATCGCAGTAAATTTTCCAATTTAAGCAATTGGAAAGAAGAAGCCTGAAAAAATCAGGGCTTATATGAATATATATATTCATATATGAATTATTTCATATAAACTTCACATCATTTCACTACTCACGGGAAGATATGAACTCGATAAATTGACCTCGCTCCCAATGTGTGGCTTCATAGCTCAGTTGGTAGAGCATCGCACCGGTATCGCGGAGGTCACGGGTTCGAATCCCGTTGAAGCCCTGATTTTTTCAGGCTTCTTCTTTCCAAATACAACCGCAGTTCATATATGAATTATTTCATATAAACTTCACATTACAATCAATCGTTGCATGTGCAAATGAACTAATGGAATGAACTTTCATTCGGTTGCCAGTTCCGGTTTGGTGATGATAAAACACTTCTCAGTCGTGCATAGATTTCATCGCTTAGTCAAGTTTCAGTAGGGTTTCGCCCTGTGAAGGATCTTCCATTTGATGGTGTTGGTTTGCTGTTTGCTTTTAGCAGGCAGATGTGTTGTTCTTGCGCATTTCGTTATGGAACGACACCTGGTGGTTTCCAAGGTAATGTAGGTTAAGGCAAGGTAAGGTCTACATACGAGCCAAGTGGTCCAACAGGCCGGAGCTTATCCCAGTTTTCGTAGCATGAAGCGATTAGGAGTATTACTACTCTACTCTGGGATTCTAGTCCATCGCATGACTCCCGTTAAGGTCACCGGTACTCATTTATACACATTGGTGGACTGAGGCATTGCGAGAGTAAAGTGTCTTTCCCAAGAACAAAACGCAATGTCCCCAGCCAGGGCTCGAACTGGGACAGCTTGATCCGGAGAAGAGCGCACTGACCATGAAACCACCGCGTGGTTTCTAAACTTTGCTTTAAGTTCAGTGGCTGTACATGTAAGCCCTACATAATTTATGGTTTTGCCTTCAGACGTCACCTTGGCCTGATAAATGATTCCTTTAGATAGCAAAACCACACCATCAGATAGAATATCCTTGATATACATGACCAAGAAAGCCATCTTTCAGAAATATATTGTAAGTAAGTGTCTTAGCGGCGTAAACTTATGATTAAAATTGCTTGTTGAAACCATGCCAGCCATTTAGCAATGTTAATCATCTTCGACCTCCCTGTTCAATTTCTGGTGTAAAACATTTTTTTCCAGTATAGGCAATATGCTAAGGAACATGAAATAGTAAAGCATTTGTGTTTGTTTGTTCTTCTCACCGTTTCGCAACAATTTCAGCACCTTGAAAACCGTAATGCTAAAATTTGGCCCGCCCAGCAAACAAAATAAAGGGCCGGTTCTAATTTTTTTATCTCGAATGCGGAGGCTTAACTTATTCACCCAAAATCAACTTAGGAAAGCAAATATCGTTTACAAAGAGCCACGATTATGCGCTAGCTTAGAGAGAGAGAGAGAGAGAAAAAAAATATATAAATTTGTATTTAAATCTGATATTTTAGTAAAGCGTCTGAATATAAAACATAAAGCACCTTTTTCTGGCAGGAGAGATCCTGAAATCAAATAATGGAGGAGGGTTTAAGATCCCTTACTTTATAGCTTGACCTTTTTATATACGCTCGTCTTCTCTGAATTTTGTTACTACAGCAAATATATTGTAATATCCCTAAGGGCGCACAGTGGTCATGAATTTTCACAGAAGGTAACAAAATAAATAAATAACAAACAAAAAAAAAATCAAAAGGTGTGTTGCATTGATATTTAACCCTGGTTTTCAATGAGAAATTAACTCAAGCGCAAGTATACCCACAACACAAGCTTACAGTTGTGTTCTGTTGTGCCGCTAAGCACATGGTTGTCATGGTTTTCGATATAGAAAATCTACGGAAGAACTAGAGAACTCAAAACACTGGCGACAACAAATGTGATAAACAGTTTCGGCTTTCACTCAATATCACGAATATCTTTTCTTTTAACATAAATATGAAAAATTTGCATGGAGGAACAGAACTAGAAGTTGGTCGCGATACATATATGCTTGACCTTTTTTTCCACCGCAAAAACTTTAGGCCGACTCCGGTTACGCTTGATTTTATTAGATGGATTTCGGTACTTTCCAAAAAGCAGGATAAAGATTTCTTACGAGTTGACCAATTGAAACTTATCAGTTGTCTCAAATTTAATTAAACTTTAATTTAATTAATGAGTGTATGCATTACACAATAAATGAATTTGGTCCCCATTAAGCCTGTATCAAGGATTAGTTTTCATTGAGCAAAAATGTAGAGAAACGCGTACTTCATAGCATTCAACATAAGTAAATAAATTCTGAAAAATTTCAAAGGCATTATTTCTGAACTGTCTGAAACTCACGTTTGTGCCATTTACGAAACTCAGTTTGAAAGTCTATATCGTTGAATTACTTCGCCAAGCGCGTGAACTTTGTACCACTTTCAAACTCTTCGTATCAGTCTTTTACATTGTACACTGATTTTACATTGATTCCGGCTACGAATCCCTGCATTTCAGCGTCAAAGAATTTTTGAATACTTAAATACACCCTCTGTCTTTCGCTGATAGCCCTTTCCTTTCTTAAACTATTAAAATGAGTCTGTCCTTTCATTCTTTCAGCCATTGCGATTGGTATGCCGTCATTTCATGATCAAGATTTTGCTGATGAAACAACTTGATTACGAAAGTTCACTGCATTGTCCTCTCCTCTTCCTCTCTCTCTGACAAATAAAAGCAATAGTCCACTCTTTCTATGAGTTTACCGGCGCAATAAACCACTTAGGATCTCGGGAGAACACGAGAAAAGCTTGTTGATCACTCGCCTAGCGGCTCGTGATCTACAAGCTTTTCTCGTGTTCTCCCAACATCCCGTGTGGGTTTACTGAGATGATAAACCCATCGAAAGAGTGTTCTACTACTTACGTAAAATATAACATCACGGAGAGAGTCTAAAATGCAGCACAACGGATGCTCTTAAATGAAAACGGATTGAAATCTACTAAGAGATTTTAAATTCTTAGCGGTGTCTTGTTTAAAATTTATTCGATACAGTGAGCGAGACCAACAAACGTAAACCAAAGCCTCATCTGGCACTGAAAACAGATATTGATGATATATGTTTTCAGAGAATCATTTATAACCGGATAATTTTCAAGAATGATTATGTTTTACAGTACTTAGAAACACAAAACTCGTTTAACTTAAAAGTAAGAAAGAATCAGTAGACCAGTCTACTCATGCACTAACAGGGGCAGTTTACAAAAACTGATGTTTTCAGATATATCTGTTTTCAATGAAGCCATCAGGGCTGAGTTTAATAGTGTCCCAGCCAATGTAACATAACTAAAGCGAGAGTTTTTTCGCACTCGAAGCATTTCGCGGCCAATTGTCTCATGTTAAACAACTAACAGTACCTCCGTTATCATAAAACTGAAAGTGAAGTAAGAGTAACATTAAATAAATAAACACCGTGTTATCTTACCATCTGGAACAGGCAAAGGGAAGGCCAAGAGAGGTGTCAAGAGACCCACAAGGCAAAGAAAAACCAACGTTTTCGAAAACATCTTTTGCAGCTCGACAACTCCCTTGCGACGCTATTTGGAAAATGTTCCGTTCTACCCCAAAATAAAGATAACATAAATTTTGCAATAGTGAGGAATTTTGAAGATAATGGAAGCATGCGCAGACTGATATTGTTTGTAGTTATTGATATCGGTTTATAACTTAGCAAGGCAATTCAAGAGTTTTAAGAACAGTTGCTCCGGAAGCTTTGATTTTATCAAGCAAAACCCTTCGTTTAATTTTAGAAACACTAGGGTCTTGCAATGTGGTTGAAAAAAACAAACAATATTAAACCTCGCAGCCGGCATCTCAGTTTTTTTCTCCTTTCAAACATTCACACCCAAAATATACAGCAATCCTTATGATGATAAGCTGATTTTTTTTTAAAGCTGTTGAAAAAATGTTATCATTTCTAACCTGGTTTCTGTAATGTGCTGATAGGAGCTAGTTGTTATGGCGACATGATGTTTTCTTTTGTTGTGCACGTTTGAGGGCAGGCTGGATGTAAAGTATTATAAATGGTAATCCGTTTAAACTTTATCCCCAGCCTTGTCCTTTTGTCCAATAACGTGATAGTTCGGTCCCTCAAGTGGGATTGTCCTAGGCTGAGAACAACTTGATGACTTTTTCCTTTTGCTTAACAAAGAAGTTAAAGAAGAAGTTGATCAGATACAGAGTCCTGTTATCTGTGTATGTTGCCCAGAAGTCTCTTTGATATGATGCCACAGGTGTAACTGGAGTGAATAATTAATCAATAAGATTGGAGCATCTCTGGGGCAGCGCACTATTAAATAACAATTTAAGTTAGTCAGGATCGTCTTCATTTAATTGATTTCTTTCACACCCTCCAATCTCTGTATTAAAGAGAAAATAAGGCTCTATTTCCAAGTTGGGGAACTGGGAAGTATTATGGACGCTGTGTGATAAATAAATCATCACTTGAATATACCATACAAAAATGAGAGCGTGACTTTACCTATAACGTGCCTAACATAGAAGAGTGAGCCGTGGAAAAAAATATATCCAAAATGTCATTAATATTTCGAAGGTCTATGTTTGTGGACAAAGATAACGGTCATGCAAGACTTACACGACATAACGCAGTAGAGAAACCGACGCAATCTACTTTGCGAAGTAGAAATAACTTACTTGTAGTAACATATTGTACTCTGCTAAGGGATTTCACATTTGAGTGCTTTGAAAGCAATACCATGCCTGTGTTCTGTTTATGGCAACCGCGGTATCTGGTGTCAAAGATAGTGACTAAGGACTTGATGGTTTTTTTTGTTTTTTTTTTGTTTTGTTTTTTTTTAATTTAACGTTCAGAGACATTTTCACCCAAAAATATAAATTAAGGTACTAGTTCGATCGAAATAGAACCCACAATCGGTTTTCTTTCAAACTCTACTGTTTGCTGCTTTTATCACGAGAATTGAAATTTTGAAATAAAAACGGGGGTCCCGAAAGTTGTTTAGGAGCAGGACGACTTTCGATTAACCCCATAATTCCTTAAATTGTCAGCTTTAAGAAATGTTTACATTTGAAAAACACTCACTTTACGCTTTGGGAGAGCAAAATAGAATAGTGAGAAAATTGAATAGTGAGAAAGGTAAGCGAGAAATACAACAATGGATGTATTTAATCAATATCAAGGAGCAAGGTGTACGTTTCATGATAAAAGCTCCAACATGTTCCAAGCGCTCGGTGTTCTTGAGGCCACAGATTATCTTTTACTTTTACGAGAGTTAGCTCTGCTCTCTTTTTCAGCGATAATTTTTTAATCTGCAATAGAAATCGGTCTATATTCACTGCTCAGAAAGGTGATCGTTGCATTCCAACTAAATGAAGAATAAAAATCGTTAGGTCCCAGTACTCGTTTCCGAGAAGAAAAAAAAGAAAAAAATGATTTGTCTCGGAAGACAAGACATGTGAAAAAAAAAAAAAAAAAAAAAAAAAATTTTAATTATGAGAAATTACCTTAATAGCAACGAGATGAATGGCATTTTTTTTTTTTCATGGCTGCTTATGAACCTTGATCATCATTGTCAAGGGAACGTATTGCTTCATTGCTCTTCTTGCATTTACTGCCTTGACCGGGGCACGATTATTAAGGGTAAAACTAAAAAATGTCGTCTAAGCGTAAACAATATGACATTACTATGACAAACATGACTAGCGCGGTACGCCGAGCGCCTAAGCAATATACCCTTAAGGTATATGAGATGTAAACGCGTTTTAAAACACAAATACCCTGTTAACACAAATTCAACGAAGACCAACTCCTAGGGAATTTTGTTCTATTTAGCGGTGGTTTAACAAGCTCTTACACATATACTGTTGAGTTAGAATATTTAGCCTGCAATACATACTTGACAAGTATATGTAGCATCATTACATATATTGCACAATATACACTTGCCATTTTTTTTTTATAAAACTGACAAGTTAATAAACACCTAACTTGATTTGATTTGAAATGCATTTTTGGGATAACGTGGCCCTCTTCCCACTAAACACAGCAACTGCATGTTTGCTAAGGCGTGATCGGCTTTTTGCACAATTTGAATATCCTGGCACCACGCAGTAACTGCTTTTTGGACAGTAAAAGGTTGTGTATTCGTCGAAATGGCCTCTTTGCTCTCAATTTTTAATTTTATGTTTAACAATGATTTATTTAATCTCTATTTTCCATTTCTTTGTCATGATTACCGAAATAATAAACAGTTCATGGCAAAGTTTTAGAGATCAAGGTTGGCAAAACAACTGCTTCAGTACATGATGAACTAATTTCAGTTTTGGGGAAATAGGCGTTTCAATTCAATTTACAATGAGGCCATCTTTGAGTTCGTCGCCAAACTCAAAGATGTAATAAGAATACCTTTGCGATACAGTTCTGAAGAACCTTTAAAAAGGTCTTGACAATAGACTGCAAGTCTAAAGCGGCTTTTACGTGACAAACTAAAGTTAGCAAACTCGTGTTGCTGTGGGTGAACGGCACAAAAACAATTGTCAAACACGTTGACAAACTGTTGGCGACAAAAAGAACTTGCCTCTATTCTCGCCAACTTTTCCACCAACTTTTTCATGTTGGTAAACTCGTATCTGACGTGTGAACGACTGGCAAACATGAGTTGATAACTGTGAATCAACCAAAACTCGCGCTCTATTCACGTGATTTATTTGCGTGACACTTCACGAAATGGGGGACGCAAATCAAGATGAACGTGAGGCCACTTTTTAATTTATTGAAGTACTCCACAATTGTCCGGCCGTGTTGGACGTTTTATCTGTAGCCCACAAAGGTACTGAAAACAAACAGAGAAAATGGTGGAGCTAGCGGACAAACTGGGTTCGTGCAAATCTTTCTATTTCTATTTCTTTTTTTTTTTTTTCTTCTCTTCTCTTCTTCTGTTTAACTTTTCGACGTGAGTGCCGCTGCACTAAGTCGCCAAGCATGTTACAAATTACCGTGTGTTGTCCCGGATTTGGCGCGAGTTTGGCGTGAGCAGGAACTAGTTTGCCAACGTTTTGAAGTTTGCCAACACGAGTTTGCCTACCTAAGTTTGCCATGCTAAGGCCGCTCAAGACGTTTGCAGAAAGTCTATATATAATTCGACAGATGCCGGATAGCTACAATCCCCCCCACCGCGAGACTTTGTTGTAGGTTCTCTCGATCTAGAATTCGTGTCTACGCCTGCAATTCTCCCTTAGCCTTATAAAGTATCAAGTGAAACACTTTTTTTCCCAGCTGTTCAAATTAATCGGCGATAAAGGACGTAAGGAACGTTGAATAAAGACGTCTAGAATAGTCTAGTAAAGTGCCGCTGGTGTAATTTCTATAAGTATATCTGGTATAATCTCTGCAATATCTAACATTGCATGCATAAAAGTTGTTTATCAGCTCAACAAAACTGTAAACACTGTTAAACTCTTAAACTGTTAAACTCTTAACTGTTCAACTGTTAACACTGTAGGCATCGTCCAGATAAACATTTAGAAAACAAAAAAAGAAAAATTCCCTATCAATTTTCTAGGATTTCACATGCTTGAACAATATAGTACATTACAGTATTTGAAAAGCGAGCTAATGATATACAGCTCTTCTTCAGCTAACGACCAGAGGTTTTACAAAATCTCTAGTACGTTATTAAATCATGACGAGTCGTTCAGTTCCTTTATACTATGGAAGAATGCAAGCACTTCGCCTTCACACATTCTGGGTGCCTACTTGGATACATTGATTGCTTTTAAGAACGATATCTAATCAGGGATCAGCTAAGTGCAAATTCATGGCCATCATGATAATATCAATGAAATAAAGAAGACACTGTGAAAACGATTATCAACAGGTAGAAAAAGTATATCGACTGCTTTACAAATTCAATCAATGGACATCAAAGACACAGAAAAAAACAAATTATTTAAATTCGAATCAAAACGCAGTGAGACTGGATCAGCCCGAATGTATGGTTTATGTTGCCGAAACAATGTGGATATCCTATTTACCTTTACATTTCAAAAGGAGTCTAAAAAATGAAAACGGAATTAGCATTTTTTTTTTAAAGATAGATTCTCACGTATACATTGTAAAGCACAGTTTGCTAACAAGACTAAAATATTACGCTTCCTTTTTTTGCTAAAAGAAAAAAAGTGAAAGGCATACAATTTGAAAAAGGAATACACAGTCGCTTCGTAGAACGAAATATCAGTTCTCTTCAGTTTTTCTCCTGTCTTCACTGGTTGTTTATGAGTTTGTAGGTCAGGACTCTTTGAACGAGGAATACCACTGCATCACTGCTTTCTATAGATGGAACCTTTTATGAAAGAGTAAATATATATCGAAAAACAAGAATTCCACTTACATCTTCCACCGGCGATGTCCTGTTGTAGAACTTAATATATCTAATGGCGCCTTCAGGGATTAAACGTCTCGTAATGATTTAAACATACTCAGTCATTTTCCTTGGTGTTTCGTGGAGTGCCACACAGTTTGTATAATCTCTCTTTCTCTTTTCCTGGAATATATACATTTCTCATTTCTTTTCGAATTTCTTTGTCGAATACGAAATGTTGAAGGCAGGCACTGACGGATTAACAAAGAACGACCAACTTAATCGAACAAGTTAACTTGAAGATGCCAAAGCGAACTTAAGATGTTTAATTCTAACCAACAAGAGAAAAATACGATCGTGAATCTGTTGACATGAATTAGATGATGAAATAAAACTTCGTGGAATTGGATACTGAAGCAATCTCTATTGATATGAATAAATTTATGAGAGAGTGGGATTTTTTTTTTTATCTCATTCAGACAATATCCCTTTGTCAGTTCAGTTCTCTTAATAGGATCACAATTGTCTATCACTGCTGAAATTCAAAAATATTTAAAACTAAAGGTTTCAATGAAATTGCAGCTCATCAGCTGCCCTAATCAACTTATGTTATAAGTATTAAATACCTGAACAGTCGATGTTCCTGCATGGTGACATGTAGCTCAGTAAGTTCGGCAGCAAATCTCCGAACCACCTCAAGAAATTAACGGGGTCTATTAAGAACAGGGTCAAAAGCAACCAATTCTGAAAGACACGTGTTTCAAGGGACCAAGGCACTATCTGATGTTTATTCCCCCCCCCCCCCCTTCCCCCCTATGCTGGGGATGTTGGAGTATCTAAAATTAAAACGGCATTTCTTACGCTTGAGACATGCTTATGATTCAGAATTGTTTAACTTTGCAGTATGCAATGTATGTGTCTCACATCTATAACGACTCTCAAAGACCCGTCTGTTTATAGAGTTTCATTGGATGAAAATCAATTTACTGCATACCAAGCATGGTAGAAAATCACAACACTCGCAAAGTTACCAAGTGAAAGCTTGCTTTCGTTTGTTCCAACCAAAAAATGGTGTTAACGCCGATAAACCAATGCAAAGTAGTTTGATATCACTCAAATAATAAACAAGGTCTTAGGATAGCCTGCGTGACAGGCGCTCAAATGCAGGCTATGCTTACAATAAAATTGATCAGCTCATTTGGGTTCAGTTTGTATAATGATATTATTTCAATTTGACAATATCTGATGATCGTGTCAAAGCGTGGGACTTAAAATCTAGCAAAATGCAGATTTTTTCTTGGTCGAAATGATTCCTTGGCATTCTGCGCAAACCTCTCATGAGCCTTAAGATCGTCATGAATGATTTCTTTGCTCTTAACCTAGTTGGACTGTAATATGGCTGTAATATTTCATTTAGGTTAGACAGGACTAGGTCGGTCGATGGGATAATGGTCTCAAACGATCGCTATTCAATTATCCAAATAGTTCACGTTTTATCTCGATATCTACCCGATCCATTGTGGCATTGATGGGAAATCAGTTACGATCACCCTCACTTTGACAGGTTCACTCTCTGTGATGGTTTAATGGAAGTCACACGTAAAAATTCCAGTTGGGACCGCCGAAGAAGTAATGGGTGAGGGATAAATATGAAAGAAATTTATTGCAAGACAATGAAAATTTTACGCTGCTTCTCGGTTAAGTTTAACTAGCTATGCTTGCCAGGGTATTCCAACCCATTGGAACATTCTGGGAACCCTGTGGGATCTATATCCATCCTATTTTGTTTTGGCCGGGACTCGACTGCACTGGAGGATAGTGTCTCATACTTTACTTTACCCACTCAACCAACCTTATCCTAGCCACTGTTAGATGCGGCGTTTTGCCCTCAGCTTTTCTGGGTAAAGCTTTCTTCATTTGTTTGTAATTGTCATTGAATTGAAATTATTATTAAAGCGGCCATTTGGTCAGCCACATAGCCAAAGCTAGTCCAAAAACAAATTAGAGAGCTTGTTGATTACTTGCAAACACCCTTCTCAGCAAACTAAGCAAGCTAAATAGTAAGTAAGTAAAGACTTCATTTAAATAGAAAATGCTATCCTCCAAAGTGAGTATTATAAGAAATGTCAAGTATAAAAATGACATCAACTCGGGAAAATCCGAGTTCCAGATGTGATGTGAATCTACGACTCTCGACCCATCTGGAACTCGGATCTTTTCCGAGTTGATGTCATTTCTACATTTAATAGAAAATACTATACAATAAAAATACAACATATAACTATATGAAGCAGCAATCTAAACTTGTTATTAGTATATTTGTATTATTATCATTATCATTATCATTATCATTGTCATTGTCATTGTCATTGTCATTGTCATTGTCATTGTCATTGTCATTGTCATTGTCATTGTCATTGTCATTGTCATTGTCATTGTCATTGTCATTGTCATTGTCATTGTCATTGTCATTGTCATTGTCATTGTCATTGTCATTGTCATTGTCATTGTCATTGTCATTGTCATTGTCATTGTCATTGTCATTGTCATTGTCATTGCCATTGTCATTGTCACGGTCACCGTCACCGTCAACGTACCGTCACCGCCACCGTCACCGTCACCGTCACTGTCACCGTCTCCGTCACTGTCACGGTCACCGTCACCGTCACCGTCACCGTCACCGTTCCGTCACCGTCACCGTCGCCGTCACCGTCACTGTCTCTGTCACTGTCACTGTCACTGTCACTGTCACTGTCGCTGTCGCTGTCACTGTCACTGTCACTGTCACTGTCACTGTCACTGTCACTGTCGTTGTCGTTGTCATTGTCATTGTCAGTGTCATTTCAAACAAGATTAAACGTCTTTCCCATTTGAGCTTGATTGACTTAGTTGCGTGGTACCAGTTCCTTGGTAGCAGATATAAGAAAAATGTTGCTGCCTATTGAATCTAATAAAACCATGCAGTTGCTATGGGCTTGAAAGCTTTTTGAAACTCATTTCAGTTTCAAAGAATCATCAGTCTAGAAGAATCCGTAATCAAAAACACAGATACGATGCTGTCTAAAGTAGCAACAATAGCTTTATTTCCCAAAATACAATATCGGGAAAACTATAGTTATATCTAAGTAATAGAACACTCTTTCTATAGGTTTACTGGCCCAATAAACCTCGCGGGATGTTGGGAAAGGACGAGAAAAGCTTGTAAATCACTCACCTAACGGCTCGTGATTTACAAGATTTTCGAATGTTCTTCCAGCATTCCAAGTGGTTTATTGCGCCGATAAACCCATAGAAAGAGTGGTCTATTGCTTTTATGAAATAACTGTGGAAAAAGCCTGTCAATGCATGAGAACAAACTTTATTGTACTTTCCTGATCAAGTTGCTTGTTCTGATCAAATTCATGAGATGACGCGACAAACTAAACACAGCGACTGAAAGAGTAAAAGAACAGACTCAGTCCCGGACGCAAAATCTGCGGAGCAAAGCGACGAAAGCATTTCACGTTAAGAAAGTTTTAAGAAAGGAAAGGAAAAGGATACCGGTGAAAGGCAAAAAATATATTAATTAACTCAAAAGTCTGACGGGGAATTGCAGGGATTGGTAGGATTGTTAACCTTGTACGTTGAAATCAAATGTCGGTTTGTTACAATTAGGAAAATTTTAGAATATTTCGGGCCTATTCTATTTCAGAGTCATAGACATTTAATTAAATCAAATCAAGTGGAGAGCTTATATAATCTGATTGGCTGAGCTATCGTCCTCCATCAGACATAACTGCGTGCAGTGGCTGGGGGTCATTCTTTGTAACGGCGACTTTTTCTTTATATTTACAAATGTTACTCGATAATTCAATTCCCAAGAACACTAAAGAAAGAAAATTAACCGTTATTCCACTTGAGAGGAAATGCCCACTAACACAACGCTAGTCATGGCACATGATGAAAAATCCATTTTTTTTTTCTTTCTTTCTTTCTTTCTTTTTTTTTTTTTCATATCTCGGCTAGAGCTCGAGGTGACTTATTCAAAGTCGTGGTTAGCTCATCTTCTGTAATCACTAAGCATTTCGCTTGATATTTGAATGTAATATTCTACAGAAGGTGAGTTAAACATGACTTTAAGCCATAGTTTAAGTCCAGATACAAGAAGGAAATCAAATGCAAGAAGACATTTTCACTTTCCTTTTGATTATCTGGTCAGTGGCCTATTTTTTCGTTTCTAACAGGTTAGTGTTTGGATTATCACGATTTTGTGAGCGTTAGTATTCAGGGCTGATCAAAAGCCCGAAAATGATTTTTATACCAGGTTTTACAATGACATATCCTCTTTCGACATGTCGGAATTTTAGGTTGTTCGGTGTTTTACCGGGTAGCGAATTTGCCGCTTGAAAAATTTGCATAATTAAGAATTCTGAGGAAACAAATTTCAGTGATTTTAAGCGGCTCGTCGTCAACAATAAATTTACTGGCTCAGACTGGAGTCTTATTGTGATGCAGATTGAACAGAGCGAAGTTTTTGATAAGATATGAGTCACTAAATGTTGCGCTTTTTTTTTCACCAAACCTGGGGTCGTAACTAATTTGCGATTTTTTAGTGGGTTTAAAACACTATTTCAAGAAAAAAATCCCCGACCAGGTTTCTAGGCGAAGAATTTTGATTTTTCATCATGTATCACATATTTTCGATTGGTCTCGGTCTTAGTGGACATTCCCTCTTAAAACCTCAAATTTTTCAATGAACTGATAAGCGCTTTTAAAACACCTGCAAGATTTAAAAAAAAAAAACTCAAGAAGACGGTCTAAGAGCGTTTTCTCGGGCCTCCTAACATCTTTGTACCGCAATATCAAGTTGCACTTCACAAGTAAGCTTATTGAACACAGTAAAAACAAACGAGAAAATCAGGATATTTTAACAGAAGAGTTACGTTAAGATATAATTACTATTTAAGTTGCTTCCTTGAGCATCCTCTTTGCCCAGTTGCTTGTTGTTTGCTTCATCTTCGAGGTTCTGTTTACGACCATTCTTGATTTTATTTACATCTAGGGTGTTTGTCTCAGCATCATAGTTTGTTTTTAAGTCAGTAATCATAGGCTTTTGTCAGTGTTGTCGTAGTTTAAATTCGTATATTGCTCATTTGTTATCCCGTTAGAACGAGCCTGAACTTTGCTTATTTGGCAGGCTTCAAGCAACATAATTCGTACCCGAAAACGATCAACATCTTTATATGTGAGATGAACGCGGGTGTGATTCTTTCCAAAACTTTATTTACAAACACAGCATACTACGACTTAAGGTGTTCACGGAGAGCTGGCAGACGATAAAGCAAGCTATCGCTTTTCACGCTCTACGCTAAGAACACCTGGGACCATGAGCCCTCATTTTGGCGACCAAGACAAAACGGCCCTCTTTTTATGACTCGGATTTTCCTACAGAAGCCCGAGTAGTCAGTGAGTAATTTTGCTAAGCCATGAAGAAATACTGCTTAAAACAAAATATGCAAACAAACAATTAGAAATCGATGTTTGCAAAAAAGAAAAAAAAAGGCAAAAATTGGGTAGGATTCTATTAGTACGCATTAAAAAAAAAAAAAAGAAAAAAAAAAGATATTCGCACTCGAGTTCTGTGGAGTAAAAGTCCCAGTAGTTGATTCGGCCTTCAGCCTTCGATTAGATAAACAAGCTATTATAAGTCCGTGACACTAACAAACTCTAGCCTCAATCTGTAAATAACCTGCATAAATTGGTAGCTCAAGTTTCATACGGATAAGGCACTTTGTTCACGTGATTCATGCCAGCCCCTTCACTTATATCCAACAATTTCTCAGGCCAAATTCTTGCATATTGAGATTTCAAAAATAGGGAAGTTTGTAGGTGCAATTAAATCGACATAAATTTTCTTCGCCTTTGTTCCGAGGCCATTTTTTTACGGAGGATAAACGCTGGCTACGACAGTCTTAGAATCACTGGACTGAATTTCACTCGGTGCAAAATCAAATTGGAGACCTTTCACTGCACGCCAAGTGATCAAGTTTCACTTACGTGACAAATAGTGCACTCAATTTGTTCTTGACTCGTGCGTTGAATCAATGAAGTAGATTTGAGTGGACTAGAAACGCGTATTACCTGATGTTCCCCAACATAAATTATGGAGACATCTACTTCAAAGAGAACCCTCTTTAATTTCGACAGGTATTTAATATAAATAGTAGAATAAATATAACGAATTTGCATTTCACAAATTCTAAGTTAAGTAAAGCGTCGTGTGGAAAACACGGTAAGCATAAGGGACAAACGATAACTCACTATTCACATCTATTTACAAACATGGCAAATCTAAAGTGATTATTGTCGTTTTGTAAAGGCTTTTCAAAGCTATGTTTAATTAGATACACTTTCTTCGATTACAAAGACAGATACTTGAGTTTCATACGACTTTTCATCTCTTTCGCTAGTTGTTCCTTTGAATTTTGTTCTATAAACTACAAGTGTCGATGGCAGAAAAGTGTATCGCGCATCGCGGTGATAATTATTTTAGCAGATTCATAATAAAAAGATTATAAGGCACGTAACTAAACTTAACACTCTGGAAAGAATGCTTCCATCAGCAACAGAAAAACTGGAGGATACAAGTCCCTGCGCCCTGGCTTCCTTAACCAAGTCGTCTATCTTGTCATCATCAGTAACATGATCGTCGCCTCTATTTCTTAACACATCTGTGATCATCTCTTTAATAGTTCTCAGGTCATTTTCAGCGTATCCATCGTCATTCGATTCATCGATCTCATTATCGTCCTCCTTATCTGTCTCACCAACTTCGGAATCATCACTGTCGTCGGCTTTGTCCTCTCCATCAGCATCATCAGCATCAGCATCAGCATCATCATCATCATCATCATCATCATCGCTTTCTTCGCCACTGTCATTACCATCTTCATCATCTTCATCATCATCAACGTCTTCGCTATCTTCGCCACTATCATCTCCATCGTCATCGTCGCTGTCTTCGCCACTGTCATCTTCATCGTCATCGTCACTGTCTACAGCACCGTCATCTTCGTCGTCATCGGCGTCGTCTTCGTTACTATCATCTTCATCGTCATCATCACTATCTACGGCACTGTCGTCGCCATCACCGTCATCGCTATCTTCGCCGCTATCATCTCCTACGTCATTGTCGGCATCTTCACCACTGTCGTCCCCATCGTCATCTTTATCGTCATCACCGTCATCTTCAACACTATCATCTTCATCTTCACCATCTTCGTCTTCGCCACTATCGTCTCCATCGTCATCATCGTTGTCTTCGCCACTGTCAACTTCATCGTCATCACTGTCGTCTTCGTCACTCTCATCTTCATCAATATCATCGTCGACCTCGCCAATGTCATCTTCGTCTTCGCCTTCATCATCGTTGTCCTCGCTGCTGTCATCTCCGTCGTCATCGTCGTCGTCACCACTGTCTTCTCCATCGTCATCATCTTCATCTTCGCCACTGTCATCTCCGTCGTCGTCATCATCATCATCATCTTCGCCACTGTCGTCGCCTTCGTCATCATCATCATCATCATCATCATCTTCGCCATTGTCGTCGTCATCGTCGTCTTCGCCACTGTCATCATCAACGACGTCATCGTCGTCTTCACCACTGTCATCTTCATCGTCATCATCGTTTTCGCCGCTATCATCTCCATCGTCAACATCGTCATCTTCGTTTTCTCCACTGTCATTATCATCATCATCATCGTCATCGTCATCGTCATCTTCACCACTTTCATCATCGACGTCTTCCCCACCGTCATCACCATCTTCACCATCTTCATCTTCCCCACTGTCATCTCCATCGCCATCATTATCATCATCATCTTCTCCACTGTCTTCGTCATCGTCATCATCGTCGTCTTCACCACTGTCATCATCAGCATCAACATCATCATCGTCTTCACTACTATCATCTTCACCGTCATCATTGCTTTCTTCTCCACTGTCATCTTCACCGCCATCATCGTCCTCTCCATCGTCATCATTGTCATTCTCACCACTGTCATCTTCGTTGTCATCATCATCATCTTCCCCACTTTCGTCTTCATCGTCATCAACGCCATCTTCTCCGCTGTCATCTACATCCTCATCGTCATTATTGTCGCCACCGTCATCTCCATCGTCATCATCGTCATCTTCACTACTGTCACCTTCAACGTCATCATCCTCATCTTCGCCACTGTCGTCTTCATCGTCATCACTTGCATCTTCCCTGTTGTCATCTTCATCGTCATCATCGTCATCTTCGACACTATCCTCTTCATCGTCAACATCGCCATCTTCACCACTGTCATCTTCATCGTCATCATCGTCATCTTCGACACCATCCTCTTCATCGTCTACATCGCCATCTTCACCACTGTCATCTTCATCGTCATCATCGTCATCCTCACCACTGTCACCTTCATCACCATCGTCGTCGTCTTCGGCACTTTCATCTCCATCTTCATCATCGTTATCATCATCTTCGCCGTTTTCGTCTTTATCGTCATCATCGTCATCATCATCACCCTCGCCACTGTCTTCATCATCATCATCGTCATCTTCGCCACTGTCATCGTCATCATCGTCATCTTCACTACTGTCACCTTCAACGTCATCATCCTCATCTTCGCCACTGTCGTCTTCATCGTCATCACTTGCATCTTCCCTGTTGTCATCTTCATCGTCATCATCGTCATCTTCGACACTATCCTCTTCATCGTCAACATCGCCATCTTCACCACTGTGATCTTCATCGTCATCATCGTCATCTTCGACACCATCCTCTTCATCGTCTACATCGCCATCTTCACCACTGTCATCTTCATCGTCATCATCGTCATCCTCACCACTGTCACCTTCATCACCATCGTCGTCGTCTTCGGCACTTTCATCTCCATCTTCATCATCGTTATCATCATCTTCGCCGTTTTCGTCTTTATCGTCATCATCGTCATCATCATCACCCTCGCCACTGTCTTCATCATCATCATCGTCATCTTCGCCACTGTCATCGTCATCATCGTCATCTTCACCACTGTCTCCTTCATCGCCATCATCGTCATCTTCGCCACTGTCATCTTCATTGTCATCATCATCATCTTCACCACTGTCATCTTCATCGTCACTATCATCATCTTCACCACTGTCACCTTCATTGCCATCGTCGTCGTCTTCGCCACGGTCGTCTTCATCGTCATCACTTGCATCTTCCCCGTTGTTATCTTCATCGTCATCATCGTCATCTTCGACACCATCCTCTTCATCATCAACATCGCCATCTTCACCACTGTCATCTTCATCGTCATCATCGTCATCTTCGACACCATCCTCTTCATCGTCTACATCGCCATCTTCACCACTGTCATCTTCATCGTCATCATCGTCATCCTCACCACTGTCACCTTCATCACCATCGTCGTCGTCTTCGGCACTTTCATCTCCATCTTCATCATCGTTATCATCATCTTCGCCGTTTTCGTCTTTATCGTCATCATCGTCATCATCATCACCCTCGCCACTGTCTTCATCGTCATCATCGTCATCATCGTCATCATCGTCATCTTCGCCACTGTCATCGTCATCATCGTCATCTTCACCACTGTCTCCTTCATTGCCATCGTCGTCGTCTTCGGCACTTTCGTCTCCATCGTCATCACCGTCATCATCATCCTCGCCACTTTCAGCTTCATCGTCATCATCATCACCTTCGCCACTGTCATCTTCATCGCCATCATCGTCATCTTCGCCACTGTCATCTTCATCGTCATCATCGTCATCTTTGTTACTGTCATCATCATCGTTATCATCAGCCTCATCGTCGTCACTGTCATTTCCATCCTCATCATCGTCATCTTCGCCACTATCATCTTCATCGTTATCATTATCATCGTCATCATCGTCATCTTCACCACTGTCTCCTTCATCGCCATCATCGTCATCTTCGCCACTGTCATCTTCATTGTCATCATCATCATCTTCGCCACTGTCATCTTCATCGTCACTATCATCATCTTCACCACTGTCACCTTCATTGCCATCGTCGTCGTCTTCGGCACTTTCGTCTCCATCGTCATCACCGTCATCATCATCCTCGCCACTTTCAGCTTCATCGTCATCATCATCACCTTCGCCACTGTCATCTTCATCGCCATCATCGTCATCTTCGCCACTGTCATCTTCATCGTCATCATCGTCATCTTTGTTACTGTCATCATCATCGTTATCATCAGCCTCATCGTCGTCACTGTCATTTCCATCCTCATCATCGTCATCTTCGCCACTATCATCTTCATCGTTATCATTATCATCATCATCATCATTATCTTCACCACTGTCACCTCCATCGTCATCTTCGTCGTCTTCGCCACTATCATCTTCATTTTCATCATCGTCTTCTCCACCGCTATCATCTTCGTCGTCGTCCTCATCGTCGTCGTCATCATTGTCGTCGTCACCACTATCATTTTCATCGTCATCACCGTCCTCGCCACTGTCTTCGCTATCGTCATCATCATCATCATCATTATCTTCGCCACTGTCGTCTTCATCATCATCGTCGTTGTCTTCTTCACTGTCATTATCATCGTCATTATCATCGTCCTCGCCACTGTCATCCCCATCGTCATCATCGCCATCTACGCCACTGTCATCTTCATCGTCATCATCTTCTTCGCCGCTGTCATCTTCATCGTCATTATCATCGTCCTCGCCACTGTCATCACCATCGTCATCATCGTCATCTACGCCACTGTCATCTTCATTGTCATCATCTTCTTCGCCACTGTCGTCTTCATCGTCTCCTTCATCGCCTTCATCCTCTTTGTCGCTATCTTCGTCAATGTCATCTCCATCATCTTCATCATCCCTGTCTTCCTCACTGTCTTCTACATTGTCTTCATCATTGTCTTCGCTAGTGTCATCTCCGTCGTCATCATCACTGTCTTCTTTGTCGCTGTCTTCGTTACTTTCTAGATCTAAATAAAACATATTTTTCAAATTGTTTAACAATAATTACTTTTGAAGACCAGTTACTTATTTTTAATTGACTTTGCTTGATATCCCATTTCAAGAGTATGTGACGTGTTAAAATTTTGGAAAACGGTCGTTTTCGTATTCGGGTTAGATACTTAATTGTTGTTTATTTTTTGCCTATTAGGTATGCATTAACTTATTTTTATATTTTGTCATTTTTGAAGGAACTTTTTAAATCAACGGAGTGGAAGTAAAGCAATAGAGAGCTTGATGTTCTTCTCCAAGGGCATGACGGGCAAAGCCAAGAAATTAACGTTAAAGGTTTTAGTAAAATCTCTCTAGTTTCTTTTTCGTCATTCGTGTTTCAACATGTGTAAAAACGATTCCTCTTTAATCATAAGTTAAAGGACTTTCTTATTTGATTGATTCTAACAGTATGTAAACAGGAAGTTTGGTCGTTGAAAACCTGGTCCTGATTCAAATCCAAGAGGAGATACTTATCAGGGCTAATGTGATGTTGCAAAAGTTCAAACAATTTATTTTTTCTTATATCTTAGGAAGAATGCACATTTTAGTTCGATTTAGTTGATTTAGCATGCAGCTCTGGAAAATACCCCTTGTTTGCCCTATTTTTGACAAAGGATTATTTGGGTTTAGAAAACAATATTAAACAAATTGCTTTCATTATGCTGATTATATCTAGTCGGAGCTCTTGAACCTTTGATCTAATTCACACTAATTATCGGAACAATTAACGAGCACTTTTCCTTCTTTTCACCGGAAAATATACTGTACTTCTGCCGAAGTCGATCGCGGGTTTTCACGAAACAGTTTCGAAAAAATCCCACATGGAGTTTCGTGTAATGTCCTAGATCTCGAGCATGTTATAAAGTAAATACAGAGCAGGTACGAATTGGTTCTCCAATTAAGGGATAATTATTCTAAGTGTTTTTTTTTTTTTTTTTTTTATCAAAATCCAGCTTTGAACTGACGAGTCAGAATGGGGGGAATTCGTTAATGTCCTATATAGCACTCGTGGTGGTCAACAGATATCTGATATTATACTGCTCTTCGCATTTAGGTGATATCACTAATCTCAAAGACGAAATTGCTTTGAGCTAACTTCTTTCAACTTTCAGTAAATCAAAATTCCCAAGGAGAATGGTCCATTTTTATACATTTTGTAATGAAAAGTGTAATCGTAATAAAAAGTGCAATCGTTAAGGAGGTGGCACGCTCAATACTGACAGCAATAACAAATATTTAACTCTGCAAAATAAAATTAACTCTATCTTCTACACCGATATTTGTCGTCGATCTAAAATGAATCGATTCCATTCGATCACGGTTAACATCCAGAAGGGTATAAGTCACGGAGATGAATTTTCTGAAATGATTTTCCTCAGGCTTTATCCCTTTAGATATCTAGCCATCATATTACAAGGAAATGAAATGTTTGTCTTACCTCCGTCATCAGAGTCATCATCTGCATCAACTTCATCGCTGACAGTATTAATGCTAACCTCTTCACTACGCACTTCAGTTGTTTCAGTGTCATCTCCATCGGGTTTAATCCCCTCTAAAAAACGACAAATATTAAGACGTTAATTTTTATTTCATTTTTAAGTGGTTTCATTACTGTTCGGAGCGTTTTTATCAGCAAATGTATCCCAGTGACATCCCTTTGGCGAAAAAAGAAGAGCATGAGCCTGCTTTATTTTGTTTATTGAAGACTTATGGACCTTACATCAAAGTATAGTAAGATTAAAGCACCTGCTATAGTTATTTAGAAAAAAAGTCCTAAGAAAATACGAGCGCTGATTTGTTAAAAGTCGCGTTTCTATAACTCGATAGAAACACAGAACTAGAACGTGCTGTTGACGTAATGATGGCGCATGCAAAGAGAATTTACATTTTGATAATCAAAGTTGTTTTCCTTTTTGTCGTCGCGGTGTTTTCTAAAAGAAATAGAAAACATGTTCTCCCTGTGAAAGTTTGGGATAACTCGAAAAAGCTGTTGAAACACTCGCCTGCAAATTGTGTTCTCGCAGTATTTCTCGTTCTCCCAAACTTCCACTCGTGTTTCTATAACTCGATAGAAAAATGGTACATGTTTTCTATTTCTTAAGTAGGAAAAAAAAAAGCACTAGTGCTGAAGCATGTCCGACAGTTAGACAACATTATGCATGGCGCTATAAATTAGGGCTCGAACGAGGAAAAAGCAATTAAAGCAATAACCCATCTTTGAATCGAATATGAAAAGCGTTATAGGAACACGTGGTTGATCATCAGAGTTATATCCAAGACTTAAGAAGTTGTAAAAATAAAGCCTGAAAAAAATAAAATAAAATAAAAGAAAATAAAAGAAAAAGAAATAAAAAATCTGGCGTTTTTATAAAACTGAGCAGTTCCGCAGCTGAGCATTTCACGGGCCGTTTGAAGCTCTTAGTCCTAAGGAACTTAAGGACAGCAAAAAATGGGAACCGAATACATCTTTTTCCAGCGAGGTTAAAATCGCTAAAGGAACACCGTTTTTATCATTGCAGCAATTGCGTCCCCTAGAAGGCCGTAGCGTTCTTGAAGTACGAGAAAAAAAAAAAAACAAAAAAAACAACAAGTAACTTAAATGCTATTTTAGAATTAGAATATATAAAAAGAAAGACACTCAACAATGCGCTAAAAAATTGAAGATGAATAATTAAAAGAAAAATCAAATTCTTACCGTCTGGTCGTGGTAAAGGAAGATCCCAAACTGGCTGCAAAAGAGTTACGAAACACAGCAGAAATATAATTCTGGTAATCATTTTTTGTCTCGTGGATCCTGCTTCCGCAGAGTCTTCGTCGTACTAATGCATTCGTTCTCTACTTCACAATTTATATTTCGGACTCACACATGTCAAAAAACCATTGATATTGTCATGCAACCTCGGGACTCAACCAAGTTCACTGAGCTATTTGATATTATCATCTCTCGTTTCTTAAATTTAGAATCACTCGAATGCTCGATTCACGAGATAAATAACAACAAGAGAGCCATGCCATAAATTCCGCAGAGCATGCGCTCGTATATTTTGATGTTTTACCGTGAAACTCTTTCAATAAATGTGTCTGCTCAGGACGGTTAACCGAACTCGTGCCTCGGATTTGATAAATATGTTTACTCTTTTCACCAAACAGCTTTATTTGAAATTGTTATTCTCCAAAACATAATGGTTGCCTTTCACCGATATTGTTATGTTTCTTACAATCGGCCCGTTGCTACCGAAATAAAATGCTTGTGATTTGTTATTGTTTTCGCCTTGGAAAACATTCCGCTAACAAACCAATTGGGCAAGTAAGGAATTAAAAACCAGAAACATACGGTAAAATTCGGTATTTTACGAAAAAAAGTTGTTTAATGAAGAAGATCACGTAGACGGTGGATACGTGACATTATACGAGAAAGGAAAAAGCCATTGACACAGATAGCTACATCATAAGCGGATGTTGAAGAGCGCAAGCTATATTGTTAATACACAGTCATATTTTGTATCCATGGAGACCAACAAGGTTGAGAGTAAATAACTAAAGAGCCCATTTTTTTCATTATCTAGACGGAACTTAAATACGAATTAATACTTCGTTGTATGGGACTTGCAGTGCGTATCATCAGTTTTAATATCTTAAATATAGTTGTCAACAAAAGTCGTTAAGTCACTGCACGCCAATAACAATGAAATGTAACTTTTTCTTTCAAACAGGCCTAAATTGTGCAACCATTACAGCAAGTAAGCGTCCAACTCCAACGGAAAAGACCACTTTATTACAATTCCTCAAAATGACTTCGACATGATGAATTGACTCCAACTGTTTCCTCTCTAATTAACACGCAAAATTGAAAATGAAATCTCTGTTTTTGGAACGTTAAACTTTTCGTGGTAACGGCGATCATAAAGTTTGCACTTACTGAAAGAAGATGTGAAAACTTCGCCAGATCGATGGTCATTATGATAAAAATTGATTTTAATGACTTCCCATGTTATTTCCCTTGAGGCATTACTGTGTATTCAGCTGCATCATTTAATTTCGATGGCGGACTACTAGATTTCCACGAAGGGCCCGGGTCTCCTTTTTTTTTTCTTCCTTTACATTATGTATGAACTGAGAACACTGAGAACCGTGTGAAGCCGTTACAAAAACCTAACAAACTGTCAAACTTGTTTCTTTAATGCAGAGTTGGTATCTTTCTCCTCAGTATTTCAGTTGCTGAAAAAATAAACGTGTTTAGTACAGGCGCCACTGAGACGCGGTCCAATCACATCCTACGATGTTGCCTCAGAGAAACAGTATGGTTTGTTGTGATTATTGAACCTTGATCCTTTATCATGTGTGCAAAAAATTTGAAGCACGCAACGTTTTGAAGTCTTTACTTGTTCTGATTCTTTTACAATTCTTTTTTCTGCTTTGAATGTTTGTATACCTTTTGAAGTTGGCATCAGTATGAAGACCTAACTATAATGCTCCTCCCAGGGAGAGTTTTCACACACATATATATATATGTTTCTTTAATTATATCACGCGTGGTTTCTTTTTTACCAACCGCCACCAATTAAATACAGCTGCAAGGTAATCAACACATTAATTCGAAATTTTTCTTTCCTGGTGTTTTAATATTATTTTGATCGTAATAAACCAGCTTGATTCTCCTTCAAGTAGTTTTACAAATAATGATCGCAAAACCGAAGAGGTTCGAAAGTGGATTCAACGGAGCATTTACTGGCAGTAATATGGTAATAAATAGATGCACGTGAACGAAGCATGTTAGTGATTGGGGGAGAGGTTCTCATGCGTTTTCGCAGTGTTTCTGTTATAAATGTTTGCTTTTTGCCATTTTGTGGTTCTAAATGTCTTTATTGATGAGGCTGGCACCACCCATTAGTCCGGCGTTGGCTCTGATTTGGCTCGGAATCTTCAGTTCGGGCTGTGGGATAGGAAAAATATAACAACAATTGATTTTCGTAGTATATGCAAAATGCCATATTATATGATATATAAATAAAAATTCTTATTACCAGGCTTAATTATTTCCTCCTTTCTTTTATATGAGTAATGGACTTGACTTTATCTGGCGAGGAGAAAATAGCAAAGCTCTATATATTGCTTAAGTATATGGTCGTTAACTTTGGTAAACTTGTAAATAGGTTACGTGAGTAAAGAAATTACCTAAAAGTATTAGCTGAGAGCCGGCCAATTTATCGTTGATTCTTAATTTGCACTCATGATATTTCCCTATACAAATACATAACTGTTAAAACATGCACTGTCTCGTAGCTGCACAATATTTTCAATAGTTTGATCACACGTACCAAAAAAGAAATAGTTTGGTTTACTTCTGGTTTTTAAATTTTATCGATTTGGTAGTAATTTATTCACCAACAGTTTTTTACGACACCGAAGTTTTTAAAGCAAATATTTCAACAGAAAAATCACTTATGAACGGTAATTTCAGGGTGCTCGATGGTCAATTAATATCATCCTCTCACGATTCTTACCGTTGGATATTTTTTTTTTTCAAAAAGAAAAGAGATAATTTCAACAAAGCCTAGCTCAGACGCAAATACTTTATAGCTTGCAAAACTAAACTAATTCGATATTCGGGATTAAATGCAGTTAATGTGTAGTCACCTGGGATACGCCAGAAACATTCTGTAGTCATAAACTGAAAATTGTCAAGTACATTTGATGAGGTCCAAAATATTTGGCGCAGCTGCAGAGTCTTTTTGCTTCATCGGAGTTATCAGTATACCAGTTTTATGGAAATTAAAAAGGGGATATAAAAATAGTTTGTTCTCTTAAGTGATGATGAACGTTGTTATGGATGAAACAGTTTTGCTCTTCCATTTTGGAAAATAATTTGCTTACCAATTATGCTATGTGATACATAGCATAAGCTAATTTTTTTTATGTTTTCTTTGTATCACAAAATCTGCCGACTACCAGAGAGATAATATAATTAATCAACCACTTTTAAGATGGTTGAACGTTTGGGTAGAAATGTTATACAGGTATCTTATATTGCAAGGGTAAGTATTGATAAGGCGTGTGGAGGTAGCTGAATCATTCTTGCACGTGGCACGATTGATCCAATTTTCTTCAGTAATTCACAAAATAAATTACTGTCAGTGTAAAGTTCACATTTCTTTCATATTCTAAATAAAATAGAGTCACCAATAATACCGTACCAGAAATCCCGAAAAAGTGATCTGCAGTGCCAGTGCTGGTAAGTAGAAACACACTGTCATGGACCTAGATTTTGAAAAAAAGAGCTTTTAAACAACGGAAATGATCACTATGTGCCGTTTACAAATTTGATCGACATTACCAAAACTGAAAAAAAACAACAAAAAAAACCAAAAAAAAAAACCAATAAAAACGGCCAAAGCCAAGATATGGTTGGATCGTCATCATCCGGTGTCATCTTTTTTAGTTCAGAAATATAAGATATCAATAATGTTAAATGATCCTGGTGATGGAGATAAATTACAATATGGACAACCTTTTAAACGAGTGACACGTCTGTAAGCAGTTGAACTGCGAATAAAACTGTAATATTAAAACGAAAAGAAGCGAAAAACCTTTGTATTCTTGAGTTTCTTAATACCACGTTGTTTTCTGTCAGCAATCAGTTAAACTCAACTACTATACCAATCAAATGCAAATGTTGCTAATGTATATACGTATTCTATTCCATAAATCGAAGGGTTTTGTCACCATATTACAACAGACTTTTGAAAATTCGATACGTTCTTAGACCTTTCATAAAATGCAAGATTATACATGTGTGAAGTGTTTCCTGACTGATCGTGTTCTTAATATTTTTTTTGGCAAACTATCGACTACAATAAAGACTCGTCTTTGTCTATAAAGAAACACGCACAAACATGACAATTGTTGATAACGCTCTGCATTGATACGAAACTTACATTAACCACTTTCATCATTTTAGCACCTTCAAGCTCCTCCTGGAATCAATGATGTGCATGTGAACGTAAAAAGCTCTTATTGCCAAAAAGAGATGTTGTTCCATGTTTACTAAGAAACAATGCACGCTTGAGGTCTACAAAGGGTCCAAAAAGTGCATCAATGTATTAGAAAACATAACAACGCTATATTTGGTTGAGAATATAGCATTTTAAGCTAGAAAATTTACATCCGAGAAGGGACTATGATTGAGCCTGTAAAGGCATAAGGCACGCTAATAGCGGGTATACTGTACATGTAGCTATATATTCTTAACTCCTTTAGATTGTTTCTCGTGAACAAAAACCATGAGTGATACTAATATACAGCTAACTCAGCTCGAGTGACACTTAGGTTTTATGTTCAGAGCATGCGGTAAATGCAAGCTATATTCAGTGCGAATTCTAGAAGAACAAACACATACACGTAATGAGAAAAGAGTCGAAAAGATGATGTGGATAAAAATTCGTTACAATGCAAAATCATAGGTGTGTTAGATTATTTTTCTCATTCTAGGCTAGAACCTGTACTACTTTCGTTTTTACGAGATTAAATGGTGTGTGGCTTGCATGTTGTGAAAGTTGTCGTCGCCTTCCATCGTCTGGCTACCATCTCTTGTTATATTTATGGTTAGAAAAAATAAAATAGCATTTATGTCTAGAACAAGATAATCGTTAATGTTGCACTAGAGCTAATGCAATATTAACGATGATCTTGTTCTAGACATAAATGCTGTTTTCTTTTTCTAACCGTAAATATAACAAGAGAGAGTAGCCTGGAAAGTTTAAGTAGAAACTGAAACCTTGTAAAAATAATGCTCGCCGTTCACATAATTTTCTACCGGTTGTCAATAAAAGGACGAAAATGGCGGTTCACAAGTTCACATAAGAGCCGGCAAGCGAAGAATTCGGCTTTGATAAGCGAATCGAACCCTTTCGGGAAGCTTTCAGTAATAACAACAATATATCTTAGGATATTGTGTGCATATCACGAGGACCGAAAGTTGTGAGCGTGAAAAGAATATAAGAATATATGGAAATCCAGGTATAACAGAAACACTATCGAATTCTTCACAACTCCATTGAATGCGCTGCTGAATTTGTATTATGCCGTTGCAGATCATGCGTGATATTACTTGAACTCCACGCTTGTTATTTCAGTTATCTCTGCTAAGTCGCAACTATCCTTATTCTATCTAAAAAATGTATGTGCCGAATTGACTGTGACTGGAGTAACTTTTTAACTGTTAAATTATATAGTTTTTTTTAAAATTTAAAATTTAAAATTTGAAAAATTTGAAATTTTTGCGATCAGAATTAAATATTTCTAAAAGAGATCAACTTTTCCTATGAGATAAAGTTTTTCTCGAGTGATTAAGACCAGACACTTCTTACGAAAGCTTCTTCAAAGGTGGTTTCGAGGTTTACGGCCTAACGGTTTTTAACTGGGTCAGCTATTGTAAGAGAAAGACATCTTAACTATAAGTCATTTGATTCCCACCTGGTACGAGATGGCAAGATGGTGAAACAGAACGTTTCTAGAAACGTTGCAAACGATATGGCTCTTGCGACCAAGTCGGCTTTTTCTATGTTCTAGTTACAACTTTATTTTGGACTTCATCAAAATAATTTTTTTTACGTATCATTTAAGAGCATATGGAGTCTCCAAGGCTAGACGTAGCGTGTTGAAAAAAAAAAAAAAAAAAAAAAAAAAAAAAAATATATATATATATATATATATATTTACTGTATTTCTATATTCTAAGGCCTGACAGATGTTTATGAAGATTCTGAATTTCCAAATTTTTGGCGGCCATATTGCTGTTGCGGTCAATCAGCATATAGTATAGCTTCTTAGAATCGTTGCAACGTGGTTCCTGTTGCTGTTCAGGGAGGGAAACATGTTTGCCACATTTATTCATGTAAAACGGAATACCGCTAGTCGTGAACTATCCGAACAAGTTCCTTGAGAATACCTAGTAATCCATACATTCATCTGATGCACCCCGTCGATTAACAGTCAGTTCCTAACTAAATTTTGCAGTAATAAAGTTCCTGATATCTCAAAGTTACACAAAGAATTCCAAGGTGAGATGCTCGCGGTAACGGAAGACAAAAGCGGATGTCCGTTCTGTAGTTTATTTTAGATTTGCTAACTAGAGTCGGAAATTCATGTTGAACCCAATAGTATGTCTACCATTTGAACTAATTGTGAGTCAGCAAAAATCAATATTGGCAGCGGTGGGATTCGAACCCACGCCTCCGAAGAGACTGATGCCTTAAACCAGCGCCTTAGACCACTCGGCCACGCTACCTGAAACTGAAGTCTACTTAATTTTAGATCGTTTCATTTTGATCACAAGGTATTTACTGTCTTTGTACGTATGTTCACAAATTGATTTCAAATTTTTGTCGTGATATACGAAGAATCTCTTAAATATAAATTAAAGGATATATAATTTTCGCATTGCTTGTTTTCCTAAATTTGTCCCAATGAAGCAACTCCGTACTTCATTGTGCTTCAAGTACGGCTTCTAAAACAATGCGATATGAAATACCTACCGGGAAAAATACTTATCATGTTCACCTCGGGAAACGCCAGTCCACTAACAAACCAGAGACACAGTGAAATTCAGCATTTTCTTTAAAAAAGTTGTTTATTGAAGAAAATCACGTGGGCGTTGGATACGTGACATTATACGAGAAAGGAATAGGTTATTGACACAGATACATGTAGCTATATCATAAGCGGATGTTGAAGAGCACAAGCCATATCGTTATTACAGTGCGCATATTTGTAACCATAGGAACAAACAAGGTTGAGTGTAAATAACTAAAGAGCCCACTTTCTTTCAGTATCTAAACTGAGCTATAAAACTTAAATCAGTTTTAGTATTTAGTATTATGCATGGGCTTTTAAGTAGTGTACGTATCAATGAAATCTAACTTTTCCTTTCAAACAGGTCTCAATTTTACAGTCATACAGCTAGTAAGTGACCAAGTCTAACGGAAAAGACCACGTTATTACTATTTCTCAAAATGTCCTCGATATGATGAATTGCCTGTAACCGTTTCCTCCCTAATTAACTTGCAAAACTGAAAATGAAATCTCTATCTTAGAATGCTAAGCATTCCGTGGTAAAGGCGGCCATATAACTTGCTTTTACAGTAAGAAGATGCGAAAACTTCACAAGATCGATGGTTATTACGAAAAAACAAAATAATTTGACATATTTCACATTTTGTTTTCCTTGAGTCATGATTGTGTATCTAACGGTTACCTTTAACTAAGAAGGCAGACTATTCGATATCCACGAAGACGCAGTGAGGGCTATTTTTTTCCCTCTCCTTTCTCCCGTCTTTTTATTATACCTAGACTGAGAACCGTGTGTAGGCATTACAGCAACCAAGGAAACTGTCAAATTCATTTCCTTAACGCAGAGTTGGCATCCTTCATCTCAGTATTTCACTAGTTGAAAAAAGAAACTTGATCAGTACAAGCGCCACTAAGTCGCAACATCCTTCGATGTTGCCCCAGAGAAACAACGAGGTTTGTAGTAATTTCTGGACCTTGATCTTATCATGAGTTTAAAAAATTCAGAGCATGCGAAGTCTTGAGGTCTTTAATTATTCTGATTATTATTTACACTTTTTGTCCTCCATGTATGTTTAGATACTTTTTGATGATGATATCAGCATAAAGATACTACTAATTATGTATGACTGTTGCATCATCTAAATGGGTTTTATTATATCACGCGTAGATTCATTTTTCCCTACCGCCACCTATTAAATATACCTACAAGATAATCAACAAATTAATCCCATTTTTCTTTTCTTTCCTGGCGTTTTAATTTTTTTGACTTTAGTTACATGCAGAAGATAGCGTGAGACACCAGCTTGATTTTTCTTCAAGTAGTTTTGCAAATAATGATCGCAAAAGCGGATTCAACGGAAAATTTACAGGCAGTAACATGGGAATTGAATAGATGCACGGGTACGAAGCATGATAGCGATTGTGGGGCAGGTTCTCGCGCGTTCTCGCAATGATTCTGTTATAATATTTCAGGGTATTCGATGATCAATTAATATTATTCAAGATTCTTATCGTTCGATAAATATACATATTTTAATTTTTTCACATAACGAGAGGACATCATTTCAACGAAGCAAATCAGAAACGCAAATACTATATGGCTTGCAGAACCAAAATGAAGCAACATTCGGGACTAGAAATGTTTGACTCTCACTTCTTATTTATAGTCAGCAAAATGTAGACCTGAAGTTTAACAGAAGCAGCATTAAAGATATAGTTCAAAATAACTGGGATTTAGCGAAAAATTCTGTAGAAATGGCAATCATAAACTGAAAATTGTCAGCTGTACATATGTAAGGCTCACAAATATTTAGCGCAGAGTATTTTTGCTTCATCGAGATGATCAGTATGCCAGTGATACGAAAGTCAAAAGAGGCATATAAAAATCATTTCTTCTCTTAAGCAATGATAAACATTGTTATCACTGAAATAGTTTTTTTTTTTGTTCCTTTCCTTTTTTTAAAAATAATTTGCTGACACATTTATGAAACATAGCGAACGGGAGTTTTTGTTGTATTATCTTTGCCTACAAGAGCTGCCGATAACCACCAGAGAGGTAATATACTTAATTAACCACTATGAGGATGATTGTTAAACAGACCTTATAAGGATATTCCAAGCATAGGTATTGATAAGACGTGTGCAGTTAGATGAATTATTCTTGTACTTGGCAAGATTGATGCAATTTTCTTCAGTTATACATAAAAAATATATATATTATTGTCAGTGCAAAATTAACAAATTTTAAAGTTCTAATTAAGAGAGAGTCACAAATGTTACCAAACCAAAGAGGTAGTCTGCAGTGCAACTACTTGCAAGTACAAAACACATTGTCATTGAAAACGTTTGGCACAAAATCATCGCACAATCATTTTTTTTGATTTAAGTTTCCTATTACGATGTTGTTTTCTATCAGCAATTAGTAGAACTCAACTAGTATACAAATAAAATGCTGCTATTGTATACTATTCCAAAAATCGCAAGAATCTTCTCCATATTACTACACATTTTTGGAAAACTCGATACCTTCTTAGATCTTTCATAGAATGCAAGCTGGTAAATGTATGAAGTGTTGCCTGATCGACCGTGTTTCTTAATATGTCTTTGCAAGCTTTAAATTAAACAAAAAAAATAACCAAAATTCACATAGTGTTCAGCAATTACCACTGACTGATCGTCTTTTGCTATAAACAAACATGCTAAAACATAATAGCAATTTTTGATAACGCTTTGCATTGATACAAAACTTACATTTACCACTTTAAGCTAAAATATTTACACCATAGATTGCACTGACAGTGGCATCGATCAAGAATGCTAGCTCCGATAGCGGGTAAATTGCACAGGTAGGTATATTCTCAACTCCTTTAGATTGTTCCTCGTTTACAAGAACCATGAGTAATATTAATATACAGCTACTTCAGCTCAAGTGACTTTCAGCATTCTTGTTGACAGCGTACGGTAAGTGCGAGCAATATTCAGTTCGATTTCGAGAAGATCAAATACACACTCTGCTTATCTCTCAATCATAGAAGAATGTATAAAATGATTAGTCGACGAAGAAAACAGTCTATTAGAAAGTGTGAATAAAAATTGGTTACAAAACAAATTGGACGGTGCGTGCGTGCGTGTGTGTGTGTGTGTGTGTGTGTGTGTGTGCGTCATTCTCAACTAGAGCCTGTACTAATTTCGTTTTTTATCAGATTTAACATTATTGTGGTTTCCATGTTGTGTAAGTCGTTGTCGCCTTCGATCGTCTAGTGCAACAGTAACGACTCTCTTGTTCTAGAAAAACTGCCGCATGTATGCCATCTATGTATACGTGTATTTTTCTAACCCTCAAAATAATAATACGAAGTAGCCTGGAAAGTTTTCAGGGAAACTGAAACCTTCTAAATATAAATATTTAGAAATATTGAGGAAATATTTTACTGGTTGTAAATATCGGGGCCGAAAATGGTGGTTCACAAGTTCACATAAGGGCCGGCAAGCGAGGAATCAGGCTTTGATAAGCAAATCGAATCCCTTTCGGGATCGATGCTTTCAGTGATGACGAAAATATATCTCGGTGATATTGTATGCATATTCAGGAGGACAAGGAGTTAGCGTGAAAAGGATATAGGAATATATGGAAATCCAGGTATAACGGAAACACTATCTAATTCTTTCACTACTACACTGAAGGCGTTGCGAGGTTTGTATTATACCGTTGCAGATCATGTGTGATATCAATATGGGTTCCGCGCTTTCTATTTCTATCTCTGCTAAGTCACAACAGTCGAGGTCCTTATTCCATCTGGAAATGTATGCGCGAAATTGACTGTGACTGGAGTAACTTTTTAACTGTTAAATTGTAACTGTGTCTTGAAAAATTAAAATTTTGAAATTTTTGCCATCAGAATTAAAGTATTTCCAGGATAGATAAAGTTGTTCTCGAGTGATTAAGACCAGAGACTTCTTAGGAAAGTTTCGTCAAAGGTAGTTTTGAAGTTTATGGCGTAACAGATTTTCTGTGGGTCAGCTATTATAACAAAAATATAAATAAATAAATAAATAAATAAATAAATAAATAAATAAGAAAAAAACATTTTAACTGTAAGGCATCTGATTCCCACCTGGTAAGTCAATATGGAGTACATGGAACGTTTCTAGACCCGTTGCAAACGATATGGCTCTTGAAACTGAGTCGGCGTTTTCGTTGTTCTTGTTACTACTCTGTTTGAAACTTCATCAAAGCAGTTTTTGTTTTTAATGTATCATTTAAGAACTTATGGAGTGTCCAAAGGTAGCGTGTTTGAAAAAAAAAATACATTTCCGGTATTTATATATTCTTAGGCATGACAGATGTTTGTCAAGATTCTGAATTTCCACATTTCCACAGAAAGTATAGCTTTTTACAATCGTTAAAACGTGGTTCCTGTTTTTATTCGGGGAAGCAGACATGTTTGCCACAGTTAGTCATTTAGTTAGTCAAAACGGAATACCGTTAGTCGTGAACTATCCGAACAAGTTCCTTGAGAATACCTAGTAATCCATACATTCATCTGATGCACTCCAACGATTAACAGTCAGTTCCCAACTGAATTTTGTAGTAACAAATTTCCTGATATCCCAAATTTACAAAAGGAATTCCAAGGTGAGGTGCTCTCGGTATTGGAATACCAAAGCGGATGTCCGTTCGTTTTTTTGTTGTTTTTTGATTTGCTTATTAGAGTCCTCCTAGTGTCGGAAATTCATGTTGCCAACTACTTGTGATGTCTACAAAAATCAATCTTAGCAGCGGTGGGATTCGAACCCACGCCTCCGAAGAGACTCCGTGCCTTAGACCACTCGGCCACGCTACCTGAACTTGAAAATTATTCAATTTTAGATCGTTTCATTTTGATCCCAATGCCTTTATTGACTTTATTCGTATGTTCACAAATTTACAAACCTTTTTGAATTCTTTTACGTGTTATATGAAGAATCTCTTAAATATAAATTAAATGATATATCATTTTCGCATTGCTTGTTTTCCTAAATTTTTTCCAATGAAACAACTTGATTGTGTTTCAAGTACGGCTTTTAAAGCGGTGCGAAATGATATACCTTCTGGGATAAAATACTTGGGGATTGTTTATTATGTTCAATTCAGGAACCACTTCGCTAACAAACCAGAGCTACACAGTGAAATTCAGCACTTTCTTGAAAAGTTTTTTATTGAAAAAAATCACAAAAGCCGTGGGATACGTGACATACAAGAAATGAAAAGTTTAGTGACACAAATCAGCTACATCACAAGCGGATGCAAGCGGCGCAAGCCATATTTTTAATACACAGCGCAAATTTGTAGCCATAGGAACAAACAAGGCTGAGTGTAACTAACTAAAGAGCCCACTTTTTTTAGTATCTAGACTGAACTTTAAAACTTAAATAAGATTTAGTATTTAATATTTTGGGTTTTTAAATTGTTAAACAAACTATTATTATTATTATTATTATCATTATCATTATCATTATCATTATCATTATCATTATCATTATCATTATCATTATCATTATCATTATCATTATCATTATCATTATCATTATCATTATCATTATCATTATCATTATCATTATCATTATCATTATCATTATCATTATCATTATCATTATCATTATCATTATCATTATCATTATCATTATCATTATCATTATCATTATCATTATCATTATCATTATCATTATCATTATCATTATCATTATCATTATCATTATCATTATCATTATCATTATCATTATCATTATCATTATCATTATCATTATCATTATCATTATCATTATCATTATCATTATCATTATCATTATCATTATCATTATCATTATCATTATCATTATCATTATTATTGTTATTAAATACGTATCACCAGTTTTAGCGTCTTAAATATGGTTGTCAACAAAAGTCGTTGAGGATGGTGCCTACTTTTGTTAGTGCGCACACGTTCTGCGCATCACGCAAGGCATGGTTTAAGCGCCTCGCGCGCGCTGGATTGACATTGACGCAATCAACTACGCTACCAAGCACACGACAAAAATGAAAGCATAATTTTCCTTTTGTGAACAAATCAAATTTAATGAACTTGTACTTAAACCAGGGGTACTAGAATAGCAGCATGTCGCTAACCACTAACTGTTAACGTCTTCCAGCTGAAAAACTAGCGGTTGACTGTCGAAAATTCTACTGAAATCCAACTGTAAACATGTACCTGCAGATGGCGTAGTGCGCGCACAAAACAAGTGCGAGATATGCCAATGGTTTATTCACTGGGGAGGTGACAGAAAAAAATGTAACGAGTACCGTAAAACTTTTCAAAAAGGATCAAAACTTTAAAAAAGCGCGTGGTTACCCCTACATTTTATGTTATGAAATGGAAGTGGCAAGCCTATTCAGCACGTGATTAGTTTCTTGCTGTGAGCAAAAGGTATTTAGACTGTATTTAAGCTGAACCAGAGGAAGGCTGTCAGAGACTCTAAAAGCGCTGTTGCAATGATTTTTTTTATTAAAAACATACCTAAAAAATTTTTTTGGTTACTATTTACCATGAAGTTTTAAGAGCTTTGTAAATGTGTTTGCTTTTCTGTGTGTAAAGGCGAATTCTAAGGAAACCTGTGAAGAAATATCATTTCCTTCTTTTTTTAGAAAAATGTTGATGTCAGCATTTTGCTGCGATTCAATGCTAATCATCTCTACTTTTTCCGCATGGTCCTGACCTGGCGCAAAAACCTTTGTATTTACTAGGCACCGTCCTTAAGTCAGTGTACGTCAGTAACAATAAAATCTAACTCTTCTTTGCAAACAGTCCTCAATTGTGTAGCCATTACAGCAAGTGAGTGTCCAACTCCAACGGAAAAGAAAACTTTATAGCTATTCCTCAAAATGTCTTCGATATGATGAATTGACTTTTTACAGTAACATGTCAAAACTTCACAAGATCGATGGTTATTACGATAAATAAATGATTTTAAATATTTCACATTTCCTTTTTCTTTGAGGCGAGATTGTGTATCGAACTGCATTCTTTAATTAAGAAGACATGATATTATCTCCACGAAGGCATAATGAGGGATCGTGATATTTTTTCTCTCTCCTTCCCCCGTCATAATATTATAACTAAACCGAGAACCGCGTGTAGCCGTTACGACGACCAAACAAACTGTCAAACTCTTTCCTTAATGTAGATTTGGAATCCTTCATCTCAGTATTTTACTAATTCAGAAAATAAAAGTGTTCGGTATAGGCGCCACTAAAACGCAGTCCAATCACATCCTTTGATGTTGCCCCAGAGAAACAGCGTTCTTTGTTGTGATTTCTGGTCCTTGATCTTATCATGCGTTCAAAAGATTTAAAGCCTTCAAAGTTGTGAGGTCCTTACTTATTCTGATTATTTTTTTACACCTTTTTTTTCTGCTATGAATGTTTGGATATTTTTGGATGATGGCATCATTATAAAGATCTTACGAATTATGTATGACTGCTGCATCATCCATATGGGGTTCATTATATCTTGCTTGGTTTCCTTTTTGCCTACCGCACCTATTAAATATAGCTACAAGATGATCAAAACAATAATCCCGTGTTTTTCCTTCCTGGTGTTTTAATCTTTCTTTGACCTACAGCTCTATGCAGAAGATAACTGAAGAAAAGTTCCTTAACTGAAGTATCGTAGGATACCAGCTCGATTATCCATGAAGCAGTTTTGCAAATAATAATCGCAAACCGAAGAGGTTCAAATGTAGACTGAACGGAATATTAACCGGCCACAATATGATGATTTAATTTATGCACGTTAACGAAGGATGATCGTGATTGTGAGACAGGTTCCAATGCGTTCTTACGTTTATTCTGTTATCAGTGTAAATTTCCTCGCTGTTTTTGCAGCTTTGTTCATTGTTGATATTGGGTTTTCTGGCAGTACGCTCGGAACGTCGGTGTCTTTTTCATTTGGCTAAATTGGTTAGGTCCAAAATATATGGAAAATATATGGAAATATATGGAATATATGGAGAGTAAAAACGTAAATAGGCAACTTTGATTTAGTTTCAGTACTTGTATTAATCGTTTTTCGCGTCATTCATTTTTTTTTTCTTTTTCTTTTTCTTTTTTTTTAATTTTCCAATATCTTTTGTTTACTTCAAGTTAATTAAATATAACTAGCAACTCTTAGTGGCCACTTTATTTCGACTCCTGGCTAGATGGCTAGGAGTCGAAATAAAGTGGCCACTGACACAAGGGTAAAAGCTGGCCAACGCTCATTTCGTTTGAGTATTTTTGTTAACTTTGTTTCTCGGTTTTTAATTTTTAAAAATGCGACGGCTGGACAATGATCAATCAATGTTATCTACTAAATGATCATTTAATATTATCCTCTCACGATTGTTGTCGCTCGGAATTTTTTTTGTTCCGACAAAACGCTTAAACGCAAATACTTTGAAGCTTACAAAACAAACGTAAACGTATATTTGGGATTAAATGTAATTAATTTATAGTCACCATAAAAATAGACCTGAGGTTTACCTGAAGTAACTGAGAAAATTTGAAGAATCGTAATTTTCCAACAAGAGAGTCAAAAAAGATAAAGTCAATAAAATTTTCAAGGTAAAAAATATTTGGCGCAGGTTCTTGTTGGTTCGTAGTGGTTATCGTCTGCCAGTTATATGGAAGGCAGAAGGGGCACAAAAATCGTTTGTTCTTTAAGTGATGATAAATGTTGTTAATCTGATCAAAATAATATCCCTTTTTCTTTTTTTCAAAATAAATTGCTAAGAATTTTGGCCACGTGAAAAATGAGGTAAGGTAGCTTTTGTTGTATTATCCTTTGTATACACAAAAACGGCCGAAAGCCACGAAAGATATATTTTATTTAATGAACCACTCAGTTTTAAAATGGTTGAACGTTTTGGTAGAAATGTTGTTAAATAAACCTCACATTGCAATCATAAGTATTGATAAGGCGCTTGAAGTTAACTGAATTATTCCTGTACTTGGCACGATTGATCCAATTTTTTTTCAGTACTAGTACATAAAATTAATATGACACGAGCGTGGGACAAAGAAAAAATTCTGAGTCCCCGACAGGAATCGAACCCATAAACTCCCGAACACCGGGCGGGTGCTCTATCTACTGAGCTACAAGAACTCATGGAGAGCAAGGTCATTTAACTGAGTTCACATGTGAAAGGTGTCCTGCATACTGCTAATATCAGCACTGTCAAAGGCATCGTGAGTGTGATAAGCGAATAAAGACGAATAAACCTTTCTATTTTTTCAGCGCTTTCTGTTTCCTCTCCGGCGATTAGCATAAAATTGGACTAAGACAGAAGCGGCAACTCTACGTGAGTACCACTGCACTACGTCGGCCATGTTGTATTTTTTGCGCGTGTTGTGATTTGACGCGGGTTTGACGTGTGAAGGCACGAGTTTGCCAACTTTTTGAAGTTTGCCAGCACGAGTTTGCCAACTTTAGTTTGCCGTGTGAAGGCCGCTTGACATCGAGTAACAGTCCGACTCATGGACCACGTGAATTTTGTGTCATGAATTGTACTGAGATAAATATGGCTGTCTCCAAATGGTAGCACTCTATTTCATGTATTAATTTTATCAATGTCGTTCTTAGCTCCACGAGTTTATACTTACGGCTGTCTTGCAAAGGCAACAGTCTCTCTCACTTCCTTTCACTACAGCTGCAAGTGTTTGCTATTTTCATTATATATTCAGTCTCTCTAGTAAGGGCCACAGCCTGACTCATTTCATTATGTATCTTTATTTAGTTGTTCAAATTCTTATGGCTTTCTTGGGCATTGGGTATTGTGTTCCCCTTGGGTGGGGCTGCATCATTGCATGATGCTTGTGGCGTTTTGGTTGCCCTCACCTTTGCTGAGCAAAGTATTTATTTGTGAAGTAAGACTATAAACGTTTTTAAATTAAAAAAAAAAAAAATTCTAATGAGGTGGCTATAGGCCTTTGCTCATAGCTATACATCATTTTAATTGACATAAATAATTAAAGTGGTTATGAGCAAATGGCTCATAGCCATTTTTCACCAACACGTTGCTTGTTTATTTATTGCCCATTCCTCGCCCATCAAACAGAGGGCGGGAAACGCAACACTCAGAATTATCACTTGTTTCAGAAGGTTTGAAGACAAAAAGAACATTTGTACTCAAATAGGAGTTTTATGGCTTAAATCCGATTCTATTTTAAATGATTAAAGTAAGTAGAGAGAGATCCAGCGTTGACGTGTATTATGTGACATAATGTCACGATGCTGTGGTCACGGGGCAGGGCTCAAGCAATGTAATATTTTATCGTATGACCCGTACGGCCCCGCGCGCAATTTCCTTGGAAAACCATAAGAAAAAAGGTTCCGTATGAGGGCCGTACGCGTCGAAGTGATAGGGCCGGAAAAACACGTACGGCCCTACTAGAAATGCGTACGGCCCTACTAGAAACTCGATGCGAGTTAATGACAAAACAATTTTGTCGCTGCAAAATTTTGTTCTCTTCAAAATGAGTGATGAAAGTGAACATTCTGAGAGCGAAGTTTATTCTCCAGGCGAACTGTCCGATGCAGAACTGCTTCAGTCTCCAACTCACTCCGAAAGCACAGAAAGAAAGTCAACAGTCCTCACAACTGAAGAAGTTCACAACTTTCCCAGAAGCCCACAACATGCAAACAGGCGGTCAAGAAACAACTTTTACGGATGAATTGTCCTATAATTAACCTTCGGAATAAGCAAACAGTCTTGAGGCGAAACTTCTTTCAGTGGAAAGCATCAAAGAATTCACCGTGCAGTCAAAAGCAAGAAAACCGGCAAGTCGCGAGGAAAACAAAGTACGATATAATTTTTTTCTTCGAGTTTCCAGAGTTGGGAGAAGAGAAATCACAAACATACCTTGTGTACAGTAGGATAAATTGCTCTGCAGTGTTGTTTGAAGAGAAAAAAACTGAGGACGAACACAAGTTCATTACCGCACAGTTCATCCAGAAAATAAAACTCGCTTGCATTTCCACTACACAGCAAAGCCAGCAAAGTCAGCAAACCCAGGTACTGTTTGCAGGAGCCAACATCGGTGTCATTAATGTTCAGTTGGTGGTTCTCCCTTGTTCAAGAGAATCCAAGAGGTCGACAAATAATAGCTTCAAACGACGCCAACATTTTCTTGAATCTTCAGATGAAGAAGATTTGTGAACAATTTCATTGAAACATGAAGCAAACTTTTGTCACTCGCTAAGTTTTTGATGGTTTTGACATATTTTTGACAGCTTTATGTCAACTTTCTGTCGGCTTTTTAGCATGAATTGTAATATTAGACTTACATTGAAAAAAAATATTAGAAAATGTGTCGTGTTTTTCGATGAATTGTGAGTTTCTTGTTCGACGCGAAGAAATAAATGACACTGAGATTTTATAATGGAATCATTTCTGTAGTTTTTCCGCGCACGGCCTTCTGATGTTATGTACTCGCGTCCTATTTAGGTTCAACCGTTAAGTGGTCATATGATAAAATGCTTATTGACTGAGTAAGGTCGGGCCGGACCGGAAACTATTTGTCTCTCGGTCAGGACGCACGTCCTGACTTCGAGCCAAATACTTTCCCGTCCGGCCCTCCCACTCAGTCAATAAGTACATAGTATGTATCATCCTCTAGCGCACACATGTGTTTTTCAAAAATTTGGTCTGACTGAATTACGGAGCTCTACAATTGCTTTCTCCCACCTTCTCCTTTAGCCTTTAGTAGCCTTTGCCTTCGTTTTGGTTGTCTTCACCGTTGCTGGGCAAAATCTTTATTTGTAAAGTAAGACAATATAAGTCCTTTAATAAAATTTTCTAATGAGGTGGTTATGGACCTTTGCTCATGGCTATACAATATTTCAATTTACATAAATAATTAAAGGGGCTATATAGTAGTGTGACGTCACGTTACCATGACACCGAAATTCTCAGTTCTAAACAAACCTCAGAATAACAAAGCGCCTCGCTTCGAACATCTTCTTCCGAAAGGTCACGACCCTGTAATTATCTCACAAAAGGCGTATTTCTCACTAACAACACACAAAGAATCACGCCGTGTTTGAAAATACGTTTGCACCATAAAAAAGGGTTTCAAACGACCAAAATGGTCTATTGCTTTGCTCCAACCTGCAGCCACCCGTCGGAGGGCCAAACATGCAAGTTTTTCGCATTTCCAAGCGCAGAAAAACAGAAAGACGAGTACAGGCGATGGAACCGGCTACTAAGATTAGAAATCATCTTTGCAATTGCCTTCTCCATACGAATCAGATGTAAAATGTGACGGTTTGTTGACCGCGCTTGTCTACGACTCGATTCCTGCAATTGGCAGATGAACGTACGCCGATCGTGTTTAACCGCTTCTTATTTCTCAGTTTTCTATGACTGCTACGACTTTGTACTTAAGCTTATATGTCTGTGAATTCTTATACAATGTACTTTATCGTGTTTTCCTAATATATATATTTTTTGTCCGACAGAAGGCAAGATAGGGAGCCCAGTGAGCATTCAAGGGCTTGCAGTTGTCATTTCCGAGATGGCAAGAAAATCAATGGCCGGAGATCTATGCTAGAAATCAGGATAGATTGTTCCCGCAACTAGGAGATGCGCCAGAAAGGATAAAAAGGAAAAACAGTGAACCAGGGAAGCAGTCATTGCAGGAAGTTATAGAAAATGCAAGAAGGAAAGAGCAGCCATCCCAAGTGGAAGGTCATGAAATAAATCCGGGAACAACACATGAGATTTTCCAGGAAGCCGAACTGGAGCTAGCTAAGAGGGAGCTCAAGGAACTCGAAGCCAAAGCAAAGTACGTACAAAACAAAATGCTACAAAACTTAGTGATGATGTGCATGGTGTTAGAATGGAGACAGGCCTTGCAACAAAAGAGGTATTTAATATTGTTGTAAAACATCCACTTAGGTTCAAAGATGACATAAATTATTTTTCTGGCTGGAAAGTGGAGTCAATTTATTTTGAAGTTCAGATTTTTATCACTTTAATGAAAATTAGACAGAACTATACAATTCTTCACCTGCCTCAATTGTTTTACGGTAGTCTGTCTACTATTATTGGAATCACAGCCTTGCCCAAAGAATGTTTTTGAGGAAAAACTGATGGTAGCAGAGGGCTAGGCAGAGGTTTCATTAAAGGACTGGGTACTGGGCTGCGAGGACGATTTTGACCTCCTGGTTTGACAATCTAGAGGAAAGGTAATCTTAGAATTTAGAAGTTCAATTCAAAAAGTTTTTCCTGCCTGTGAAAACCAGTTACCTTTCTACTGAAAATGTTAATAAAACCCCCAGTGGCAACTACTTGGGGAGACATTATTAAAATAAAATTGTGTTAAAAGTGAGAAGTTAGCTGCCCAAGTTTCATCCCTTTCTATTTTTAAAACAGCTACATGCTCTGTGGTCCACACAACAAAATAACATAATTTTTGTCGATAAAAATACATTTCTCCTTGGACCTGGTGCCAGTAAACATGCTCCTTCTTCAATACATACTCTCCACTGTCAGATTTATCAAGGCAAAATGTTGCTGAAGATTGTGCGGCCTTTTCTATGGTTAGGTCTTTTTCAATGTATGGGCACTTGGCCTCAAGAACAGTTTCATGGTCAACGATCCTATCAGGGGAAGCACCAAGAATACCAGAGGAATGAAACCAGATTCCAATTCCCTCAACCGTTTTCCCTGTCTTCAAGGTGAAGGCCTTAATAGCTTCTTGTTCATTGTGAACCCCCCATTGTACTGCTTTCACTCTTAAGAGGTCATATTCTACAAGAAGGCGTTTCAGAAGTGAGAGAGCAACTCGTTGGCTTTCAGAACACTACCAAAGTTGCTGGCAGTAATATGGCCCCTCCTTGCCAAATGCCAGGTAGGGCTGCCACGCTGGCCAAGAGTGATCCTACTGATTTTCAAGATGTCTTCTCAAGTATTATGGATCGGCGAACTAAACAGTTCAGTTGTCGTTGAAGCCCTCTGGTTTGGAGAAACTCTTCTGAAAATGTTATATCTTCTATTGTTGGAATTGGTAGTTTACTGACAGCAGGGAGGGGGGGGGGGGGGGGCTCTGGGCTAAGCAGCCAGCAAAGGCCTGTAAATCTTTCATATTGTTTCAGGTCTTCGTAAAGCTGTGTTCGGTCAACTTGTGCTGGCTTTCTTCCCAAGGCAGTGTACTTCTTAGTCCGCGGGAACATTTCTGCCACAGCTTGAGCTGAGAGCGATGTGTTCGACTTCCTTTTCCTCTACTGGCATTCAACGTCGGTTCTGCTTAGATTATGGATACCGTGGATAAAGAGTGCAGCTACATGGCTACACTTAAATGCTCCTCTTGGGCATTCGCACTCAGTCGACTTAATTTCGTGTTGCTCATCCAAGTAAATCAACGAAAGAACATTACACCAAGGAATTGGATTCAGTTGGTCTCAAATGATAACATCGATGTGCTGCCCTAAAACCACGCTATGAAATAAATCACTACAAAAATGTTTGTTTGACAGCCGTCACGTTTGAAATACGGTAAGTTGGAATTCGGCGGCTTAGATCATCTTCACCATCTGTAATCATTCAAAGAAGTAAAAGAACCAAACAAATCTGTTTAAGACAAACCTGTAAATCTGACTAAATCTTGAATCTGCTGAGCGCTTTTCATTTAGTATGTAAGCTTAGCTTGAGTTAACTCATCGTGACTTTATAGACCATCTTTTTCATTCTTGCATGCACTTCCCCGCGTAAAACACCTTGTTGATACGAAAGTGACTCCACATGATCCGATTTGTAGTGGTTTTCTCCTTTTCTGATAGATTTCTTTTCTTCCGAGAAGGAATAAATTAGGGAAGTGATCGACAGCGACGCCATTTTGTCTGGAATGTGCTGTTTGTTTTTAACTGAGAATTTCGGTGTCATGGAAACGTGACGTCAGGACTTTAGCACTCTATGAGCAAAAGGCTCATAGCCATTTTTCACCAACACGTTGTTTGTTTATTTATTGTTTATCTCCTCGTCCATCAAACAGAGCGCAAGAAACACAAGACTCAGCATTATCATTTGTTTCAGAAGGTTTGAAGACATAAAAGAAGTATTATATTTTAAGCCTATTTTTACAATGTGATGTGAGCTGATGTAAAATTTAAGTGAAGTGTTCGCTTACGGACCGTGTTTCTATGCTTTAGTAAACTATGAATTAAAAAAAATATCCCAAAAATCCATTAAGTGCTTAGCAAACAACCTCCAATTGATCCTCTTTGTCTAGAATTAAACATGCTCAAACATTGTTGATAATGCTTTCCATCGACACGGAACTTACCACTTCATCATTATGGCATCTTCAAGCCCTTCCTGGACATGCCTCAGGTCTAGAAAAAGTGCCTGTGGAGGTACGAGTGGAATGCAGTTGTGTTCAGCAGTTTTTCTACACTTCAAAAGTGCATGAATGTATTAGAAAACACAGGGACACCACTTTGCATTTGGTTTATAATATCTACACCTGAGAGGGGGCTACGATTGCGCTGGTAACGGCATCAGGCACGCTAATAGCAGATATACAGTACATCTAGCCATATTCGTAAACTCCTTTAGACTGTTTCTCGTTAACAAGAGCCATGTGAAACACTAATAATATACAGCTAACTAAGATCGAGTGACACGCATTTATGTGAAGAGCGTAGGGTCAATGCAAGCAAATTCAGTTCTTTGTCTAGAATATCAAATATATACACGTACGTAAAAGAATGAATTGTAGAATAGACGAAGAAAAGAGTCGTGTAGTTAATGTGGACGAAAATTGTTTACATAGTCATGTTCTAGTTCAAGTCAGATTGAAATGTGTGCAGAAACTGTTGTTGCGACAGGTAGTTCCGAAGGAAATATATTTCTAGATTTTATCAGAGTTTTGAAAATGTTCAGTTTTCCCAAACTGAGGGATTATTTGCTTCAGTCAGCACTTTGTTTTGTACCATCACCCAGTGAAATAAAACAACTATTTACACATTAAATAGTTTTCGGTAAGAAACATTTACCACTAGGACTATCAGCGAGGAGCCTGAGATGGGTTAACCCTCGAACGTACAAACTAACTCGTACCCCCACCGTGGTACAAGGTATCGATGGACCCCCCGTCTTGGTTTTCGTTCTGTTAAGGCAGAGATAAATAAATTTACATTTTAAATGTAGATAACCCTGAGCTTTCTCTACAAGATGGTATTATTTTTGTTGGATATGACGTCATTTGAACCGCCATCTTGGATTTTTCTACTTTCTTAAAAAGTCAAGAAATGATGGAAATTAACACAAAATGAAGCCACAATGTACAGATTCATGAATTTCTGCAATCTGATGAAGAAAACTATATATATATATATATATATATATATATAGAAAACTACAGAATAATCTCAAAAAATTTGATTTTTAGCCAGAACCTACATGAAATTTGATGGTTGCCATGGGAACTTCAAATATGATGGACCCGCAAATGACATATCAACATTTCCGCAGACAATGAAGGAACAGCTACTGAAAGGTTCAGCCCCTTAGAGTACATCATTTTTTTTAAAACTTTGAAAAAACCTTACGGGGAGGATGGCATCTACCGCCCCCCCCCCCCCCCTCCCGCCTTGTACGTCAGAGGGTTAAATCGTATCTTGCAGACAGACGGCAATGCATGTGTATAAATGGAGAAGTGTCAGAGACACGCCCCCATTTACATGGGTTTGCAATAATGGAGTATCTTAGGTCCACTTTTATTCAATGTATACATTAACAGCTAGCTTGTCAACTGCTGTAACGAAGAGTGAACTGAAATTGTATGCAGATGATGCTGTTCTCGTGGTTGCTGCATTGACATTCCAGGAGCTTACTGATGCCTTTCGACATTACTTCAACCTAATCTACAACTGGTACACCAGCAACAAATTAACAGTTAATGTAAAGAAGACTAAATTGATGCTGTCAGGAGGCAAAACAACGTTGTCGTCATTTAATGACTCCACGTTTTCTACTGATAACGACCAAGTGAATCGTGTTTCATTTTTTAAGTACCTAGGAGTAGTGCTGGATGAGAAATGGAAATGGAAGATGCATGTCAATAGGCTATTACAAAAACTGGGGCATCGCATTTTAGTATTCAACCTAATCTATCATACGTGCGACGAGAAAAGTTTCACAGCGTACTTTAATGGCCTTGTCCTACCACACCTAGATCATGTAGATATCGTCTGGGGATATCAGCCTGGTCTTACAACACAGATGAAGCAATTTTAACCATTCCAAAGTCGCATTGCAAAGAAGATTGTAAAAGGAAAAGTAGCATCAATTGAGGCCCTAACATCGTTGCGGTGGGTCCCATTGCACGCGAGGCGCTTTGGTCATAGGTGTTGTATTGGGTAAGACGCAACGAAAGGAAAGACCCCCCACATTTCGAGCGCTAACATGAGCCAACAACACGGTTACAATACCTGAAATGGTTGCATGTTCAAATTTAGCAAGTCAAGAACGGAACGGGACAGAAACAAAACGTATTATAAAGCAATAACCGATTTGTCCTCGCTGCAAAGTGAGCTAAAGAACACGAACTGAAACAGCCTTACTCAACCACCTTAGTTAGTAATAGTATTTTAAATCCTAGATCTAGTTTTAAACCTTATTTTTGGTCTTTAGCTTTTATTTCTTCTTTATTTTAGACATTTAATGTACATTTTAGACTTTTATTTTTTAGAGGACCCTCCTGAAAATCACGTCTAGTTGATTGGAGGCCTCCTCTCAAAACATTTATTTATTACTATTGTATTTATTACTACTGCTTCACTAACATACTATGAAGTGTTGGATTATTTTCTTCATTGTCAACCATAGCCTGTACTGCTTCTTCTTTTATCAGTTTGAATTTTATGTGGTTTGAATGTTGTAAAACGTTGACGTCGCCTTCGTCTATTTAAACGTCGACGAATTTCTTATCCTAGAAATAACTGCATTTATTAAATTCTCAGCCTCGGATAATGCAATTCTAGCTTTCTGATTGGTTCACTGGATCTCGGTTACCAGCCATTATACCTGCGTTTGACCTTTTATGGAAATGAAAGCGGCAAATGTCGCTCGGCATGAGCTTTTTCGCGTGAAGCGAAGTTTCGTCGACAAAAAAAAAAGTTGCAAAATTAAAATATGACGGGCGAGATTTTACGCATTCATGAAGATTATGTAACAAAAACAAATTTTACCTGAACAGAATGGCTTGCTAGTCCTGGTGGCACCAAATTTTCGAAACCGATATAAGAAATGTCAAAAGAAGAACTGAATGTTCAGTTGAAGTGTTTTTACTCGTCTGCGAGGAAAAAAGATGACACGTATTGCAAAAGTTCATTGATTTAATCCATTAAAGCCGCCAGTTGATCATTTCCTTCGCACGCCGCCGTACAACAAACCGTTTTCCATTATCTCTGACCAGGCAAATAAATTATTAGAGCATATGCATTTGTAAAAGGCCGCAGGTAAACAGGCATAATTGCCGGCGTAGTCCATAAGAAACCAGTTTCCAATGAGCAGATGAGGAAACTGAAACCGAGAGCAAGAGTCCCGCACAGCTACAGAGGACGACCTAGTTTCATCTCAGTCTCTTTTTTGGCCGACGACGACGACGAGAGAATCAACGACAGCTAGCGCCAACAATTCTGTCCTTGCGAAAAACACCTCAAGGAGTTGAGTGTTTTGAGCTGAACCGAAGTAAGCCCGGTTCTTTACCAGCCACGAAAAGCCACCAGGGTGGCCTCGGAGATTCTGAAGATGAATCTGACGCTAAGATAGTTTCTGTCCTTGACTCTAAAACTGACCAACAATGAGCTCCACACAGACAGCTCGAAATGCCAAGCCTTTCAAAGCAAGGGAATCCTGAGAGAGATCTTGTCGAGAATAATTTTGGCACAACGTCTGTGTCACATGGCGATCAAAGTTTTCCGCAGCATTATTACAATAGCAATGTGCAAGTGCACAATTATTTGGCTCTTCTCCATGACTCGAACTTGAACGCTTTTCAAACTTTCTGACCAAGGTTATATCTCCTTCATTTGATAGACGTTTCTTGAATTCCACTTGATTGCAATTTCATTCAGCAAATTCGCTTGCTTCGCTCTCAAATTTTTCATTCAACTAATTTTATAAACGGCGCGCATGTCATGTGATTTCCCACTTGTTGTTGTTTTTGCCACATCGACTTCCGGTCGTTTTGTAAAATTAAAATCCAATAAAATTAAGCTATATTTCCAAGAATACAAACGCACCGAATTTAATAAAACAATTATTCCATTCGCGCTTGTTGGATATGAGATTGGTTATAGCCAATTCGGCCCTACGGGCCTCGTTGGCTATTTACCATCTCATATCCAACGCGCGCTCATGGAATAATTGTTAAGTATACCTAGGAAATCCACTTTTCCTAAACAACAAAATAAATGGAGTGATAGTACAAGATAGTAGAATGGAAAGTTCAAATGGAAACAGTAGCCTTCTAAAAATAATGCTGGATTTCACATTAATTGTTTACCGGTTCTAAATAAATGGACGCAAATGGAGGTTCACAAGTTCATAAAATATTGAGATATTGTGTGCATATTCAGGAAGTCCGAAGCGTGAGCGTAAAAAAAAAATATATATATATATATAAGAATAAAAGGAAATCAAGGGATTACACAAATACTCTCTAATTCTTTCACAACTGCGTTCAACTCGTGACGACATTTCGCCGTTGAAGATCATGTGTTACATTACGTGGGCCCCACGCTTTTTATTTTCATCTCTGCTAAGTAGTAACAATCTTCATTCCATCTGAAAATGTACATGGCATGACATATGTCTATTAAGATTCTAAATTACCAAATTTTTGGCAGACATATTGATGTTGCGGTAGACCAACATAAAGTAAACCTCTTAAGAATAGTTGCAACGTGATTCCTCTCGTTGTTGTTCAGGGAAGAAAACATGTTTGCCACATTAAGTTATGTAACACGGAATACCGCACCTTACCGTACCTTAAGATTAGTAATAATCCATACATTCATCTGATACACTCCATCAATTAACAGTCAGACACGATTAACATTTTACAGTTAAGGTGGCTCGAAAAAGTTGTCAGCGCTTAGATTTAGATGAGTTGTTATGACCACCCTTTATCTCTTGATGTTACAGTCATGGTATCAAAAAACTGCCCAATCATTGGTGAACACGTTGTTATCATTCTCATGACGCTATAGGTTACCATAGCAACAGTGTCACCTGCTAAAAACGCCCTTAATTACAGCTTTAGGGGCTCATGTTTCAAAAACGGCACGGTGAAACATTTTTATTTGGTCAAATTTTAATTAACATGATAAGACGCAACTTTTGGCAATGTTTAAAAAATTCTGTTAACACGGTTCAGAGCCACCCTAAATTTTCAAAACTTTAAGGTGGCCCTGCACCCTTTGTAAAGAATTTTTTTACAAAATGTGTTAAAAGTTGCGTCTTATCATTCTTATTGAAATTTGATAATATATATATATATATATATATATATATATATATATATATATATATATATATAATTGTCCTTAATTATAAGCCCCTAAAGCTGTAATTAAGGGTAATTTTTACCAGGTAATAAAGTAAAGTAAAGTCCGCTTACGGGCCTAAGTGGCCCACCAGGCTGGAGCTTATCCCGGTTTCTGTAGCATGAAGCGACTAGGAGTATTTCTACTCCCCCCTGGATGGGATTCTAGTCCATCGCAGGGTTACCCCCAGCATTAAGTTCGCCGGTACCCATTTATACACCTGGGTGGAAAGAGGCACTGTGAGAGTAAAGTGTCTTGGCCAAGAACACAACAAAATGTCCCCGGCCAGGGCTCGAACCCGGACCGCTCGATCCGGAGACGAGTGCACCAACCATGAGGCCACCGCGCCTCCCACAAAAAAAAAAAAAAAAAAAAAAAAAAAAATTGGAACGCTTCCCGAATTTGCGTGTCATCCTGTGCTCGCTTAACGGCAGCACATATACTAAAATTGGAACGATACAGAGAAGATTAGCTTTAGCAGGTAATACTGTTAATATAGTAACCTACTGTGACCAGAAAATGATAACAACTTGTTCAGCAATAATTGGGGAATTTTTTAATACCACGATTGTAGCATCAAGTGATAAAGAGTGGTCATTATGACCCATCAAAACCTATCTGCTGGAAACTGTTTTGAGCCACCTTAAAGAGTTGCTGATATGTCAAAGTTACAAAAAGAATTCCAAGGTAAAGTGCTCGCGGTATATAACACAAGGAAAAAATGGATGTCCGTTTTGAATTTTCTTTTATTGTTGCTGATTGGAGTCCTTATAGTGTCGGAGATTTGTGTTGGACCAAAATAATGTATCTACCATTTCTCATCCGATGTTGCATGATAATTGATATAGTAAGAGTATAATTTCATCTAAACACTTGATTCTGACATGAAGTAATATCTTCAATCTTCAAACAAAAAAAAAAACAAAAACAAAAAATAAAATAAAATAAAATTAATCTAAGACTGGTAAGTGATATATTCTGCTCACAATTTTCTCGGTCTTACCCGTTTAGAATTATGTTTTTGAGATTAAACATGGACAGGCATGAAATACAGTCACCTTAACCATCGATGTTTTCGCTTATTTAGCCCAGAAACACCTTTTCCAGGGTTATAGAAAAGTAAATAAATATTGTCACGCATACTGTGAAATCTTTTGTCCACATTATAAGTTATGCTGTTTTTTAAAAGTGAGAGTACTCTTTATTATATTATTATATTATGGTTGCACTGTATTGAAGGGTCTTATTATAGTTGTTTATCAGTGACACCGAAATATTTTATTACTGTTGACGCTTGACAGACTAAACCCCACAAAGGACGCAACATATTCAAGGTGAATAAAGCGCTGAAAACGTGAAGTGGCTAGCGAACGTAGGCCTGTGAGAAGCCACAAAGAAACACGGCCGTGACAGGTGCACTTACAAATAGTGATTGCGTACACTTTATGCTATCAAGGCATCATCATTCATTGGTGTTCTGACGTGTGTCATTATTAGTTTACTGGGAGTGAATAGTATCCTGATTAAGGTAAGAAGCGTCTTTTAGAACCACATTCTAAAATTTCGAAGTCCAGGACAACGCATCGTGAAACATACTTCAAAAGGTGATATACCATCACTTGCCGTTTGTTTGATTTTTTTTTTCTTTTTTTTTCGTTTGATTTAACTTTTTTCGGCGACGAAATATTTAAGCAGCTACTGCAGTAGTATTTCTGTTAATGCTTTGTTTCAAACGACTTCCATTCGAGACACGATACCTTATGACTGAAATTTTTCTTATACAATCGCAGCAAAAATTAACCTTGGCAGCGGTGGGATTCGAACCCACACCTCCTAAGAGACTGGTGCCTTAAACCAGCGCCTTAGACCACTCGGCCACGCTACCTGAACTCGTATGTTCATCAATGGAAAAACCCTTTTCAGTCCTAATTATATAATTTTCGCATTGCTAGTTTTAGTAAATTTGTCCTAAAGAAATAATGATCAACTTTAAAATTTAATAAGACAGCTTCACGTACGACTTCTTAAAAAATGCAACATGAAATACCTACGGGAATAAAATGTTTTTGATTCTTTCATTTTCTTCGCCTCGGAAAATATTCCGCTGAACGAACCAATTAGCAGAATAAATGAACATTCAAACCAGAGACAATTCAGCATTTTTTGAAAAAAAAAGGAAGTTTTTTGATGGAAACATAGGCGTTGGATACGTGACATTATACACGAAAGGAACGAGTTGTTGACACAAATAGCTACATTAGAAGTGGATTCTTAAGAGCGCAAGCCATATTGTTAATAGGCATTGCATATTATCATTCCATGGAGACAAACAAGATGGAATAAAAAAAAACTAAAGAACCACTTTCTTTGGGAACTATAAAACTTAAGTAAGATTTAGTATTTAGCGTTATGGGCTTCTTCAGTACGCTCGTTTCACCCGTTGTAACATCTTAAATGTGGTTGTTAACGATAGTCGTTAAGTCATTGCACGTCAATCACAATACAATCTAAATTTCCCTTTCAAACACGCCGCAATTGTGCAACCATTACAACATCAACTCTAACGGAAAGACCATTTTATTTCTACTCCTTAAACTGTTAAAAAATGTCGGCGATATAACGAATTGACTGTAACTGTTTTCCCCCTAATTAACTCGCAAAATTGAAAATGAAATCCTTACTTTTTGATATTGAGCATTCAGTGGTAACGGCGGTCACATAGTTTACTCTTACTGAAAGAAGATTTCAAAATCTTCACAAGATCGATGGCCATTAGGATGAAAAGTGATTTTAATGACTTTACATTTTGTTTTCCTCGAGACATGATTGTGTATCCAGCGGCTTCCTTTAATTAAGATGGCAGACCATTAGATCTCCACGAAGGGTCAGTGAGGGCTGGTCATTTTTTTTAACCTCAGAGCCATGTGTAGCCGTTACAAAAACCAAACAAACAGTCAGTCTTGTTTCTTTAAAGCAGAGTTGGTATCCCTCATCTCAATTTAAAAATAAATGTGTTCAGTACAGGCGCCACTGAGACCCGGTCCAATCACATCCTTCGTTGTTGCTCCAGAGAAACAGCATGGTTTGTTGTGATTTCTGGACCTTGATCTTATCTTGTGTCCAAAAAGTTTAAAGCATGTAAAGTTTTTAGGCCTTTACTTATTCTGACTATTTTCGCTATTTTTTCCTGCTATGAATGTTTGAATACCTTTTGATGATGCCATCAGTATAGAGATCTTAATAACTTTGTATGGCTGCTCCGTCATCCATTTTATTTCATTATATCTCGCAGGGTTTTGTTTTTGCCTACCACCACTTACAAGGTAATAAACACATTTCTCAATTTTTTGTTCTCTCTCCTGTTATTTTAATCTTTTTGATGGCTTGAAGTTACAAGCAGAAGATAGCTGAAAAAGTTCATTAACTGAATTAGCGTGAGATACCAACTTGATTCTCCTTTAAGTAGTTTTGCAAATAATACTCGGTTCGAATGTGGATTCTACCGAACATTTACAGGCAGTAATATGATTAAATAGGTGCACGCGAACGAAGCTTGATGGCGATTGTGGGACAGGTTCTCGTGCGTTCTTGTAGCGGTAGTAAGCTCGGGCTGTCAGTATTTTTTTGCATTCTGGTATATTGGCTAGGTCCAAAATACATGCCCTTCTTAAGGGCAGCTGATATTAGGATAAAAACTAAGCAACATCCATTTTGTTTCGGTATTTGTATTAATTGTGTTTCGTATCTTTCTTTTTTCTAATTTCTTTGTTGACTCCAAGTTGATTTAATAACTTGCAGCTCCTCATTGGCTCTGAATTCGTTAAGACTCCTGGCCCTCTTATGGGCAACTGATAGAAGGGTAAAAACTGGGTAACATTCATTTCGTTTGAGTATTCGTTGTAATTGTGTTTCGTGCTATTTTTGGTGTTTCTAAATGATTTCATTGACGAAGCTGGCGCGGCACCACCTATTCCTCTGGTGATGGCTCTGATTTGGCTTGGAACCTTCAGTTCGGCTGTGGGATAGGAAAAATATAACAGCAATTTAATTATGTAGTATATACAACAATGCCCTCTATGTAAAAAAGATTATTTTATTACCAGGCTTAAGTATTTCTTCGTAAAAACGTTTTCGTCAATATCTCGCCAATATGCCAAAGTATAAAAGGCTCTCAAGGCAATTTAATGCTTTAGTAAGAGTAATTACTGTCGCTATTAGTTTGAAGAAATCTATTCCAAGAAAGTTTAGGGGATTGCAGGCTTCTCTCAAACTTTACGAGAATTTTTTTTTTTTTTTTTTTTTTTTTTTGCGGTAGTTGGTATGAACACTCTCATCTGCCGTCAAAGCTCTTCTTTTTCCATGCGCTAGCTACTAATCTATTTTAAGCTTCTTTTTAAGTATCATTTAAGAGCTTGCATTATGGAGTCTCCAAAGGTTAGACGTAGCGTATTGAAAGAAAAAAAAATGTTTACGGTATTTTTTTATTCTAAGGCATGACAGCTGCAAATTAAGATTCTGAATAACTACCCAATTTTTGGCAGAGATATAAATATTGTATAGAAAGACATAAAGTATCGCTTCTTAGAATCGTCGCAACGTGGCTCCTGTTGATGTTCATAGATAGCGCGAAAAAAGGTCATAAAACAAAACCCTTTATTAGTTTTAGTATGTTCACAATCTCAGAAAGATTTCGTTGTGGCCATTTTCATCTTTTTATCTTCGCAGTGCAATCCAAGCGACGCACCTACTCATTTCAAATTTAAACCACAATATACACTCAGTTATGCCGTTCGAAAGTATACATTTACCATAACTTCCTGACAACGAGAAAAATTTTTGTCTTACGGTTGTTGATGTTGTTTCATCGTCAAGGAACTCTACAGCAGAAACTCGTCTGTATGTGAACTAACAATTGTTTATAAACTTTCAAAGCGCTGTCTCGTAGGCATTTTCATATTGATTTTCAACTTTTTCAAGATTTTCTCAACTTGTTTCAACTTGTCTCTTCAGAACTGGCACGCTAAGATGAAGACCCCTTCGCAGAACAGCACAAGCAGTACGAACAACACATTTGATGAAGCGCATTCCAATTTCATTCCACTGAGCGCCGTCCTAGTACCATCCATCCTTCTTGCTGTTGTCACATTATTTGGCAATTCTTTGGTCGTTTTATCATACAAGATCAACAACAGACTGAGAACTCGAACTAACGCGTATCTCGTCAGCTTAGCGATCTCGGATCTCCTGGTTGGCGGTATCTCTTTACCCATGTGGATCTACATCATCTTAATAGAGTTCAGCGAGTCATACATTTTTAAGGCAGCTTTCAGAATTTTTGACGTCTTCGCAGCGCTCGCATCCATTTACCACTTGTCTGTAATCAGCATCGAACGTTACATTGCTGTTTCACGGCCATTTTACTACAAATGCTTGTCTCCATTCTTTCACCGAGTGATGATATCTTCCACCTGGATATTTGCTGGCCTTCTAGCTTCACTGTCTTCTGTCACCAATACCACCCCCTGGATCAGCCGAGTTTACTCCACGGTGTTGTTCATCGGCGGGTTCATTCTCCCCATCGCCATAACAGCGTGCATGTACACCGGCGTCTTTTCAGTGGCACGTTCTCTGCTCCGACGCAACTCATCGCGCACTGCGAGCCAGGACAGCACGAAAAGCTTAAAGAAGTACTATCAGAGGGAGAGAAAGGTGGCTACCACTGTAGCACTCATCACTGGCTTATTCCTCGTTGCTTGGGTGCCATTTTTTACAGTGTCGGTTACAGCAGCATACTGCCCCCATTGCCTTCCCTCCTCACCAGGCTCCCTCAGGGGTCTAGTTATCATCGTCAAGAGTGTCCATTACTTAAACAGCGCTGTCAACCCACTTGTGTATGCGCGTCGTAACCCGGAAATGAAACGGACATTTTTAAAACTGCTGGGGCTAAAGCGTTTTAATAGCGAGAAGGAAGTTCCTTGGGGATTTCCACTCAGGCCTAGATACTGATATCAGTGTGCTCTTATTTGCACTGAGCATGTAACACGGAATACCGCTAGTCATGAACTATCTGAACAAGTACCTTAAGAACTTGTTATAATCCATACATTTTATCTGATGCTCACCATCGATTAACAGTCAGTCCCCAGTAACTAGTTTTGCAGTTCCTGATATGACAAAGTTACACAAATAATTCCAAGGTGAAGTCCTGGTGGTTTCGGAAGGCAAAAGCGGATGTCCGTTCTGAAATTAATGTTTATTTTATTGTAGCTAATTAGAGTCCTCATTGTGTCGGAAATTCATGTCGAAGCAAACTAGTGTACCTATCACTCCTCGCCCATGAGTTTTGTGAATTAATTGAGAGACAAACAGTGAAATCGGTATTTTTTTCCGAAAAAAATTTTTTTAAGACCACAACGTAGGCGTTGGATACGTCGCAAAAAAACGAGGAAGGAATAAGTCGTTGACACATATATAAATGCTCATAAGCGGAAGTTTGAGAGCGCAAGCCACATAGTTAGTAGACAGCGCATATTTTGTGTCCATGGAGACAAACAACGTTGAGTGTAAGCCCACGTTATTTGAGTATCTAGACTGAGCTATAAAACTTAAATAAGATTTAGTATTTAGTATTATGGGCTTTTTCAGTTTGAACACTCTATAACCAGTTGTAACATGTTAAGTGTGGTTGTCAAAAGTTGTTAAGTCATTACACCACAGTAACAATGAAATCGAACTTGTGTAGCTTTTCAGTAATGTGCAACCATTATAACAAGTAAGTGTTCAACTCTAACGGAAAAAACCACTTTATTACTGCTACTCAAACTGTTAAAAAAATGTCGGCGATACGATGAATTGACTGTAACCGTCTCCTTCCTAATTATCTCGCAAAATTGAAAATGAAATCTTGATTCTTGAGACGTTGAAAATCCAGTGGTGACGGCGGCCACATAGTTTGCCTTTACAAAACGAAATTACGAAAACGCCAAAAGATCGATGGTCATTAAAATAAAAATTGATTTTAATGAATTCACATGTTGTTTTCCTTGAGGCATGATTGTGTATCCAGAGGCATCCTTTAATTAAGATGGTAGACTATTAGATCTTCACGAGGCCGTAGTGAGGGCTCGTAATCTTTTTCTCTCTCTTTCCACCCGTCATTACATTATACATAAACTGGGAACCCAAAGAGGTTGCACCCGTTAAAACAATCAAACAAACTGTCAAACTTGTTTCTTTATTGTAGAGTTGGTATCTTTCACCTCAGTATCTTACTAGTTGAAAAAATTAACGTGTTTAGTACAGGCGCCACTGAGACGCGGTCCAATCACATGCCTCGAGTTGCCTCAGAGAAACAGCCTGGTTTGCTGTGATTTCTGGACCTTGATTTTATCTTGAGTCCAAAAGAATTAAAGCATGCAAAGTTTTGAGGTCTTTGCTTATTCTAGTTATTTGTTTATACTTTTTTTTTCGGTTGGTAATATCTGGACACCCTTTTGATGATGGCATCAGTATCGTTGAGTTTTTTTTCGTTGGGTTTTATTACTTTTTTTTTTGCCTGTTGGCACTACCGCGAATAACTTGGTTTAGTGTTCGTAAAAAAATTGAAAATTTCGTGATAACGAAATTTTTGTTTTCGTAATAGCGTTCGTACTTGAGACATGCGAATTATTTGTGTAACCACAAATGCCAATCAATCTAAATATATACCAAGATTTTAGTTCAGCATTGATCTGGATTCATTGAAATTGATCACGTGGAGTAATAGCGTTTACCCGCGGAAGCTGATAAATTCGACCAAGCACGTTCTGCCAAACAACAACAACAACAACAACAGCAACAGCAACAGCAACAACAACAACAACAACAAACAGCAAAAACGTAACAGTAAAATACAAATGTGAGTCAAGTGGTCTGTGTTTAGTTTATCAACTGAAGAGACACAAACGAGCTGCTATGATAACCGATTATAAAAACAACATCATCTAAGCTATATCTTGCGTTAAGTAATTAGTATGTGTAATCAAATGGTGACGAGTGAAATTAGGAAATGATTTCACGTGCGTTTTGTCAAAGTTCTGATAATTTCCCGAACCTTTAGGCGAGGGAAATTATCAGAACTTTGACAAAACAAGTGAAATTATTTCCTAATTTCACGAGAAAACCATTTGATTATCTTTTAATATCGTGGGTGACAAATTACGCTCACAACCGTAACTTTTTTTACTGGTTTATTCTATCGAAAACCGAGAACGTTAAGAAGAATATAGTTTTAGTTTCAAGCATACATTACCGCTAAAGTTCGTAATTTTCTGAGTTTCTTATCAAAAAATACCTTTCGAATTCTTCGTGCTTGTTCATGATGTTTCAAAATTAAGGCAACTGTCAAATCTCTCTTAAATGATTGGCTCTAATTCGTCATGAACTGATGAATGAAATGACAACAGCGCCCGTTGAAATGCGCTGAAACTGAAATTTTAGAGGCCATATAAAGTTTTGACAGCTTGTTTTGAAGTGAAATTGTCACTAAAAATTTACTTTATGGTCTACGAAAACTTGCCTAAATGAAAGTCAGGCGAAAATGTACAAAGTTAAAACACCTTCAAAGCTGGCAAGGAGCATGGTTGTGGACAAATTATACATCATGGTTTGTTGTGTACGAAGCGTTAGCCTGCCCGGCATGTGGTTTATCATCACATTACAGTTGTGGAAATTGAAGACCTGGCCACTGCTCACCGCTGCAGTGGACTGGATTAGCGGCTGAAGGGGAACTCGACTGGTTGTCTGGTTAAAGTCGATTTCTTTGCCATCAATGATGCTAGACAGTTGCGCTGCTCGTCTTCGTTTCCGGAGTCGTAGGCTTCAACGCTTAATATTGTTCTTGTCGATGGCCAGGTATTGTTATTATTTGGGATTTTGGAACTCCCTTGGCCTTCAGCTTTCTGACCACCGTTTTCCAGACTGAGTAGTTGGATAATCTGTTTTAGGGACCCACGTTCGTAATCAGTTCCGTCTTGTTTACACATGAAGGCGTAAAACTGCTCGAGTGCTTCATCCAACTGCTCAGGAAGAATCATCTCCAGGTATCTCTCAAGGCTATTTTCGTCACACTACTTCTCAAGAACCCTCACCCAGTTGATTGTGCCCTTTCGCGTATTTAAGTTTTCTGCCGCTTCTTTTAATGCCGTATCTTCTTCAATGGTCACCATCTTAGAATCTCGACGCCATCTTGGCACTGATCGAGATACAAGAGACGTTGCCATGGCAATTTTATAATTTCACATGTGAAATTATAAATTAATGGTAAAATTTCGCTCCAGAATTAAGGAGTAATTTGTCACCTATGATATTATCGAAATAAGCAACGGAATTTCAGAATTTCACCTTTTCTTGACAGGACTCAGGTAAGGGCTGTGCATCACCGACATTAAGAAAACAAAAAAAAAACACTAGCCGAGGATAACCTAATAAAGACGTATTAACGGTGAAAACAGAAGAAATTATGTTTAGAAACACCTTTTGTCCTGATGAGCGTCTATGCTTTTATAGCGCGAAAATCCCATCTCACGTTGCTGCTAGGTTGACTGTGAGATACTGGGCACCAAATTTCTGTCATTCGTCACAACCCCCCCCCCCCCCCCCTTCACTTGCCACTATTTGCGACTATTCGCGACTGTTCGCACTATTCGTACTATTCGCTATTCGAGGCTATTCGCTATTCGCGATTATTCGCTATTCGCGATTATTCGCTATTCGCGATTATTCGCTATTCGCGACTATTCGCTATTCGCTATTCGGGTTTTTCAGACACCCTTTCCCGTCAAGGACTGATCGCAAGGCAAAATGCTCCCTCGAAATGTTTTAATCGCCCTCCTTTGCTGTTTGCTTGCCATGCAAAACCTGATTGTGGCTAGTCAAGAATGACTTCTGGTTTTGTTAGGAAGGCTTTTACGGATCATGGAGACTTTAAACCAGCTGCCGACTAGACGTCGACACCGCCGTCGTTTTCACCCGTATTGAAAATTTCCTAGAATCCTGGTTTGAAATCCACATGCACCAGCATACCTTCTCTGAAGTCTTTTTCCGTAGATATTTGAGAATGGGGAGCTAGAGGGTCATTCGACAAATCTCCACCTCTAACTGGCGTTAATGGGGTCACGTACATTTTACCATTTTACTTGGTATAAATTACGAAATATGATGACCAGTTGAAGTCTTTCTGTCAAGGAACGATAGATCTTCTCGCCCGACAAAAAACCGTAGGCCTCCAAAACTAGTCAACGGCATCTTTGAAGTTTGATGGCACTTGCAAAAATTTTGGAGGGTCAAAAAAATGGTTCGCATTGACAATGGTTTCAGGTTGTCAGATTTTTTTGCAAAACAAACAAAATTTCGCGTAGTGCGAACAGTCTTTTTAAAATTAGGCGGTAACTTTCTGTATTCTTTCAGCTGTATTTTTTCTGTTAACTTTTTTGTTTGAAACAACTGAAAATGATTTATTAATGAAATTAAACTAGCTTGCTTAAACTGTGTAGCCTTGCAGTATTATAAGCTTGTTACTAAAAGCAAACGACTTACAGTCGACATACACCCGATACCTAATTAATGTTTGGAGTTTTTTTATACAATCATTACAAAAATTAATCTTGGTAGCGGTGGGATTCGAACCCACGCCTCCGAAGAGACTGGTGCCTTAAAGCAGCGCTTTAGACCACTCGGCCACGCTACGGGATCTAGAAATTTGAATTATTGTAACTAATTTCGATTTGATCACAATGGCTTTACTGCCTTCATAAGTATGTTCACAATTTGACAAAACTTTTTAAATTCTTTATTGTTAAATATAAAGGATATACAATTTTCACATTGCTAGTTTCACTAAAATTTTCCCAAAGATATAATGATCAGCTTCCAAAGTTAATGAAATTAACGACTTTAGATACGGCTTCGATTCTAAACAATCCAATACGAGATAAGTAAAGAAACAATACAACGGGGATAAGATAAATGCTATCGTGTATGAAATGTTTGGTGTAGGAGAAACAAATTCTGCAGATTGGAGGATAATATACGAAAAGCGTAACCGACACTCTGGCATGTAGACTGGTATCATTTTTGTGTGAACGAAACTCACAATAAGTTGACAGCTAAGAAGATTATCTATGTGAAGGTGAATTAATCAACATGACACGAGCGTGGCGCAAAGAAAAATTCTGAGTCCCCGACAGGAATCGAACCCATGACCTCCCGAACACCGGGCGGGCGCTTTATCCACTGAGCTACGAGAACTCATGGAGAGCAAGGTCATTTAACTGAGTTCATATATGGCAGGTGTCCTGCATACTGCTAGGATCAACGCTATCGAATTCATCGTGAGTAGTGATAAGTGGATCTTGCTCTCCAAGAGTTCTCGTAACTCAGTGGATAGAGCGCCCGCCCGGTGTTCGGGAGGTCATGGGTTCGATTCCTGTCGGGAACTCAGAATTTTTCTTTGTCCCACGCTCGTGTCATGTTGATTAATTCACCTTCACATTTCATTACCGAGCTTAAAAGGCACCATCTTTATTAACTTATCAAGATTATCTATCTACGTGAGTCACGTGATAGAAAGGAATTGCATTAGTAATTACACGGTAATCCGTTTAGATAAAAGAAACGTGCAAGGAAACGGGGTCCCCATCAGCACGCGTTGATATCTCATCTAGATTAACCATGTGAGAGCTGCATTGATCGTGTTTCACTCACTTGTGCTATTTTTAACCCTTTACATGTAAACCTCCCTAGAGTATCTAGATAAAAAGAAAGCGGAAAAGAAGACTACAACAAGGATATTTTTTTCGTGGATGATTCCACAATTGTATATTTTATTTCATATTTACTTTTACCTTGAAATATTTACACATATAAGTAGAACACATTGTACGGATTTCCTAATTTGCTAATGGGATAATAATATCAACTGAACGAAGCCAAGGTTAGAGAGTGTAAATCTGAGGAAAGACCTACGATGTGACACTTTCTGAAACAATCTAATTGAGAAATTGGAAAAAAAGAAAAAAAACATTTGTCGCTTCTTTATCGAGTTAAGTTGTGACCACAAGTGAAACCTTAGGAGAATGTGATTGGAAATGCTGCGAAGAAAAGAGATAGTGTATGGTGAACGTTTCTGCCACTTTCTCGACCTCTCAGAAGCTCTATATAATTCCACAGTGATTAATTAACTCGAGAGAAACAGGAAAACAAATGTTTCCAGTCTGGCTTAGAAAAACCTGCCATTGAAAGAGAGGAGAAACTTACTCATTTATAGCGATCTTTCTCTTTGCTTGCATCGTCATCACGAGAACAGCTCGTGCTGGTTCTGTGCTTCTGCAGAAGTACAGCTTTCATCGCGCCCTTTCTTATAGGATGCTTTCTTAATAGGAATGTGAAGACTTTACCAGGATTAGGATGAGGATGTGCCCAATGAATAAGACAAATACGCAATTTCGAGCTTCGGCACACAAGTCATGAGCGATATAAAACACCAAACAGTCGAGAACTCTGTATTGTTGCTGCTCCTGCCTATTGTTGTTATTTTTGTCGTTGTCGTTGTCGTTGCCTCCCGTTGTTGTTGTTTTGTTGTTGTTGATTTTGTTGTTGTTTTCTTCTGTTGTTAAATTAAAATCAAAACTTTCGTGGGCTTTATTGAAGATGTATCTATGCTCGGTATTTTTCTAGTATTTACAATGATGTTCTCTGATTGACATTTCAAACCAGTTAAGATGAAAACAACTTCGACAAGCTCTATCAGCATTTTTGTTGATGGTGTTATCTGCATGTTAATATCCTGCGTGGGACATCAAGGCTAAGTTTAATGAGGCATTAATACAAATAATGACCTACTTATCTGGGAAAATAACGCGAAATTGTTTACTCAAATCACGATTTTGTTGTTGATCCGAAAATAATTTAAGGTTGCACTGCCATGTTGCATAGCAACAAACTTGACCCACTCTTTACCAACTCCGTCATGCAGTCACATCGTAAAAATAAAACTTGCTATGCAGTTAAATGCTGGAGAGAAGCGGATGCATCTGTATAGAGCAGAATGATATGGCGTGTGCACGTGCTTCAAAATGTTAGGTAACCAGGCAACGATAACGGACACGTGAATACAAAGTAAGTTATTTTTGTATGTAAAACATATCGTGGATGTTGGATTTTGTCTCTCAAGGTTAGAAGATTTTTTGACAATTTTCATAAGACCAACAATGACACTTCTACACCTAAATAGCAGAAGAGAAATTTTGTTCTTTCCATGACCTTATCCTTACTTGCAAACTTTACCTTCTTTATCAAATTAGGCAAGAGAAAAAAGAAAAAAAAAGAAAAAAAAAGAGTAAAAGGAGGTCGTGATAACGGCGACATGTTTTTAATGGTAATGTTACGCTGATATAAAGCACCCCGGCTTCAAAATAGAATGATTTATTAATAGTCGCTCCTGTTGATATTGAAACTAGTAACTGCTAAATTAATAGCCACCATTCTTGGCAATGAAAATAATTATTAATTAAACTATGCGAACGATAATAAACAGCCACTCTGCTAATGAGAAAAGGAAAATTGGGGTTAACGGCCTTAAAAAATTGAAAGGGTAATTAATAGCAAACAAAGTCAAATCTCGCGTGGCACATGCCATGCGTGCCTTGCAATTGCACAAAATAATCGTATATATTTGCTGCGGTAAAGAATGCCTCTAAGCTTTTATGAGTATATTATATGACGTGGCGTTTTATTTTGATTAATGGACTCTCAGTTGAGCTTATCTGTAAGCAGACCACAAATATTCTCGCATGTGAGCAAAGGTGTATTCTTTTAGATTCCATTGGAATATGCTTCAATTTGGATGGGTAATGAAATGGTAAGAAGTGAAATTAGAAAATAATTTCACGTACGATTTGTCAAAAATTCTAATATTTTTTTTTTTTTTTTTTTTTAACAAAACGTAGGTGAAATGATTTCCTAACCTCGCGAGTGTAGAATTTTATTTCCTTTAAATATCTTAAGTGACAAATTACGCTTACAATTGTGGGCTTTTGACTTGTTTATTTTATCGACAAAATTTCGCGCCAAATTTTGCCATGGCAACTTTGTTATTTAACATTTCAAATTATTAACTAACGCTGAAATTTTGAGCAAAATTTAAGGAGTAAATTGTTACCTATGATATTAGACAAAGAAATTGAGGTCGATTGAAATACCCTACGAGCTTGCGAACGACCAATTAAGTCCTAATTGTATTCACTTGCTTTTGTTTTTTTGTTTTTTTTTAAATTTCTGTTGCTCATTTAAAAGTTTCCATGCATGCTAACAAAAACAGCTTGGAAAACTTGGCGCGTCCAAGGTAAAGGGTATGGACACCATAAACTCAAAACACCGAACAGGGGTCAGTGGTTCGATCCAAAACAGCAAAATTCTAATTCCCTGTTTTTAGTATTTTTATTTTTTTTTATTATTTTTATTTTATCATAATCATCGTAAAAAAGGAAATTCTGGCAGCGAACCCAAGCCGCCGAAGAGACTGCTGCCTAAAACCAGCGACTTAGACCACTTGGCCACGCTGCCGGACATGAAGCGCTATTAAAACATTTCTATATCTAACGACATTGCATCCGATCATTGGGTAAAAATTGTTCACAGTTGAATAGAACTACTCATGCCATATGGAAAAACAAAACTTGGCAGCGGTGGGACTCGAACCCACGTCTTTGTAGAGACGGGTGCCTTAAACCAGCGCCTTAGACCACTCGGCCACGCTACCAGATGTGTTTACAATTGGGTCCAAAGCGTGACAAATCTAGGGGCCCTTATCAATACTCAGAACTCACCGGGCCTAGAGAACAGGTTGCTGTCGGGCTAAATGGTAAAAAGTAAAACTTAGGTCTGCGGGATGGCACCCTTCATGCTTAAGGTATGCATCAAAGGAATTGGCCTGGTCCATCAATTGGCGAAAAAGAACTTGAGACGCTTTAAGAAAATGACACTTTACAAAATTTAAATTCTTGTTCTATTTAAAATGCATTCTCTGATAGCCTGGGCCTTCCTCCCCCACCCCAGTCTTTCACCTTGAAAGAAAACCAACGTTGCTTGGCGGTAGACTCGAAAAATATTTATAAGGTACTCCAAACTATGAAGAATTTCAGAATTACTTTGTAGTGTAATTTGTCAAAACGTCAATCGCCATCACTCTTTTTCAGAATAGGGGAAACAGGTCACAAGGACGATCACTGCTAGCGCGGTCCTCATAAAGTTGTTCCCTGTAATTTGGTATGTTCTTTTTAACTTTCTTCGATGGTTTAGCCACTGGAACATTAATCATTTAAATCGACTAGTTTTATTTCAGGAATCTTTCTATGTTACTTTTATTCGTAAACCCACGAGCCATTTCGAAACTCTCTTTTACGGGTATCATATTTTCTGTACCATGTGTTCCTACTTGCGCGTGTTTCAAGTCATCATCTGATACGGGACATTTCACATAATTCGAATTAACATTTCAACCCAAAATGGGGTTCTTGCATTGGTATATTGGTTAATGGGGTTCTTGCGTTGGTATATATGGACCACTATTCAAATAACCTTTGGTAATAACAGAATCATTTAATGGGCGTATTCAGGAATGACTATCAACACTGTCAATTCTTTTTGGGTGTGTTTTGCAGACGCAGATTAATGAGGGGAATAATGCACGCTTCCTTATATGACTTGTTCAATAAAATCTTCTGCAGGGAATAAAATTGCCAATTAAGATCAATACTTTTATCAAGAAGTTAGAGACCTAAGTAGAAAAGTCGGGGATGTTGAGATGGATTGTATTCCGCCATTCGCTGCAAACAAACCACGATACGGTAGAAGTGGAGATTTTACTTTACACTAGCTTTTATCCAAATATTAACAAAATACTTGTGTGAGAAGGTGACAGTGACAGAAGAGAACTACATAACGTACTTAAAAAAGAAATTCAGCTAAAAACTTGGGGATCACAATAACCATATACGATACTTGTTCTATAGGAACGTAAATAATACAAGATTGGAAAATTCACAAGTTGCGCAGATGACATAAGCGTGGAATGCACGCGAATCGCAATCTCGTTGATCCAGGACAGTAAGACAATCAAGGCCGCTCTCTAAATAATGCAATCATTCATTCGACTCCAGAGCTACAAGCTACGACATCTAGAATATTACGCTCTCACAAAATGAATTCTCATTGAAAGAAACAATCAGGGTATTGTAAGGTTTAACTAAGCATACGTTAACAATAAGGAAGACCTTTTTTTTGGCATCCATCCCTCCCTTCCCCCCCCCCCTCCCCCCCGTCCGACGTCACCTCCTGCTCTTCATGCTGGACTGGGGAACAGATCTAAAAGAGAAATTCGGGCAGAGTATTCTCAAAGATGGTGCAGCTACGAGTGGTCATAACCAAAATTTTCGTACCTTTGATTTAAACAACAAAAGCATACCCGGACATTTTTTCGTGCTTTATTTCAGTGCTATATATATATGAAAAAACAACAAAAAAAAAATTGTTTCAAGACAATGTTACGATGCTACGTCCACCAAGCAACCACATGAATATTATTACTTTAACAGCATTACAATTTTTCAATTGTTTTTCTTTCTTTCTTTCTTTTTTTTTTTTCTTGGTCCAGAAGCCATAATCGGGGACGGAGACCGTAAGCGCACGTCATTTCTACTATTGGAGCTGTCCCCATGATATGGGACAATAATTCTATTTTTAGAACAAATTGCGCCATCGCTTGCGGCACAAGCGCGTACATGCTGCGAGGATTTTTGCGGATGTCGCGCGGGGGAAATGGCGTCCGAAATTCCCGAAATTTTTCTTGTTTTTGGCCCACAACTCAACGGGTTTACGTCTGTTGGAATTTTGCTTAAGTATTTTCGTCGTAAGCTGCTCCAGTTTGAGTGAAGTAAGACAGTGTCGAATTTAGGTATGTTACGCTGTAAGTTTATATATATCGCTGACCAGGTTGTGTTCCGACGGATGCTTCTTTTACATGAGCTGTTCATTACTCCACTTTAGATTTCACATATGTTGAAGATTAACAGCTTTTCCATTACACAGCAAAAGACTAGCTGGATATGTTTAGATATAGCAGAGCTTCAGGACTTCGTAGTTTCCTAGCTCCTCTTGCCACACGCTTGCGAGGAATTTGCCAGTCTATCGCGACCGAAAAGTAAAACAAAATAATTGCTAGTCTGAGTTTCGCTTGAATTGTAAGTAACGCTTGATGTTTCATAAAGGCCCAATAACTTTACGTCCGTAGATACTGCTAAGTTTTATTCGTGTAAAAATCCAGTAAATTCTCTGTTGTCGAGGAATGAGAGCGCCCGCTGATGCGTGGTTTGTACAGTCAGTAAACATGACAAATTGAACTTCCGCCGCACTTTCGTGTGAAAGCGTACATCGAACTCAAACAATAACTCTGTAGTTTTTAAATATGTTTAAGATTGATAAATGTTTGAGAACATATTAAAAGCTAAGCTGAAAATATGTGAATAAAGCAGAAATAATCAGAAAAGTTACGATGACGCTTTGTTTAATCAACTGGAATAACGACTTCGATTTTGTTGATCGAGTTATCAAAACTCCTTGTCTATTTTCATTTCCGCAGTGTAAAACTTCACTATGCTTATGTTGAAGAAACACACATGATGTTACTAGCCTTTTTTGCGTTTGTGAAATTTGTTGCAGCATCTCAGTACAAGAGATAACGAAAGAAATCTTTGTCAAGATTTGTTGACAATTAAAAACACCGACTCGGACTTGAAAGTGCACAAGCTGCACTATGCAAATGAGCTAATTGCACGCGTCAGACTTTCCTTTCAAAAACTTTTGCAAACTCACCAAACAAGCAGAAACAATAAGAAACCATCAAAACAGGCTTTGGTTATGATGAACCATCGTCTGAGAAACTCACAAATTAACTCGATACCAGAGTAGAGAGTTTTCTTGCTATTTTCTTCAAGGTCCGTTAATACGGGCAACATTTTGCTTCAACTTGTCTCGCAACATTGTTGCATTGCAAGATGAAACACATTGTTGAGCGTATGACCACGTTTGTGACCAACTTGTCTCGCAGCAAAATACAGTGTTGCAAGTTAAGGCAACATGTTGCACAAAGTAGACTCGAGTTCTACTTTCTGCAACAAATTTTAGTTTTGCTGCTCGTATTACCACTGAAGCTACAACTTGTCTCGCAACAAATTTGAATTCAACGCTTGTGATTGGCTGTCGCGAAGCGCGGCAAATAAAAAAAAAGAAATATGGCGGACGGTGAAGGCGAGCCTGAATTCGGAGAAGAGCGGGAACTCTCGGAAAGTCATAAATTTGTCCTGTACAAAGACCTCGAGAGCTATCATAGTCTTTGGGACGCCTCGTTTGTCCCTTCAAAACAAGCAGGAAAAAAGGCACAAGGCTTGGAAGAACTGTCGCAAAAATACAACTTTTCGCCTAGCTACCTGAAACGACAATGAGTTTCATACTCAGAGAACTTCGCTGGCACGGAAGTCAAGACGAAAATGACGGCCAGAAGTCGAAGTGCAACTTCGTCGAAATGCTAAATTATATTAAAGAAAGCGCCATCTTTATTCACACGCGATTAAGCAATTATAACTGTAGAATTCTGCAGACTTCTGCAACGCTATATTTTGCTGCGAGACAAGTTGGTCACAAACGTGGTACTACGCGCAACAATGTGTTTCAACTTACAATGCAACAAAGTTGCGAGACAAGTTGAAGGAAAATGTTACCCGTATTACCGGACCTTAAGTCAGAACAAACGCAAAAACATACGCGTAAGCTTACAACTAGCGTGAGCATATCTTATTATTCCTTCCCAGTGCGAGATTGAAGTCTTGTTTTCGACCCTGAAAAACCTACCTTTTCCGTTAGCTCGGATCATAAAACTACATATAAGCGCCCTGGTTGGTATTCCCTGCCTTATTCCCTGCCATCGCTGTGAAAAATACGCGCACGAGAATCTCTCAACTCTCACCATTTGATCACGCAACGTGACAACATCCACGCGAGAGCCCCCGACATGTGCGTGAATCCGCGCGGATATATGACGTCAGGATGGCGTAATTTGTTCTAAAAATAGAAAAATTGTCCCATGTCATAGGTGCGCGCGAATCCCGAGTCTTACGGTCTCCGTCCCCGATTATGGCTCCTGCTTGGTCTTATAGCGAGACATGCAAGTCTCAATACATCATGTTGTGTTGTTGTCAGAAAACCCTTAACTTCCTAACTGGCCAAACGGAAGTAGGCTTGATTTACACTTTCATTGGGGATCTACAACAACGACAACAAAAAAAATCTGTTATTCATATACCAGATTTCACAACCTCGTCCCCAGGGCTTTAAGGAACGGCGATGCAGGTTGCACAATTCTCCAAACAACGAATTGTATAAAAAATAGCCTTCATTTAGCTCGAAAATATGTCAGGATATTTTTTCGTGGGCATTATCTGTTCCGAGAAGCAAACAGTTTTCCGAGAGCGTACCTCGAGGAAAACTGTGAGCTTTTAGGGACAGATTACGTCCAAGGAATAAATACCCGAACATATTTCGCGCCAAATGGAGGCCATCGTGTTTATTATACGTCGAATATATTTCGCAACACGAACGGTTTTGAAAATTGGGGAATATCACTTGGATATTCCCCAGTTTTAGCTGAGCTGAGGCATATTCAGTCACGTTAAATGATTAGACCAATTGTGCGCGTTCGAAAATATGTGGTGGATTACAAAATAACACACCGCCCAACACTTAAATGAATTCGAGAATACCTGTATCGAGTTATTTGTTACAATGTACATACAGTTTAGTCTACGGTCGGTGCGTGCACCTTGTTACTTGTAATAATGATAATAATAATAATAATAATAATAATAATAATAATGATACTAATAGCAATAATAATAATAATAATAATAATAATATACAAGGTAATCTTTGGCCAAAAAAAACAATTTTGAGCGTAGCATTTACGTTGCATTTGTCTCCATTCCCATGTTTTCAAACATGATCAACTCTAATTTTTTTTTTCTTTGCTACTGAGGAAGATTTGAACACTTGTTCTCCATCGCACATTGCTAGATTAAATTTAGTGTTAATTATACCTACCAAAACACTTGCTTTTGCATTTCTCAAGTGACAGGAAGGTGTTCTGGTTACCAATACAACAGCCGTAATAAAGACGCCCACATTTCCGAGTATATTTGTTGTAGAAATACCGGAGGAGGCGCGGGTGCAAGGTCCTACCCTTTTTGGTAGAAAGCATAATGGCTCGATATCCACGGTCAGGAATTGATTGCATGCCAAAGACAGGAAAACAATGAAGAAAGTATAAATTTAAGGTGCAATATATATGTATAAGATGCAGTTTTATGCAGTTTTACTATCTCTCGATTATTTGAAGACCTTACGTTTTTCACTACCAAAAATCATTAAACAAAACCCTTGTAATGCCAATTAAGAAATAGAAAACATGTACCGTGTATCTATCGAGTTATAAGTGGAAGTTTGGGAGAACGAGAAATGCTGTGGAACACGAGCCGTAGGCGAGTGTTTCCCCAACTTTTTCGAGTTTTCCCAAACTTTCACAAGTGTTTCTATTACTCGATCGAAACACGGAGAACATGTTTTCTATTTCTTTTAGAAAACACCGCGAGGAAAACAAAGACAAACAAATTGTTAACTTTGATCATCAAAATGTAAATTCGCTTTGCTCGCGCCATCATTACGTCAACAGTTCGTGCTAGTTCTGTGTTTCTATCGAGTTTTAGAAACACGATTTTTAACCAATTAGCGCGCGTGTTTTCCTGGGGATGTTTCCTAATATTCTCTGTTACATAACTTAGTCTCTGCTTTATGTTACAACGAATGCGATATCAGCAGTCTAAAGACCTGTTATTTTTTTTATTTTTATTTTGACATTTTACTATCTACCTAAAACTACAGTCGATAGAGTCAGAAACGAAGTCACGTTCCAAGTGTTGCTAGTAAATGGAGAGTGCCCAAAGCCAAGTACAATACCTCGGTTATCAACTGGTATTCTGCATACAGTGAAACCTCTATTAAGCGGACCCCCCAATTAAGCGGATACCTTTTATTAAGCGGACACTTACCCTGGTCCCGAGATTAACGTGTTATATTTCCCTTTATAACGAACCCATGTTCAGCGGACATCTCTATTAAGCGCACGCGGACACTTAATAAATTGTATTTTGCTAATTTCTATTGTTAAAAACTTATATTAAGCGGACACTGGACTGAATTGACAATGCGGCATTGGATTATGTCCTTGGAATAGTCGATTAAATGTACCTGTATTATCGCTGCTGTATGGAAAGGGAAGTATTGCAAACAAATTAAAGTTGGTAATGAAAGCTGACGAACTTGAACCCTGAATAGCTTCGTTAACAACCTGGAACTTTATTACAGTACAGAGGAACTGCTGAATGTTAATTGTTGACAAACACTGCGCAATTGTTATAAACCTTTATTAGCGGACACCCTCTATTAAGCGGACACTTGGGAAGGTCCCGATCGAGGGTGTCCGCTTAATAAAGGTTTCACTGTATAGGCAAAAAAAGAAACAAACACTTACTAGACATGTTTTGGTGCAGTCGTCGAAGTCGCCAAAACGGTTTGCATTTCCCAAGCAACCACCGTAGATAAACTTCTCGCACTTTCCAGTTTTGAGGTTATAATAATAGTTCGGAAAAGATGCTTTACGCGGCCCAGGAACTTTGGGTAAAAAGCATCTACCTGAAATCAGTCAAAACAAAACAAAAGTAGGCGAGTTTTTCCCAATTTTCGTTCTAACGATACAAGGGGAGAGATACAACACTGAGACACAGTAACGCATGTTTGCACTGTATTTTCTCCTCTTCTAACTTTTTTTTTATTTTCACTACTCTGAATCGCGATATTGTTCATAAGGACTACGTATGATCTTTTCATGACCAAGCTGGCCTTTTTGCCTTCTGTCTTAACTGGTAATGCGCTACTTGGCAAAATAAATAAGGTGGCTCTATGGTTACCAAATATAAGTGACCTCTACATTGCATAGATTTACCTTAAGCTATTAGTCTTATTTTTAGTCTTACATGTTGTCTCACATTCCGTTTCCTAGACAACCGCCATAAATGAATCGCTTGCACTGTCACTGGCCAAAGTAATATCTTAGGGAAAAGACTCTGCAGGGGCCTTAATCCTTCCGAAGAAGACATACGCTCCTGGAACCCACGCAGGAGGAGAACGCCAGTACCCCTTTAAAAAGTCAGAACATTTGCAATCAAATTCTTCTAACTTTCAACTCATATTTGATAATATATAGAACAGTTGTCTGTTTGTCAAGGTAAAAGGCTGCGTTTCAAAGAGAACATAAGTCAAGTCAGTGAAAGAAATAGCGAAAAACGTCCTACGTAGCATTGCGATATTACTAGCAATATATCCACCAGGTTTTTCTAGCAAAATATGTGCTATATTCATCGTTATCGTTTTCATTTTCATCATGGCTTTCCTCGTCAATTTCATCTCCATCATCATAAACGTCAACTCCATCGTCATCTTCATCAATATCACCACTGTCATCTTCATCGTCATCATTATCGTTCTCACCAATGTCATCTTTGTTATCTTCATCGTTGACCTCACTGCTGTCACTTCCATCGCCATCAGCGTCATCTTCGCCACTGTCGTCTTCATCGTCATCGTTGTCATCTTCCCCACTGTCATCTTCATCATCATCGTCGTCGTCTTCCCCACTGTCATCCTCATCGTCGTTATCGTCGTTATCGTCGTTATCGTCGTCATCGTCATGTGTCTCGTCGCCTCTGTCATATTTATCGTCTTCTTCGTCTACCTCCTCTTCACCGCTGTCTTCGGCACTATCATCTCCATCCTCTTTATCGCTTTCCTCGCCAGTGTCATCTCCATCGTCATCATCGCTACCTTCGTCACTATCATTTATATCGTCAGCATCATCATCTCCACCAATGCCATCTTCATCGTCACCATCATAATTATTGTCATCATAATCACCTTCGCGATTGTAATCGCTATCGCCATCATCGTCCACTTCGTTAATATCACCTTAATGGTAATCATCCTCATCCTCATCATCCTCACGGCTGTTATCTTCGTTGTCATCATCGTCATCATCCTCATCTTCACCACTGCCATCTACACCGCCATCATCATCATTTTCGCCACTGTCATCTTCACCATCGTCGTAGTCGTCTTCTCCACTGTCGTCTTCGTTGTCATTATCGTCATCTTTGCCACTGTCATCTTCATCGTCATCATCATCGTCGTCTCCTCCACCGTCGTCTTCATTGTCATCATAGTCATCTTCGCCACTGCCATCTTCATCATCATCGTCGTCGTCTTCTCCACTGTCGTCTTTATTGTCATTGTCGTTGTCCTCGCAACTGTCATCTTTATCATCATCGTCGTCATCTTCGCCACTCTCATCTTCATCTCCATCTTAATCGTCTTCATCTTCAGTATTGCTTTTTTCGACATTGTCATCTCCATCATCATCATCATCATCATCATCATCATCATCACTGTCTTCGTCACTTTCTTCTACTTCGTCTTCATCACTGTCTTCGCTACTGTTATCTCCGCCGTCATCATCACTGTCCTTGTTGTCGCTGTCTTCGCTACTTTCTAGATCTAAGTAAAATATATTATTCAATTATTTTCAAACAATGGCTTTTGAGGACCAGCTATTAATTTTCTTTAATTTACTTTGCTCGATATCGCATTTCAAGAGTATGTGACGTGTTAAAATTTTGATATACGCTAGTTTTCTTATTGGATTTAGATAACTAATAGTTGATGATTTCTTAGCTGTTAGGTATGCATTAAATTATTTTTATATTTTCTCATTTTTGAAGGAACTTTTTAACTTAATGGAGTGGAAAGAAAGCAATTGAAAGCTTGACGTCTTTTTCCAAAGGCATGACGGACAAAGCTAAGAAATCAGTGTTGAAGTTTTTTTTAAAAATCTCTTCAGCTTCTTTTTCTTGATTTGTGTTCTATGTAATGAAAAGAACGACTCTTCTTTAATCACCATCCTCTTTTGTTAATTCTAGCAGTATATAAACAGCAATTGGAATCATTGAAAACCTAGTTTTGGTTCAAATCCAAAAGGAAATACTTCTCAGTGTTATTTTGTTGTTGCAAAAGTTCAAAGAATTTATTTTTTATATATATATATATATATATAGTTTCGGAAGAATACATGGTTAAGTTTGATCAGTTAGTAGATTTAGCATGCAGCTCCGGTAAATAACCCTTGTTTGTCCGATTTTCTGACGAGGGATTAGTTGGGTTCAGAACACAATTTCAAACAAACAGCTTTCTATTAATAATAGTAATTAGTATCACCCAACTAGTGGACTAATGCAAATCCTGCATTTTGATTGGCTACGCTACTAGGGGACTATTAGTAATAGTCATCGAGTAGCGAAATTGTCGCCATCGAGCGTGACGCTTTCTTTCGTTTTATTCCCAAATAAATATTTCTTCAACTTGCATTTGCTAATTTTATTATTGCCTTTTCTGTCCGACTAATTGGGTGATACTAAAACAATTAGACCCTTCGCCCTCAAGGGCCACGGGTCAATAGCCCATGAGGCGAAGCCTCAATTTAGGGAGTAATCGTGCAAGTAATTTCAAAATCGGACAAGCACGAAGCGATAGGCCGATTTGAATTACGAGCACGGTTACTCCCTGAATTTTACCGCACGAGGTCCAATTACTAATTAATCGTATATATAACACATTTCGGAAATAATGTCTTTTGAGAACTTATTTTCAAAGAAAACGTCTGAAACGAAGGAAGTCAGTAAAGCGCGCGCAATTGACGTGCGAATCGCGTGGGTATCCAATTTCAGGTATCCAAATACATACCTGTCATTGGGCACCCACGTGATCGCGCGCTGATTACGTGAAAAATGGGCGCGTAGAGAACCAATCCCGAAAGAGAATTTTGCTATAGATACGATTACACTGATAATATCTAGTCAGAGTCCTTGAAATGTAGATCCGATTTACTCTGATTTTCGGAGCAATTAACGAGTACTCTTCCATCTTTTCCGCAAAATATACTGTATTTGTCAAAAAAGAAAGCATTTCTGTCGAAGTTTATCGCGAGTTTTTACAAAACATTTTCGAAAAAATACCAAGCGGAGTTTGGTATAATGCCCTAAATCTCGAATATGTTGGAAAATAAATACAGAGCAGGAAAGAACTGGGATAATTAATTGAATTTTTTTTTTTTTTTTTAATCACCATCCAGCTTAGAGCTGACAAGTCAGAATGGGAGGAATTTGTTAATGTCTTATATAGCACTTGTGGTGGTCAAAGGATATCTGATATTATATTGCTCTTCACATTTAGGTTATACCGCTAATCCCAAAGACGAAATTGTTCAGAGTTAACTTCTTTCAACTTTCAGTAAATCATATTTCCCCAAAATAATGATCCATTTTTACAACAAATTAAAATTAGTACAAAAAAAACTACTTCTAATAAAAAATGTAATCCTTAAGGAGATAGCATCCTCAATATTAATAGCAATAAAACATATTTAACTCTGCAAAATAAAACCAACCCTATCTTCCACAATGATAATTGGCGTCTAAAATGAATCGTTTCCATTTGATGACAACATCCAAAAGAACGTAAGTCACGGAGATAAATTTTCTGAAATGATTTTACTCAGGCTTTGTATTTTTGTAAGTTTTGTGAATGAATTATCAATGTATCCCTTTATATTTTTAGCCTTCATTCTACAAGGCTATAAAATTACTGTCTTACCTCCGCCGTCGGAATCGTCATCCGCATCATCTTCATCGCTATACATTAATTCATCTCTGACTGTGCTAACGCTAACCTTTGCTTCAATAGCATTTCCATCGGGTTTAATCCGTTCTGAAAAACGACAAATATTAAGACGTTAACTTTATGTCATTGTCGGGTGGTTCCATTACTGTTCAGAGCGTTTTTATTATCAAATATATCCCAGTGACATCCCTTTGGCGAGGAAAGGCGCATGAGTATGCTTTATTTTGTTTATTGAAGAAGTATGGTTGATCATCGCAGTTATAAACAAAAGTTAAGCACTTGTGAAACTAGAGCCTGGGGAAAAAAAAAAAGTCGGCGTTTTAATACAAATGACAAGTTCGCGCTCCGTTTAAAGCTCTTAGCCCTAAAAACTTAGGAACAGCAAAATAATGAAAACCGAAAATGGCTTCAAATACATCTTTCCTCAGCGAAGTTAAGAATTGTTTTAATCATTTCAGCAATTGCATCTCTTAAAAGGCCGTAATGGTCTTGATGTACAGGAAAAATCGCGTGTCTTAAATGCTAGTTTAAAATTAAAATATATATAAAAAGACACTCAACGGTGCGCTTAAAAATTGACGATGAGTAATTAAAAGAAAAATTACCGTCTGTTCGTGATAAAAGAAGAACCCAAACCGGCTGCAAAAGAATTACGAAACACAGTAGAAATATCGCTTTGGCAATCATTTTGTATCGTGGATCTTGCTTCCGCAGAGTCTTCGTTGTACTAATGCAATCGTTCTCTACTTTACAATTTATAGTTCGTACTCGCACATGTGAAACAGCCATTGACATTGTTATGCAACCTCGGGACGCAACCAAGTTCAGCCAAAGCCTTGGTATTACAGTAACAAGTAGTATAAACTTCACAAGATCGATGTCCATTACGAAAAAAAAAAAAATGATACTAATGACTTAATGATATTTGAGGCATCACCGTGCATCCAGCAGCATCCTTTAACTAAGATGGCGGACTGTTAGATCTTCACGAAGGCGTAGCGAGGGCTCGTGATTTTTTCCTCTCTTTTCCCCGGTCATTATGTTATACATAAACCAAGAACCGTGTGTAGCCATTAAAACAACCAAGCAAACTGACCGTCAAAATGCAGAGTTCTTATCTTTCTCCTCAGTATTTCACTGGTTGAGAAAATAGACGTGTTCAGTACAGGCGCCTCTGAGAGGCAGTCCAATCACATTCTTCGATGTTGCCCCAGAGAAACATCGTGAATTGTTGGGATTTCTGCGCCTTGATCTCGTCTTGTGCCAAAAAAATTTAAAGCATGCAAAGTTTTGAGGTCTTTACTTAGTCTTGTGGTTTTTTTACACTTGTACTTTCTACTACGAATATTTGAATACCTTTTCATGATGGCATCATTATAAAGATCTTAATAACTATGTAGGTCTGCTCCATCCCCTATATGGGTTTCATTATATCTCGCGTGGTTTCGTTTTTGCCTATCGTCACCTATTAAATATAGCTACAAGATAATCAAAAAATTAATCCCAACTTTTTCTTTCCTGGTGTTTTAAATAATCTTTTTAGCTCATTGATAACGTTATCCATCAGCTTTAGCAGGCAGTCCAATGGCACTCACTTACTCACACATTCGTTGGAGGCGAGCCAATGGGCAAATTCGCCGTCCATGCTCCTGATATAGCTATTTGTTGTGAAATTTCTTGGGCAAAAGGCGCTTATCAATTATCAACATCTAACTGCGTCTGCGTCGATACTTATGTTGATGATTGATAGCAGCTACCCATGACTGTTTGCGTTATCATGATGTTCACTGCAAAAAAAACAAAAAGGAACTTGGCAGCGGTGGGATTCGAACCCACGCCTCCGAAGAGACTGGTGCCTTAAACCAGCGCCTTAGACCACTCGGCCACGCTACCGAATATAGAATACCATATTTCATCACTAGAAGTTATTGGTTGCTGTCGATTTCAGACCAAGAAGAAATATGCCACAAAATCTTGAAAGATAAACGTCGTATGATCAGTAAGACACAAACGTGCTTCTAGTCGCAGCTAATGAAAAAGTTAGTTTCGTATTGGGTCGAAAATCAAACTACTCGTTATGCAAAAATATAACTTGGAACCGGTGGGATTCGAAAACATAGACCACTCAGCCACGCTACCAGATGCGTTTTATATTGGCAATAAAACTTGGCAAATCTAGGGGCGCTTATCATTCTTCAGAACTAACCAGTTTAAGGTTGTCGTCGGTCAAAAAGGTAACAAACAGGTGTGCGTGGTTACGCGCATGAGTAATGACCAATGTCGTAACTCCTACTCGTAACACTTTACTTTTTACCAAGCTTCTTGTATGGCTAGATGACTTTCAGGACGGTGAAGAGGACGGCATTGGGATATGTTCAAGTTGTTGTGTTCTTTCCAGGACGAATTTGGCGACCATTTGGCAATTTGATTGGAGCTATCAGACGATTTTTGACCTTACGCTTAGAATGCACCAATAAGTTCCAGTTCCCGGTGTTTTTTTTTTTTTTTTAATTTTTTTTTTTTTTTAATCATAATCACTATAAAAAAGGTAATCCTGGCAGTGGTGGAATTCGAACCCAAGCCTCCGAAGAGACTTGTACCTTAAACCAGCGCCTTAGACTACTCGGCCGCGCTACCGGACATGAAGCGGTAAATATTTGTAAATGTAACGACTTTGCACCTAAACACAAGGTAAAATTATTACAGTTGATTTTAGTGCAATAGAGCGAGCAAAGGAAATCTTGAAGGAATCGGCAGTTTCCTAGTTGCATTTCGCCTCTGTGTCAAAGCAAGTCTTCATGTGAAACAATTCATATAAAATGAGTTTCACCTGTATGATAATTTTAATGCAAATCCAACTCATTTTCATGTAAAAAAGTTTTTGCACGAAGACTCGTTTTGAAAGGCACAAGCGAAGTCGGAAATCGCCTAATGTATTGTTTAATGTGTAAGATACAAAAGCGCAATCCTGACTTGCCAGAACTAATGAAAAAGTAACATGCAGTCACCTATTAAGGCTGTTAGCGCTTTTCGTTATGAAACTTTCATAGAAAAAGGCGCTTGTTTATTATCAACATGTAACTGTGTCTTTATACCTTGCTTATGTTTATGATGGAGGCTACCCATGACTGTTTGCGTTATCATAACGTTCACTGCAGAAAAAAAAGAAACTTGGCAGCGGTGGGATTCGAACCCACGCCTCCCAAGAGACTGGTGCCTTAAACCAGCGCCTTAGACCACTCGGCCACGCTACCGGATATGGAGGACGATTCATTTTTAACCATTTTCTATTTCACCACTAAAAGTTACTGGTTGCTGTGTATTTCAGACCAAGACAAAATATGCCACAAAGTCTTAAAAGAAAAACATTACGTGATCGATGAAGCCTCCATGGTCCCCACTTGCGACGGAAGCATAAGGATAAGTATAATCTTAAGGAACTTGTGCGCTAGTGGGGAAGACTGCGACCAAAGCATAAGCCGTCCGCTAATGCTTGTGCGTATACTTACGTCTATGCTTTTTTCGCTATAAAGTCCAGTGAGGACATGGTGGGTGGCATAAGCATAAGCATATAGACAAAAATCAACTTTTTTGACATAATTTTGTATTTTTTTAAGTGTTCTTTATCAATTTGTCAAAACTCGCGAATTCGTATGTTTCAAAGGTATTGTGGCTTGATTTTGCATTAATTTCTGGTAGTTTTTGACTTTTTAAATAATAGGGAGATCCGAGATGGCAGATCCGAGATGGCGGGTCAAATGACGTCACAATCTTCAAAAATGGTATCATCTTATAGAGGAAGCCCAGGGCTATCTAATCGAGGTAAATTTACTTCGCCGTGCCCTAACAGAACGAAATCCCAAAAGTGGGGGGGGGGGGGGGGAGGAGGGGGATGGTGCCATTAATATAATATTTGACCTTTTTTTATGGCATTCTTCATAGCCTTCAACATAAGTAAATAAATAAATTTCCGAAGCAGCGTTTTTAGAACCAACCTTTATTCCATTTGCAAAACTTTTTATAGTTATCGTTGAATAACTCCGCCAAGGTCTTAACAAGCGCATGCATGAAGTTTGTACTACTAATGCACTAATGCACTCTCTGTCTTTCATCGATAACCTTTTCCTTTCCTTTCCTTTACTAAAACATTTAAAACGCTAAATGTTTTCGTCGCTTTGCTTTGCGGGTCTTGTGTGCTGAGCTGAGCCTATGCTTTCATTCTTTCAGCTTATGTCATTGGTTTGCCGCATCCTTTCATAAAATTGTTAAAAATAAGCAACTTGATCTCGAAAGTACGATAAATTTTCTCCTCTTTGACAAAAATGTTCCATAGCTATTTTATAAAGACAATAAATCACTCTTTCTATGGATTTAACGGCGCCGGCAATAAACCACATGAGATGTTGGGACAATACTCAAAAAACTTGCAAATCACTCGGCTAACGGCTCGAGGTTAACAAACTTTTCTCGTAATCTCCCAACATCACGCGTGGTTTAGTTGGACTATCGTAACGTACACTGCAAAAAAGGAAACTTGGCAGCGGTGGGATTCGAACCCACGCCTCCGAAGAGACTGGTGCCTTAAACCAGCGCCTTAGACCGCTCGGCCACGCTACCAGCTATGGAGGGCCAGGCAATTGGAACAAGTTTTCATTTTATTAGGACAGCTGAGTTATTGGTTGCAGTTGATTTTAGACCAAGAAAATAATATGCCACAAGATACTTTAAATGTAATAAATGTAATAATATACTTTATTGAATTTGTTGCATGTACAACAAAAAGAAACAAAAGAAAATAGCATCCGCAACTGGAGCAGAAAACAGGACGATGTCGGAATTCATATTCAACCCCAATAAGTATTAACAAAATAGTAATAATAATTATAATCGTGGAGGTAGTAGTAAAAGTAGTAATAATTATCATATAATATTATTTACAATCAAGTTAATTTAAAATGACATTAACTTACAGCCTCACTACTTGGAAGATTATAACAAAGGGTTTTATCATCATAAAAATCTAAAAGCCTCCTTTTAAAAGTATGAAATGAGTCCACGCTTTTTATATCCGTTGATAGTTTGTTCCAAGAATGGATAGACCTGTAATAAAACGAATGTTTTAAAAAAATTTGCTTTGCCTGTGGCATTTGGTAATTTAATTAACTCGAATTGCGCGTTTTCTGTCGAACTACAGTTTGACAAAAAAAGGTCTTGGTGATCTAGATCAGCATGGCCTACTCTAGCATTGTAGATAAGTACCCAATATTGAAAGAAAAACACTATATGATCGACAAGACAAGTGCCGCTATTCATAGTTAATAAAATAGTTACAGTTTCGTATTAGCCTTAAATCGAGCTATAAACGACCAGGGTACTCATGATGCAAAAACGAAACTTGGCAACGGTGGGATTCGAACCCACGCCTCCGAAGAGACTGGTGCCTAAAACCAGCGCCTTAGACCACTCGGCCACGCTACCAGATGCTCTTAACATTTGTCCAAAGCATCGCAAATCTAGGGGCTCTTATCATTTATTAGTAATGACCGGTCAATTCGAGGAAACGGGTTGTTGTCGGTCTAAAGGGCTAAGGGTAAAAAGCAGTTCTGCGTGGTTACCTGCGCATGAGTCATGACTGACCCATATTCATAACGCATTCCGCGAACAATTTTTTTTTTAATTTTTATTTTAGATGGTCAGGTCAGGCCAAAACTCTCTTTTAGGACGATGAAGAGGACGACATTGGGATATATTTTATTTTTTGTGTTCCTTCTACTAGCGAATGTTCCAATACGATGTGTTTCAGAGCCGTCATACGAATTTTATTCTAAATAAATACATTATATTGGCAATGAATACAAATTTATCTAACTTGATAGCAACAAACAAAAAAAAAAGCTAAAAAGAAGAAGAAGAGAGAAAGAGAGAAAACGAGAGAGAGAGAGAGAGAAGGAAAGAGAGAAAGAAAGAGAAAAGTTAAAAAAGAGTGGGTATTTGCTAGGCTAAATTTGCTGGGTCTAAATGCCTTAACCGGTGAAAATGACCAATCTATGTTAAATGTCCTGACAATTCCAAATCACCAAACTGCTGAAAGGTGTAAAGCGGTCTAAATTCCCAAACCAGTGAAAGTAAACAATCCATTTCACATGTCCAAACCATTCCAAATCACCAAACTACCAAAAGGTCTTAATCGATCTAAATGTCCAAACCAGTGAAAATGACCAATCCATCTCAAATAACCAGACCATTCCAAATCACCAAACTGTCCAAAGGTCTAGACCGCTCTCAATACCCAACCGGTGAAATGACCAATCCACTTCAAATGTTCAAACCATTCCAAATCACCAAACTGCCAAAAGGTCTTAACTGGTCTAAAATGTCCAAATCGGTAAAAATAACCAATCCATCTCACATGTCCAAACCATTCCGAATTACAAAACTGCCAAAATGACTAAATGGGTCTAAATGCCTTAACTGGTGAAAATGACCAATCCATCTTAAATGTCCAAACCGTTGCAAATCACGAAACTGCGACAGGTGTAAAGCGGTCTAAATGCCCAAACCAGTAAAAATAAACAATCCATTTCACATGTCCAAACCATTCCAAATCACCAAACTGCCAAAAGGTCTTAAGCGGTCTAAATGTCCAAACCAGCGAAAATGACCAAATTATCCATCTCAAATGTTCAAACCATTTCAAATCACCAAACTGCCAAAAGGTCTTAACTGATCTAAATGCTCAAACCGGTAAAAATGACCAACCATCTCACATGTCCAACCATTCCAAATCACCAAACTACCAAATGGTCTAAACCGGTCGGCCCATTTCACTAATTTACCCCTCCTTCCATATTTGTTTAAAACAAAAAAATCTTAAGGATTATCTTATTGAGTCATTCTGTCACGTAATTTTTTCTGTTTTTACTTACTTTGCACTTAGCCAAGAGTTTAGTTAATAAGCCGAAGGAAGCCTAATAATATAAGCTCTCAGCCTCGTTAGGCTTCCTTGTCGCATTAATTTATCGATTAATTTAATTAATTAAATTTGATTTAACTTAATTTATTAATTTAATTTATTATTTTAATTTCTTTTGTCGAGTTTTGTTTATGACGTACAGTGTTTGTGAGCGAAATAAAAACAAATAAATAAATAAATAAAATGCCAAATGCATCTCACCTACTTTAAAGGTCGTATTGTAAACCCTAAACAAAGTTCCCATTACCAGCTCTCAAAACCCAGAGGGTAAACTGCTTTCCTGATGTGCACTTGAGTTTTCCTAGAATATAGTTAGAAAACCTCTGGATTCACTAACTCGGCCAGAAACTGCAGAAAAACTTTCAGCGAAATAACGTAACGTTAATAATTAAAATTGGTCTGATGCAGAAACTTAGGGGTAAACGTCATGTTTTTCCTATATTTACTGCTACTGGTTAGATATTAAGAAACGTCGGAATTCACCTACTGAACAAAAATGCAGAAAAGGCGAAGGAAAACGAGAAGTTCGTTGGAACTTCTCTTATGCGGGAGAATTGCAAGTCTACGTTGTGTTTTCCTAATGTTAACCATCAACCTTTACACCTGGGAAACTTCCGATCAATATATACTGCATTTGTCACTAAGACTTTCTTGATATATGCGGGAAAATTGCTGATGAAAGTCAAGTTTACCTTGTGTTAACCGTCCGCATTAAGACCCCAAAAGCTTCCGACAAACACTGCATTTATCCGCTCAGGAAAACTACGGTAAACGTAGAGGAAAACGAGGTGTGCAATGGAACTTTTCTTATGCCGGATAATTGCTCGTTAACGTCAAGTTTTCCCGGTATTAACCGTCAACATGTAGACCGGAAAACCTTGCGACAAATACTGCATTTACCTCCTCGGGAAAGCTACAGAAAACGCGAGGGAAAACGAAGTGTTCAATATAAGTTTTCTAATGCGGAAAAATTGCTGGTGAACGTGTAGTTTTCCTGGTGTTAACCGTCAACATGTACACCCAAAAAACCTCTGACAAACACAGCATTTACGCGCTCGGGAAAACTACTATGAATGCGTATCAAAACCAGGTGTTCAATAGAAGTTTTCTAATGCGGGAAAATTGCTAGTGAACGTGTAGTTTTCCTGGTGTTAACCGTCAACATTTAGACTTGGGAAACCTCCTGCAAATTAAACACTACATTAACCCGCTTGGGAAAACGAAAGAACACGCAGTGGAAAACAAAGTGTCCACCGGCGTTTTTCAAGAGCATGAAAACAATGAATTATTCTCATGTTTTCCTGGCGATCACAAAAGGAAAACGCCGAATTAACAGAATGTTTTTGGAGATCAGAAAACGGACGGTTAATACAGTATTTACCTGGTATTCACCGTTTGGTAAAATTAACGGTCAACGAGGGTTTTCTTGCCGTGGAAGAGACTGGTGTCTTAATTAAACCAGTGCCTTAGACCGCTGAGCCACGCTACCAGATATGGTGGGCACAGCAATTCTAAAGAGTTTTAAGATGATCAATAAATTAATCCCAAATTTTTCTTTCCTGGTGTTTTAATCTTTTTAGCTTATTGATGAGCTCATCAGTCACCTTTAGCAGGCAGTCCCGGCCAATGGCACTCAGTTACTCCCACATTCGTTGGAGGCAAGCCAATACGTCAATGCGCCGCCATGCTCCTGATATAGCTATTTATTGAGAAATTTCTGGAGCAATAGGCGCTTGTCAATTATCAACGTCTAACTGCGTCTGCATCGTTACTTATGTTGATGATTGACAGCAGCTACCCATGACTGTTTGCGCTATCATTACGTTCACTGCAAAAAAAGAAACTTGGCAGCGGTGAGATTCGAACCCAAGCCTCCGAAGAGACTGGTGCCTTAAACCAGCGCCTTAGACCACTCGGCCACGCTACCGGATATAGAGTACCATATTTCATCACTAGAACTTATTGGTTACTGTCGATTTCACACAAAGAAGAAATATGCCAAAAAATCTTGAAAGATAAACGTCGTATGATTAATAAGACACAACCGTGCTACTTGTCGCAGCTAATGAAAAAGTAACTTTCGTATTGATGCTTAAATCGAAGCACTCATTATGTAAAAATATAACTTGGAAGCGGTGGGATTCGACACACTCAGCCACGCTACCAATGCGTTTTATACTGGTAACAAAACATGGCAAATCTAAGGACGCTTATCAGTTGTCAGAACTGACCGGCCCGAGGTTGTCGTCGGTCTAAAAGGTAACAAACAGGTGTGCTTGATTACACGCATGAGTAATCAGTGACCAATGTCGTGACTCCTATTCGTAACGCTTCGCTTTTATATGGCTAGATAACTTTCAGGACGGTGAAGAGGACGGCATTGGGATATACTCAAGTTGTTGTGTTCTTTCCAGGACGAATTTGGCGACCATTTGGCAATGTGATTGAAGCTATCATACGATTTTTGACCGTGTGCTTAAAATGCACCACTAACTTCCAGTTCCTAGCATTTATTATTATTATTATTATTATTATTATTATTATTATTATTATTATTATTATTATTATTATTAATATTATTATTATTATTATTATTTTTATCATAATCTCTATAAAAAAGGCAATCCTGGCAGCTGTGGGATTCGAACCCACGTCCCCGAAGAGACTGGTGCCTTAAACCAGCGCCTTAGACCACTCGGTCACGCTACCGGACATTGAGAGGTAAATATTTTTAAATGTAACGATTTTGCACCTAAACACAAGGTAAAATTATTACAGTTGATTTTGGTGCAATAGAGCAAAGGAAATCCTGAAGGAATCGGCAGTTTCCTAGCTGCCTTTCGCCTCTGTGTCAAAGCAAGTCTTCATGTGAAACCATTCATATCAAATGAGTTTCACCTGTATGTTCATTCAAACTCATTTTCATATGAAAGGTTTTTGCACGAAGACTCGTGTTGAAACAGAGACGCAAGCGAACTCGGAAATCGCGTATTACATTGTTTAAAGTGTAAGATACAAAAGCGTAATCCTGGTAGCCAGAACTAATGAAAAAGTTACATGCAGTCACCTATTAAGGCTGTTAGCGCTTTTTGTTATAAAATTTTCATACAAAAAGGCGCTTGTTAATTATCAACATGTAATTACGTCTTTATACCTTGCCTATGTTTATGATGGCGGCTACCCATGACTGTTTGCGTTATCATGACGTTCACTGCAAAACAAGAAACTTGGCAGCGGTGGGATTCGAACCCAAGCCTCCGAAGAGACTGGTGCCTTAAACCAGCGCCTTAGACCACTCGGCCACGCTACCGGATATGGAGGCGGAATCATTTTTAAACATTTTCAATTTGACCACTAAAAGCTACTGGTTGCTGTTTATTTCAGACCAAGACAAAATATGCCACAAAATCTTAAAAGAAAAACATTACGTGATCGATGAAGCCTGCATGGTCCCCAATTGCGACGGAAGCATAGGGATAAGCGTAATCATAAGAAACTTGTGCGCTAGTGGGGAAGGCTGCGACCAAAGCAAAAGCCTTCTGCTGGTGCTTGTACGTATGCTTACGTCTTTGCTTTTTTGGGCATTTAGGCATAAGTATATTGCTATGCTTAAGTCTGGTCGTCTTCTACTTCTTTTACGCCTGTGGTTATGCTGATGCCTATGCGAGCGTCGCAAGTAAGGACCGGGTTTAAGGTTACCGTATACCTTCAGGGGTGTCTCGCGTGCGAGCGATGTAGCGCGTGCAGTTTAAGCGGTAGATAACTAAACCCCCATATCAAATTAAAGCTTATAGAGCTGGCTATGAAACTATACCAAGAATTTTGAAATAAAATGAATTGTCGAATTTTCACGACCCCTAAATGCGAGCGCCCGAATCACCTTTTGAAAGGTACAAGTCACAGCGAATTTTGTTTTTCGCCAATTTCATTTTTTCCCCGGTTTCAGGGCCCAAAGCGCTTAAAAAACGTGTCTGCGTTTTGCCATATCCAATTGCAGTAAAAAGTTACAGAACATTTTCGAAATAGGATTTAAAAAATGTAGAGTGATCGTACAAAAATCGCTCTCGAAGAAAAAATCTTTCGAAATTGAAAATTCGCAGACACGATTATGTAGATTACATGTTACACTAGCTACTGTCCGAATTTGAGGGCAATTGAACAATTTCCCTTTGAGTTATAACTCTTTAAAGTGTCTGCTTCAAGCAAAAAATTTATTCGAGAAAACAGCGTTAAAAAAACTCTTCTGCTTCGCAAACAAACTCCGTCCACAAACGCCTTTAACTGGGTTCTCAGATAACTGAACCAATCAGTGCAAGGAAAGTTTACTACCGATAACCTCCTGGTGAAATTCACGCGTGAATTTCCAAAAAACCTTTGTGTTTCGCAATGCGCTCAAGGCGCCGAAGGCGGAGAGACAATTTTTCTGTAGCTCGGTTTTTCTTGAAGCTGGTCACTCTGGCAAAATGGAGAAGACGAAAAAGGATACTAACGCTTGAGTGGCTGGGCGAAGAAAACAAATAAAAGATAGTGCGGCGGAGCAACTGTGCGTAGTCAACCGTGCATGGATAATATTTTAGTGGATCTCAATGGTTAATTAATTAATGAGTCCAACGATTCGTCGGTATCGGATTCATCGGAGTCTCTCTCAACATCCTTGTTATTGCTGTCAAGTTCCCAAATTTTTACAGAACGTTTCTTTTCTCAAACCTCGCTTGTTTTTTTGTTTGTTTGTTTGTTTTTTTTTGCTCGCCTTACACGATAGCCATAGCTTCATCCGCGAGACGAACTTTCGCTTCACTTAGTGATGTATTTTCATTCGTCCTTCGCAGTTTTCGCTTTTTCGAACTGGTCAATGTTTTTAACGCGGTCTATGTTTACTTATAACTTAATAAAATTACACCTAATACCAAAAATGCTTGGTAGTCAGAACGACAATGCTGATCAACTGAGTCGAGTAGTCAATTCGTTACATCCGTATAGGTAATGACTGGTTTGCAATGTCACGCAATCAAAAATAAAAATCATAACCATTCAATAAATTAAGTCGAGAAGCTGGGATATGAAAGATGATTGATATATAAACAACCTCGCCAAGATTTAGGTTTGTGCAGTTTTTCATTCTCCCGTTATTCGGAGAAGTGCCACAGACAAATTTACAGAGCGTTGTATGGAGTCGCCATGTTTGTGCCCCTCGGAGGGACACAAACATGGCGACCGTAAAGTAACAGAAACATCTGTCATCGAGTTTTGCCATTGAAACGAAAAGCAATTACTCTAGAGCTCCGAAACATTGAAATTAGCACTTTTTCTAGAGCAACAACTGTTTAGTTAGCAAAAACTTGAGCAATAACTCATCTTTTTGACTACTCCAGAGCCTTATCGGGCTGCCTTTTTAATGTCACCCAACGCATAAACTTGGAAATTCACACGTGCCCTATTTCAAAATGAGGAACCCTGTCGACCTTAAACGCTGTAAAACATCAAGTTATTAAGGGGTCTTACATCTGATGAAACTAAAACTTCAGAACGACTGGTAATTTCTTATTTTGGAAAATGATGACGTCACATGAAAAGCGGCAATTCCAGCGAAAATTGTCTCGGTTGATTGCATACGCGCCATAGGGCTGTCAATCAAGAGGTAAACTTTACTTCCGGTGAAAAGGTAAAACCACCATTTCTCCGCCAATATTTAGTCTTTTTAATTTTTTTTTCTCCGAAATTAGAGATTATTCTTCGACCACTACTTTGACTCAAAAATCCAAATTAAAAGAAATTGCCGACCTGAAAGTATACTGTAACCTTAAGACAACAAAAGTGCCGCTAGTTATAGTTAAAGAAAACGCTAAGTCTTAAATCGAGCTACGATCCAGGTACTCATGGTACAAAAATTAAACTTGGCAGCAGTGAGATTCAAACCCACGCCTCCGAAGAGACTGTAGCCTTAAACCAGCTCTTAGACTACCCGGCCACGCTACCAGATGTGTTTTATATCAGTTTCAAAGCATGGCAAATCAGGGGCGTTTATCAATCATCAGAACTGACCTGTTCGAGAGAACAGGCTATTGTCGGTCTAAAGGGTAAAAGGTAAAACCATGTCGGCGGTTTTACGCACATGAGTCATGACAGATGTCGAGATCCATATTCGTGGCACTCCGTAATCAATTTTTAACATTTTTTTTTTTTTTAGTGGTGTAAGGCACCAGTCTCTTCAAGGGCGTGAGTTCGTATTATCTTCTTGCACGGTGATTAGGATACAAAATACAAGAATGCATGCGAATGCAAGAACAAGTTCAAATTTAATTCGTATAATGGCCCGGAACACATCGTATTCAGAATTTGTCGTCAAATTAATTCCCATTGGAAAGACACAGCAATGAATGAGATGCCAGTAATCGGATATACCCGTGTTTGCGTGAAGAACTCTGGATCGTCAGGGGGCAAACATTGCTAGTCGCTAGAAGGAAATGTGTGGCCAAAAGTTGTTTCGAAGTACAAGAAAACGAGTTTTGAAAGAGATCATCGCGTTTTCGCCGTCGTTTTTATCGCGAATGGATTTGGGCAATGTTGATATGTAAATATGTAAGTAATTGTTTGAATAACCGTGAAATATGTGACAAAATCTATCGATAAACTCCGTTGCTTGCGTGAGGTTTAGTGTGAAATTTACATCGCGTAATGGTCTGAAAATATTACAAAATTAATTAGGTATAAATCGAGAGGAAATAACCCAGTAAAGCCTTTTAAGTTGTGTACAGGCTACTTTTAGCTTATTTGAAAGCTCAGTCATACAAATAATACTGGAAATAAGCCCGGTGGCGATCATTGTACTGTCTCGGGTTGATTTAACGATAAATGAGTCCGCGCGACTCATGCTGTCTGGTTACTGTGATCCTCAAAGCCTTTGTTTTGCTTTTACAAGCACGTATTTCAGCGATTTTCCTTTTCTATAACAGATCAAGGGTGGCTCCTTGAATTTATCTCTGAGTATTTGTATTTAAAAGTGCCATTTGTGCGTGATTATACTTTCCAAAGTTTGGTATTGACGATTGAGTGAAATTGCCCGACACAAAGGGTAGTAGTTCCTTCTGCATTTTCGATTTCTGTCTTAGAGCTTCTTTTCTGTCTTTATATTTAACTATTCGGAGGGTCCTTTGTACCATTTGCTCCGGGTAACCTCTCGAGATCAGGGGTGTAGTGAAATTTTCAATATTCTCGTCAATATATTTCACAATAAACCTTACGCAAGCAAAACGGAGTTTATCGGTAAATTTTATCACTTATTTCACGGTTATTCAAACAAAAACTTACATTTCCCATGTATCAACATTGCCAAAATCCATTCGCGATAAAAAGACGACGAAAAAGCCTTGATCTCTCCCCAGAACCATGTTTTTGGGCGTCGAAACAACTTTTCGCCATACATTTCCTTCTAGCGACTTGATATGTTTGCCCCCTGACGATCCCAGAGTTCGTTGCGCAAACGCGGGTATCCGATCACTGGCAACTCATTCATTGGAATATATCCCAATGTTGTCCTCTCCAGTCTCCTGAAAACGAGTTTCTGCCCCGTCTGACCACGCTACCAGGTATGAAACGCCCCCGTAAGATTTTCTCAAACTTTTGAGAAAGCAATTTACTCTAAGGGGCTAAAACTTTCAGTAGCTGTTCATTCATCCTCTGCAGAAATTTTAACTCGTCAATGTTGTGTCTATCATTTTTGACGTTGCCATGGAAACCATCAAACGTCATTTGACGTCATATGAGGTCATAATCTTCAAGACTGGTATCATCTTGCAGAGGAAGCTCAGGGCTATCTAATCAACGTAAATTTAGTTCGCCGTGCTCTAACAGAACAAAATCCAGAGTGGGTGGGGAGAGCTGCTTTCATCAACCCCCCTCTCTTTGTACCACGGTGGAGATATGAGTTAGCTTGTACGTCCAAGGGTTAAGGCTGATGGCGCTTTTTGTTGTGAGATTTTCGGGGCAAGAATTGCTTTTTATCTTTTTCACATTTATAGTGACCGAAATACTACGCGCGCATTGATTGGTCAGAAATCTCTCTTCATTGTACCAATAAACACCTGGCTTCAGACAGCATTGCAAGAGAACTGGAGACTCAGAATACTACCGAGAACATAAGCTTTTTCCATATATTTCGCTTTCCCTGGCTGTGATATCAAAACTACGAATAGCTTTTAATTCAACATATACATAGAGTTTTGTTAAGAACAAGAGGACCAGAATATAACGCTTGACCTTTTCTCCATGGCAAATATTTAAAGCCGATTCTGTCAGTTTACGCCTGAGTTTAGAAGAAAGAGCGCTTGCTACGGACTGTGGAACACGCAGTTCTGATATATTACAGCTGGGCATGAATGATCAATTTGGGTTATTAAAAAGATGGTCAGTAAAAGATTTCTTTTGAGTTAACGATGACTTTAGTTCCCATTAAGCTTTCAAGTAATAGTTGATCATTCAGCAAAATGCAGAGAAACACGGACTTCATAACCTTCAACATAAGTAAGTAAATTTCCGAAGCAGCGTTTTTAGAACTAACCTTTATTCCATTTGCAAAACTTTTTAAAGTTATCGTTGAATAACCCCGTCAAGGTCTTGACAAGCGCATGAACTTTTTACTACTAATGCACTAATGCACTCTGTCTTTCATCGATAACCTTTTCCTTTCCTTTCCTTTCCTAAAACATTTATAGCGCTAAATGTTTTCGTCGCTTTACTTTGGAGGTCTTGTGTGCTACGCTGAGCCTATGCTTTCATTTTTTCAGCTTCTGTCATTGGTTTGCCGCATTCTTTCATAAAATTGTTGAGAATAAGCAACTTGATCTCGAAAGTACGATAAATTTTCTCCTCTTTGACAAAAAATGTTCCATAGTTATTTGACAAAAACAACAAACCACTCTTTCTATGAATTTAACGGCCCAATAAACCACTTAAGATGTTAGAACAATACTCAAAAAGCTTGCGAATCACTCGGCTAACGGCTCGAGGTTTACAAACTTTTCTCGTAATCTCCCAACATCCCGCGTGGTTTAGCTAAACTATCATGACGCACACTGCTAAAAAAAGAAACTTGGCAGCGGTGGGATTCGAACCCGCGCCTCCGAAGGGACTGGTGCCTTAAACCAGCGCCTTAGACCGTTCGGCCACGCTACCACATATGGAGGGCCAACCAATTCTAAGAAGTTTCGAGATGATCAACAAATAGACCAATTTCGATATATTAAAATTCAGCCTGACTTTATAGGCCTCAGCACGAGGCTCTGGGGAATAAACCTCACAAACTCTGTAGTTATTCCCCAGAGCCTCGTACTGAGGTCTATTGTTTCAGGCTGAATTTTAATATATCGAAATTAGTCTATTAATCCCAACTTTTTTTTTCCTGGTGTTTTAATCTTTTTTTAGCTTATTGATGACCTCATCCATCAGCTTTAGCAGGCAGTCCAATGGCGCTCACTTACTCACACATTCGTTGGAGGCGAGCCAATGCGCTAATGCGCTGTTCATGCTCCTGATATAGCTATTTATTGAGAAATTTCTGTAGCAAACGGCGCTTGTCAATTATCAACATCTAACTGCGTCTGCATCGTTACTTATGTTGATGATTGACAGCAGCTACCCATGACTGTTTGCGTTATCATGACGTTCACTGCAAAAAAAGAAACTTGGCAGCGGTGGGATTCGAACCCACGCCTACGAAGAGACTGGTGCCTTAAACCAGCGCCTTAGATCACTCGGCCACGCTACCGGATATAGAGTGTCAAATTAAATCACCAGATCTTATTGGTTGCTGTCTATTTCAGACAGCAAAGAAATATGCAACAAAATCTTGAAAGATAAACGTCGTATGATTAATAAGACACAAACGTGCTACTTGTCGCAGCTGATGAAAAAGTAAGTTTCGTATTGATCTTAAATTGAAGTACTCATTGTGCAAAAATATAAATTGGAAGCAGTGGGATTCGACCACTCAGCCACGTTACCAATGCGTTTTATGCTGCCAACAAAACATGGCAAATCTAAGGGCGCTTATCGTTTGTCAGAACTGACCGGCCCGAAGTTGTCGTCGGTCTAAAAGTTAACGAACAGGTGTGCTTGATTACGCGGATGAATAATGAGTGAGCAATGTCATGACTCCTATTCGTAACACTTCGTTTTTATATGGCTAGATAACTTTCAGGACGGTAAAGAGGACGGCATTGGGATATATTAGAGTCGTTGTGTTCCTTCCAGGACAAATCTGGTGAACATTTGGCAATGTGATTGGAGCTATTATACGATTTTTGACCATGTGCTTAGAATGCACCCCTCAGTTCCGGTTCGTAATTTTTTTGTTGTTTGTTGTTTTTTGTTTTGTTGTTGTTGTTTTTTTTTTTATCATAACCAATGTAAATTATGACGGTGAAGAGGACGGAATTGGGATATATACGAGTTGTTTTGCTCTTTCCAGGAGGAATTTGGCGACCATTTGGCAATGTGATTGGAGCTATTATACGATTTTTGACCTTGTGCTTAGAACGCACCCCTCAGTTCCAGTTCCTAGTATTTTTTTTATCATAATCACGGAGAATTATGGTGCCTTAAACCAGCGCCCAGACCGCTCGGCCACGCTACCGGACATGAAGCGCTAAATATTTTTAAATTAACGACTTTGCACCTAAACACAAGGTAAAATTATTCCAGTTGATTTTAGTCCAGTAGAGTAAAGGAAATCCTGAAGGGATCGACAGTTTCCGAGGTGCCTTTCGCCTCTGTGTCAAAGCGAGAAGTGCCTTTCGCCTCTGTGTCAAAGCAAGTCTTCATTCGAAACCATTCATATAAAATGACTTTCACCTGTATGTTCATTTTCATGCAAATCAAATCATGCACAAGCGAATTCGGAAATCGCCTGTTATATTGTTTAATGTGTAAGATACAAAAGCGTAATCCTGGTAGCCAGAATTAATGAAAAAGTAACATGCAGTCACCTATTAAGGCTGCTAGCGCTTTTTGTTATGAAATTTTCATAGAAAAAGGTGCTTTTTAATTATTAACATGTAACTGCGTCGTTATACCTTGCTTATGTTTATGATGACGGCTACCATGACTGTTTGCGTTATCATGATGTTAACTGCAAAACAAGAAACTTGGCAGCGGTGGGATTCGAACCCATGCCTCCGAAGAGACTGGTGCCTTAAACCAGCGCCTTAGACCACTCGGCCACGCTACCGGATATGGAGGGGGAATCACCTTTAACCATCTTCCATTTCACCACTAAAAGCTACTGGTTGCTGTTTATTTCAGACCAAGAAAAGATATGCCACAAAATCTTAAAAGAAAAACATTACATGATCGATGAAACCGGCATGGTCCCCACTACCGACGGAAGCAAAAGGATGAGCATAAACATAAGAAACTTGTGGGCTACTGGGGAAGGCTGCGACCAAAGCATAAGCCGTTTGCAAATGTTTGTGCGTATGCTTACGTCTATGCTTTTTTCGCTAGAAGGTCCAGTGAGGACATGCTTGGCATAAGCATAAGCATATAGGCATAGTTATATTCCTATGCTTATGTCTGGTCGTCCCTGCTAGCGTTGTATTTCTCTTATACCTGTGGTTTTGCTTATGCCTATCCGTGCGTCGCAAGTGAGGACCGGGATTAAGACAATAAAACTGCCGCTAGTTATAGTTGGAGAAACATTACAGTCTTAAATCGAGCAACGATCCAGGAACTTATGGTGCATAAATTAAACTGAGCAGCAGAGGTGAGTGGGATTCTAAACCCACCTCTCCGAAGAGACTGGAGCCTTAAACCAGCGCCTTAGACCACTCGCTTACGCTACCAGATGTGGTTTATATTGCTTCCAAAGCATGGCAAATCTAGGGGTGTTTATCATTAGTCAGAACTTACCTGTCCTTGAGAACAGGCTGTTGTCGGTCTAAAGGGTAAAAGGTAAAACCATGTCGGCGGTTTTACGCGCATGAGTCATGACAGATGTCGTGATCCATATCCATGACATTCCGTGAACAATTTTTAACACTTTTTTTAGTGGTGTAAGGCACCAGTCTCTTCAAGGGCGCGAGTACGTAGTATCTTTTTGTACGGTTATTATGATACAAAATACAAGAAGCATGCGAATGCAATAACAAGTTCAAATTTAATTCGTATATTGCTCCGGAGCACATGGTCCTCATCAACCTCTTAGAATTGGAATATACCCCAATGTTGTCCTCTCCAATCTCCTGAAAACGAGTTTCTGCCTCCACTGACCACGCTACCAGGCATAAAACGCTCCCATAACGTTTTTTCAAATCTTTGAGGAAACAATTTACTTTAAGGGGCTGACACTGTCAGTTGCTATTCATTCATCCTTTGCAGGGTCAATTGTATGTCTATTATTTTTGACGTTGCCATGGCAACCATCAAATTTTATGTAGTTTTGGTTTTAACACAATTTTGTATTTTTGTCAGTGTTCTTTACCAGTTTGTAGAAACTCGCGAATTCGTACGTTTCTAAAGTATTGTGGCTTGATTTTACATTAATTTCTGGTAGTTTTTGACTTTTGAAATAATAGGGAAATCCAAGATGGCGAATCCGAGATGGCGGTTGAAATGGCGTCATTTGACGTCAAATGACGTCATAATCTTCAGAAATGGTATCATCTTGTAGAGGAAGCTCAGGGCTATCTAATCGAGGTAAATTTATTTCGCCGCGCTCTAAAAAAACGAAATCCAAGAAGTGGAGGGGAGGGGGCATGGTTCCATCAATCCCCCCCTCTGTTTGTACTATGGTGGAGATATGAGTTGGCTTGTATGTCCAAGAGTTAAGGCTGATGGCGTTTTTTGTTATGAGATTTTCATAGCAAAAAGTGTTTTTTATCTTTTTTTTTTTTTTCACATTTATAGTGACTGAGATACTACGCGCGCTTTGATTGGTCAGAAATCTATCGTTATTGTACCGACAAACAACTGGTTTCAGACAGCACTGCAAAAGAACTGGACACTTAGAACACTAACGTGCGCATAAGCTTTATACATATTTTCCGCTTTCCCTGCCTGAGATATCAAAATCACGAATAGCTTCAACATATACGTAGAGTGTTGTTGAGAACAACAGGACTAGAATATAATACTTGACCTTTTTTTCATGGCAAAAATTAAAAGCCGTTTCTGTTTACGCTTGAGTTTAGAAGAAAGAGGGCTTTCAACGACTGACTGACTGATCAATTTGGGTTATTAAGAAACTTGGTAAAAGATTTCTTTTGAGTTAACGATGAATTAAGTTTCCATTAAGCTTTCAAGTAATAGTTGATCATTCAGCAAAATCAGAGGAACACGGACTTCATAGCTTTCAACATAAGTAAATAAATTCCCGAAGCAGTGTTTTTAGAACCAACCTCTTTTCCACTTGAAAAACCTTTTAAAGTCATCGTTGAATAACTCCGCCAAGGTCTTAAGAAGCGCATGAAGTTTGCACTACTAATGCACTAATGCACTCTCTGTCTTTCATCGATAACCTTTTCCTTTCCTTTCCTTTCCTAAAACATTTATAACGCTAAATTTTTTAGTCGCTTTGCTTTGCGGATCTTGTGTGCTGCGCTGAGCTTATGCTTTCATTCTTTCAGCTTATGTCAATGGTTTGCCGCATCCTGAATAAAATTGTTTAAAATAAGCAACTTGATCTCGAAAGTACGATAAATTTTCTCCTCTTTGACAAAAATGTTCCATAGCTATTTTATAAAAACGATAAATCACTCTTTCCATGGATTTAATGGCGCAATAAACCTCGCGGGATGTTGGGACAATACTCAAAAAGCTTGCCAATCACTCGGCTAACGGCTCGAGGTTTACAAACTTTTCTCGTAATCTCCCAACATCCCGCGTGGTTTATTTGGGCTATCATGACGCTTTCTGCAAATAAAGAAACTTGGCAGCCGTGGGATTCGAACCCACGCCTCCGAAGACACTGGTGCCTTAAACCAGCGCCTTAGACCGCTCGGCCACGCTACCAGATATGGAGGGCTAAGCCATTCTAACGAGTTTGTCATTAGAAGTTTTTTTTATTAGAACAGCTGATTTATTGGTTGCAGTTGATTTTAGACCAAGAAAAAAATATGCCACAAGATACTTTAAATGTGATAAATGTAATAATATACTTTATTGAATTTCTTACATGTACAACAAAAAGAAAGAAAAAACAATAGCACCAGCAACAGTGGAGCAGAAAACAGCACGATGTCGGAATTGATATTCAACCCCCATAAATATTAACAAAATAGTAATAATAATTATAATCGTAGAGGTAGTAGTAAAAGTAGTAACGATTATCATATAATATTATTTACAGTCAAGTTAATTTAGAATGACTTCATTAACTAACCCCCTCACTACTTGGAAGATTTTTAGACAGGGTTTTATTATCATAAAAATCTAAAAGCCTCCTTTTAAAAGTATGAAATGAGTCCACACTTTTTATATCCGCTGATAGTTTGTTCCAAGAATGGATAGACCTGTAATAAAACGAATGTTTTAAGTAATTTGTTTTGCGTGTGGTATTTGGTAATTTAATTCACTCGAATTACGCGTTTTCTGCCGACCTACAGCCTGACAAAAAAAGTCTTGGTGATCCAGATCAGCATGGCCTGCTCTAGCATTGTAGATAAGTACCAAATATTGAAAGAGAAACATTGTAAGATCGACAAGACAGGTGCCGCTATTTATAGTTAATAAAATAGTTACAGTTTCGTATTAGCCTTAAATCGAGCTATAAACGACCAGGGTACTCATGATGCAAAATCGAATCTTGGCAGCGGTGGGATTCGAACCCACGCCTCCGAAGAGACTGGTGCCTAAAACCAGCGCCTTAGACCACTCGGCCACGCTACCAGATGCTCTTAACATTTGTCCAAAGCATCGCAAATCTAGGGGCTCTTATCATTTATTAGTAATGACCGGTCAATTCGAGAAAACGGGTTGTTGTCGGTCTAAAGGGCTAAAGGTAAAAAGCAGTTCTGCGTGGTTACCTGCGCATGAGTCATGACTGACCCATATTCATAACGCATTCCGCGAACAATTTTTTTTTATTTTTATTTTAGAAGGTAAGTTGAGGCCAAAACTCTCTTTTAGGACGATGGAGAGGACGACATTGGGATATATTTTATTTTTTGTGTTTCTTCTAGTAGCGAATGTTCCAATACGATGTGTTTCAGAGCCGTTATACGAATTTTATTCTAATAAATTATATTGGCAATGAATACAAATATATCTAACTTGATAGCAACAAACAAAAAAAAGAGCTAAAAAGAAGAAGAAGAGAGAAAGAGAGAAAACGAGAGAGAGAGAGAGAGAAAGAGAGAAAGAGAGAAAGAGAGAAAGAGAGAAAGAGAGAAAGAGAGAAAGAGAGAAAGAGAGAAAGAGAGAAAGAGAGAAAGAGAGAAAGAGAGAAAGAGAGAAAGAGAGAAAGAGAGAAAGAGAGAAAGAGAGAAAGAGAGAAAGAGAGAAAGAGAGAAAGAGAGAAAGAGAGAAAGAGAGAAAGAGAGAAAGAGAGAAAGAGAGAAAGAGAGAAAGAGAGAAAGAGAGAAAGAGAGAAAGAGAGAAAGAGAGAAAGAGAGAAAGAGAGAAAGAGAGAAAGAGAGAAAGAGAGAAAGAGAGAAAGAGAGAAAGAGAGAAAGAGAGAAAGAGAGAAAGAGAGAAAGAGAGAGAAAGAGAGAAAGAGAGAAAGAGAGAAAGAGAGAAAGAGAGAAAGAGAGAAAGAGAGAGAAGAGAGAAGGAGAAAGAGAGAAAGAGAGAAAGAGAGAGAGAGAGAGAGAGACAGAGAGAAAGAGAGAAAGAGAGAAAGAGAGAAAGAGAGAAAGAGAGAGAGAAAGAGAAGAGAGAAAGAGAGAGGAGAGAGAGAGAGAGAGAAAGAGAGAAAGAGAGAAAGAGAGAAAGAGAGAAAGAGAGAAAGAGAGAAAGAGAGAAAGAGAGAAAGAGAGAAAGAGAGAAAGAGAGAAAGAAACGTTAAAAAGGCGTGGGTATTTGCTACGCTAACTGCGTATTTGCTACGGTAGGAATTACTTACCAGGTAGGTATTTGCTACATTGGTAGGTATTTGATACGGTAGCAAATACGTATGGTAGGTATTTGCTACAAATAATGCGTATTTGCCACAGTCGCAAATACGGAGGGGTGGGTATTTGTTACCAAAAGTGGGTATTTGCTACCGTAGCAAATATGGAGGGTAGGTATTTGCAACCAAACATGCGTAATTGCTACGGTAGCAAGTACCGAGGGGTTGGTATTTGCTACTCAAAGTAGTTTAAGGTTAGGTGCGCTCTATTGCTCTATATTTGTTCGGAATGAAAATATGCATTAACCGTTATTTCCTCGTTTCTACACTTAGATTGGGAAACTCCGTCTTTAATCTCTGGAAATAAACGGCTTTGTGAGGAGGAAAATGTGTTGGTTCTTTCGAAAGGGGGGAGAGGAAGTTAACTTATCTACTTTCACACCTTTGCCCGTTTTCTCCCTGTTATCATATTTTATTGCGTAGCTTACTTCGTTGACAAGTGATCAGTCAAGAACGTGTCAAATTTACTGATGCTTTGAGGAAAACGATAAAGCAATAAAGGGGTGAAATGGAAACTTCAGGTTTGTTACTCTTATGGCCATTTACGAAAACATTGATTTTGACCCACATATGGCTGCTGAATAACGAAGAGTTTATTTTGAACTTCCAGGGGCTTGAAACTAATTTGCAAAGACTTTGCCTTTCAGTTAGAGCAGTTCGGTAAAGATTACGACAAGCGCGTTGATCTACGTACTGGTTATCGTATTCTTAATCAGAAGAGTAGGGATCGTTTTGGCCTTACACGGACTTGAAACTGAGCTGCCGAGGCATTGATTATGATCTACATAAGCTTGATTCTGAAACACGCAGAGGTTATTTTTAAGTTAAATGACCTTGAAACTAAATTGCAGAGATCTTGCCATCGAGTTAGAGCGGCTCCGTAAAGATTACAAGCGCATTACTCTATGTCACTGTATTAAAGGAGATTACGAGAAGATTACAAGAAGATTACGAGAAGCGCGTTGGTCAAGGTTATTGTTTTCTTAGTCAGTAAAGTCAGGATGGGTAGTGTTCACTTTACACCGGCTTGATACTGAGCTATGGAGACATTGATTTTGACTTACATGGGCTCAATTCTGAATAACGCAGATGGTATTTTTGAGTCCAATGGGCTTGAAACTAAATTGCAAGGTCCTTGCCTTTCAATTACAACGGCTCAGTAGAGATTAGGACGAGCGTGTTAGTGTAGGTAACTGCACTCTTAGTGAGCAAAATAGAGGTTGTTGTGGAGTCAGACATACAGCTGCGGAGACATTCATTTAGATCTGAATAAGCTGGAATCTAAAACACAGAGAGGTTATTTTTAAATTCAAGGGGGTTGAAACTAATTTGCAAAGTAGTGAGAGCGACTCGGTAAAGATTACGACAAGCTTGTTACAGCTAGTGTAGCTAGATCCAGGTTATTGTATTCTTGGTCAGTAAAGTAGCTAGGTAGCTAAGGGGTCGTTTTGACCTCAGCCGGGCTTGATACTGAACTGTGGAGACACTGATTTTGAGATACATAATGTTGATTTGAATAACGCAGAGGTTATTTTTGAGTTTTAGGGGCTTAAAACTAAATTAAGACAAAGAAAGGATTGCCTGTAAAGACTCGGTATATATTACGACAAGCGCGTTGGTTTAGGTTATTGTATTCTTAGTAAAGTAGGGTTCGTTTCGGACTTACACGGACTTGATATTGAGCTGCGTAGACATTGATTTTGACCAACATGGGTGATTCTGAAACACGCAGAGGTTATTTTTTAATTGAGTTAAATGGCCTTGAAACTAAATTGCAGCGATTTTACCATCGAGTAAGAGCGGCTCGGTAAAGATTACAACAAGCGCATTAGTCTAGGTTATTGTATTGTTAGTCAGTAGAATAGAGGTCGTTTTTTACCTTAGTCGGGCACGATACTGAGCTGTGGAGACGATGGTTTTGACCTACATAGGCTTGATTCTGAAACACAGAGAGGTTACTTTTAAGTTCAAGGAGCTTGAAACTAAATTGGAAAGACCCTATGTTTTAGTTGGAGCGGCTAGGTAAGGATTACGAGAAGCGCGTTGGTTTAGGTTGTTGTGCTTAGAGGTCGTTTTGTGGACTTAGAGCGGGGTTGCCACTAGTTGCGCAGACTTTGATTTACCCACACAGGCTTGATTCAGCGCAAACTACTTAAAGTCTAAATTTCAGAGACATTGATCTTTAGTTAAATCAACAGGTTTAAGATTTTAGCACATGTTGGCTATGTACATAGTCTGTAAAATATAGCTTGGTTTGAACTGAGATGGCATCGACATTTTCATGCAATTCTGCGACCTCTGAGCTAGTTTAAAGCGACAGGTTACTCCATTTCCTGTCAAAAGCGCAAAATTTCTTGAGTATTAGCGTCGGTATTTTTTTACACAGTATCGTGTAAACATGAAGTTGCAATTAACACTTTGCTTCTTCTCAGTTTGACGCATGATCATTGGTCAACTAACATCGCGAATCCAAAGCAATATTAAAGCATTTTCCCGAACTTTAAGGTACCATGCACTTTTTCAAATATCCCTTATATTAAATGCCATGTATGTGGAAATTAGGGAACATTTCAAAAAAGTGTTCGCCGTTCATCGTTGAGTTATTGATATGTTAATTAGAAATATAAATTATACTTAAATTATTGCGTTCCGTTCATTTGTTAGTTTTGACATTTTGTGTCGAAAAGAAAACTAGAGACGGTGTAATAAACATTTAAGCGTTGGAGATGAACATTCTTATCAGAAGATTTAATTTGATTGACGTTAATCATTGGATGGTTTAATCGTTGAATTAATGATGGCGGTGTTACGCCGTAAAAATGAAGCTACTAACGCAAAATGTAGCAACGCGAGATGTAACAACTTTTGACGCATAATGTAATATTAGCTCGAATTGTAACAACTTTTGACACAAAATGTAACAATTTCTTTGACGCGAATTATAACGTTTTAATTCAAAATGTGAAAACCTCTTCAACACGAAACGTGACAACTCAAAATGTAACAACTCTGCTCTTAATGTATAAAGGACGAAATTCAGATACTGTATTATCGTTCTTCTCTAGCTTAGCAACCCCTGTCAGTCAAATTATACAAATCTACCTGTTATATGACCAGTTCAAAATTTTAAAAGAACGTGTTAATCAAACCAGGTCCGTGTCTCTCCGTCCGTGCTCTAAGGACGCACATGAACTTTATATCTTCCAACGTTAAACAAACAACAACAAATACATAACATGTACGAAGGCACGAATAATTACTACTACCTGACAGTCACGGTTGGAGGCGTTAGAAGTCACCTGACTTTAGAAAACTGCTTGTCCACTACCTTATCACAAAAAAGTGATCACTTACAGGAAGTGGTAGCTTAAGGGAAGTGATCGTCAGGAAAGAGTTGACTTTATTGGATAAAATCATATGGTTTCGAAAGGTCAACGTTTTTACTCGACCTAAAATATCTTGAGGGCATAGAATGTAGAGCGGTAGAACAACTCTCTTACTCTTGTTAAATTGCTATTTCAATTTAATTTTTGGATTTTGTTTAATGATGGGGAAAGCAATTTTACATTGTAAGTAAAAGCAAGGGAAAGTAAGTAGTATAAGTTGTTTAAATAACCATTCTTCAGGTACAAGAGAACTCCCCCTGTGTTTATGTAGCGTTTAACAGTGGCAAGGAAGACACTACATTTCGGCCATATCCACGTAATCTGACAACCGCTTCTGCGTAACTTGTCGTCTAACAATTCTAAAAGCTTGGGAATATAATGACCCTTCGCTCCTCTTGCCCGCTTTACCTCTATTAGTATCGATAGTAACATGAACAGCGGTTTATTAATTTAGAATCCGAAAAAAACATACTTCATAAGGTTTAGACCGTCAAAGGATAATATTGGCTAAAACTGTGCTAAGGGTTGTTGTGGCTAATTTTAGCCACACTTACACAGTGATTAGAACTCTACTTGTAATAATATATCGAAAGAGTTGTTACATTTTGCGTTGTTACATTTCGTGTTATAGAAGTTGTCACATTTTGCGTTGAAAAGTTATTATTCGCGTCAAACAAATTGTTACATGTTGCGGCAAAAATTAATACATTTCTCGTTAATGTTACATTTTGCGTTAGTTGTTACATTTTGCAGCGTAACATCGGTGACTAATTTTACTTAAAAAGCGCTCGAGTACAATGTAGAGGTGTTCTCTCGTTTAAGCGTCACTGTTTGAAATGGAGATCAGTTGCTCCAGAAACCTTAACCGTGGTTGAACAGTACAGAAAATATAAGGACAGCGGATATTTTCAAACAGAATCAAGGGCTCGTTGAGCCTGTGACTGTTTTTGAATCCGGCGAATCCGTGAATTACCCTCAACTTAGTACACACTCACATGCGTATTAAGGACACAGAGCTCCCAGTGTTGCAGTTTGGTATTTGCCTGTTGTGATGGTTAGATGTGCTCAGAGATATTAAAACCTGATAAAGCTACTCCCCAAAGTAGCACTTAGAGTTTTATTTCACGTTGTTTTGCACATCCGGATCTTAAGTGCACGCAGAGCTGACTGATCATCGAATCTTTTGTTCCCTTACATTGAAAACTTCACCGTCGTTATCCCCACATAATGCAGACTTATATGACTCAATATTGGGATTATAAAATGTTAATTCTGATCAAATCACTATGATCAACTTTCCCTCTTGTTTTCTTCGAACAACTGAAAAAGTCTAGTTTTGGAACGAAATAGTGGACGTTAAAGCCGGTTTCACTACGACATAATCACAAGCATAAGCATAGCAGTAACAGGGGCGTCCACAGCACAAGCATTAGCACAAGCATTAGCACAGGCACGTGACAGTGAAGACGAGCACAACACAAGCAAAAGAGTAAGCACAAGAAGAACAAACGTTCTTGTGCTTCTTGTGCTTGTGCTTATGCTTGTGTCAAGTGAGAATTTGCCGCTGTGATCGCGCGCATTAGCATGAGCGAAAGTCCGTCTTATTATTTTACTGTATCGAAAAGGTATGGAACCGGAAAAAGGCAATTATCAAATCTACGCATGCCTACGTACTTATGCGTGTGTTAAGGGCGTCCTAACTTCCGTCATGCTTATTCTAATGCTTGTTCTTGTGTGGTATAAAAAGTCCAAACTTAATTTAAGGCATTAAAAACGTAAAGAGAAATCAAGCAGCAAATACCAACTTATGTTTCTAAAGAAAAGTGCGCGTCAATTCGGCCAGAACCAGTTCTAACGATCCTTAGAACTAACGCTTTTTATTTATAGACGGCCTAGTTCTACTGGTCAGTTCTAGCAAATGGTAAGCTCTTTAAGTAAAATTACTAAAATTGCAGTCAGGGATAGACATCAGAAAAGAAAAACTAAGAATAAGGGATAAATTAAAGTTGCTTTACGTTACAGCGAAGTAAATGTTTAAATCCGAGCATTTTCCAAAAAGGACACCTCCGTCAGTCACGTATATCACGAGGTCAGGCACGTAGTCTTAGGTGTTTTTGAGGACGTATTGTTTTCAGTGCCCCTCCCTAAAGCCGCGGAGTATGTCACTAAGCTGTGATGCGATGATATAGAACGTGATTTAGACACTACTGATCATGACATCCAGAACATCAAATCTCGCCCCCTCAAATAAGTAGAATTTAATTTTACACTTTAATGCTATTTTTTGCCACATACCCTGGCTACTAGTACAAGACACGGAGCACGTATTACATATGCTCGCCAGCTATCCCACGCCTGGGATAAAATAATCCCACGCCTAGGATAAAAGATTTCTTTCGAGTTAACGATGAATTTAGCTCCCATTAAGCTCTCAAGTATTAGCTGATCATGCAGCAAAATACAGAGAAACACGGACTTCATATAGCCTTCAACGTATGTAAATAAATTTCCGAAGCAACGTTTTTAGAACTAACCTTTATTCCATTTGCAGAAATTTTTAAAGTTATCGTTGAATAACTTCGCCAAGGTCTTGATAAGCTCATGAAGTTTGTACTACTAATGTACTAATGCACTCTCTGTCTTTCATCGATAACCTTTTCCTTTCCGGTCCTTTCCTTTCCTAAAACATTTATAGCGCTAAATGTTTTCGTCGCTTTGCTTTGCGGATCTTGTGTGCTGCGCTGAGCCTATGCTTTCATTCTTTCAGCTTATGTCATTGGTTTGCCGCATCCTTTCATAAAATATTTGAGAATAAGCAACTTGATCTCGAAAGTACGATAAATTTTCTCCTCTTTGACAAAAATGTTCCATAGCTATTTTATAAAAACAATAAATCACTCTTTCTATGGATTTAACGGCGCAATAAACCACATAAGATGTTGGGGCAATACTCAAAAAGCTTGTAAATCACTCGGCTAACGGCTCGAGGTTTACAAGCTTTTCTCGTAGTCTCCCAACATCCCGTGTGGTTTATTGCGCAGTGAAACGCATAGAGAGAGTGGTTTATTGCTTAACTAACTACTTCTGTATACTTCCCTTATACTTTTGATTGATAGCAGCTAGCCAAGACTGTTTGCGCTATCATGACGCACACTGCAAACAGAAAAAGAAACTTGGCAGCGGCGGGATTCGAAACCCCGCCTCCAAAGAGACTGGTGCCTTAAATCAGCGCCTTAGACCACTCGGCCACACTACCAGATATGGAGGCCCTAGCAATTCTAACCAGTTCGCATTTCACTAGAACTGAATCTTTGGTTGCCGTTGATTTAAGACCAAGAAAAAAATATGCCACAAATGATTAAAAGAAGAACATTGTAAGATCGACAAGACATAAAAGTGCCGCTATTCATAGTGAATAAAATAGTCACAGTTTTGTATTAGTCTTAAATCGAGCTATATGCGACCAAGGTCCTCATGATGTAAAAATGAAACTTGGCAGCGGTGGGATTCGAACCCACGCCTCCGAAGAGACTGGTGCCTAAAACCAGCGCCTTAGACCTCTCGGCCACGCTACCAGATGCGCTCAATCATGGCCCAAAGCATTGCAAATCTAGGGGCGCTAATCATTTATCAGTACTGACTAGGTCGAGACAACAGGTTGTCTTCTGTCTAAATGGTAAAAGCCAAAAGGCAGGTCTGCGTGGTGCACATGAGTCATGACGGATGCGGTAACACATATTCGTAACGCATTCCGCGAACATCTTTTACTTTATATGGTCAAATGAGGAAAAATATATTTTTTAGGACAATGGACAAGACGACATTGGGATATGTTTTAGTTTTTGTGTTCTTTGTAGTAGAGAATGTCGCAGTACGATGTGTTTCGGTGCCGTTATACGACTCTTATTTTAATAAACTCTAGTGGGAATTAAGAGTGCCCGCCTGTAAAAATCAGACAAATTCTTAATTTCGCGGCAAGGGTCGAAAATTCGATTTCGCTCATATTCCTATGGTAGATAAGCTAGGGTATGACAAAAACTACTGGATAGTTTTTTTGGCAAAATATCCTTTTATTTCAAAGAAATATGCAAATTACCAAATTCCGTTAAAATCGTCATTTGACGCACCAATTTATTAAACAAGTTTGAGAGCCTTGCATGCAAAACCACATCATTCTTCCGTCTTTAAAGCACTCAAATATTTTTGTGCAATGTTTAATTGTGCACTGGGTCGATTTTAGGTAATATTGCGGTTTTTGTTGGGTACAAAATAATTAAATTTCGAAGACATGTATTTCATTTACTTAAAAGTACTTCGTAAAAATAATCGATTTTCACCATGTGCGAAACCCTCCAATGGATTAAGCTTCTGGTGGTTGAATTGCAGAAGGATAGTCTACAGATTCCTCTAAAAATTTCTTTGGGCAAATGATTATGAGCGACGCGAGAGCTTTTCAAAGTACGTTAAAAATGCAGATATTTGACCATCCGTAGTCAAATTTCAATTTACGGGTTAGACATATATTTTAGCACGCGCCACATGTCTTGAGCTATATTAAGTTGAAATAGACACAAAGCTGATAATTTCGAAATGTTCTAACCTTACTTGCTGTAAAAGGCAGGTCCAAAAGCCCATTTGACGAGTTTCCGTCACCATTCGTCGCACATAAAGCAGAAGTTTGCTTTTGTTTACATAACGTCCAATGTACATCGCCAACTGTCAACTTATTTAATGGTCGAAAACCATGAATTTATGACCCTCTTTCGACACATGCTCACCACTACATCTTAGTCAAAAACGGCTAAGTGATTTGTAGATAGTTGCTTGCTTCGCACTACACCAAAACATTACGTTTGATCATCGTTTGATCTATTGCTGCTTGAATCCTTGCTTGCAGCGGTTCGTTGTTTGTCCATGACGCAATGCTTAATCCCATTTTAGGGGGTAGGGGTAGGGCAATTTCTACGCTAATACGTAAGGGTCCGTAAGGCTTGGAACCACAGGGAGCACGCAATCTTGTTGAGTAGGAAGAGATTACATTAAGCAATGAAAAGAATGAATAGTCCACCATTGCCCGTGTTGTCATCTTTTACTAGACAACCGCTACCTACACACCCTGCGTAAATACTGTAACGCTAAACTCGTACCTAGGTCTTTTCGCTCTGTGCAATTATTTTTGGTTTACATATGATACAGTGGGCTACCCTCGGGGAAATGGGAGGTGGCCGCTTAACAGGGGCTGGCCGCTTAATAGAGGTTGGTGTACCTTGAATATTTTTTCACCATCGGGTTATAAATTTTTAAGTGAACATGGCGTCAATTCAGGACAATCATTATAGACGTCATTCTCGAAGACTCAGGAGCAGTTATTGGGAGCGGGGAAAAGTCTAAAGGGGTGAGAAAAAAGTTCGGGCGAAGACCCTTTTAGACCTTTTCCCCGCCCCCACCAGCTGCCCCAGAGTCTCCGAGAATGACGTCTATCATGATTGGCTTGAATTGACTCCATGTTCACTGAGAAATTTAGCTAAATTTTTAACCCGATAGTGAAAAAGTATTCAAGGTACATCAACCTCTATTAAGCTGCCAACCCCTATTAAGCGGCCACCTCCTATTTCCCCGAGGGTAGCCCACTGTATTATATGTAAACCAAAAATAATTGCACAGAGCGAAAAGACCTAGGTACGAGTTTAGCGTTACAGTATTTACGCAAGGGGTGTAAGTAGCGGTTGTCTAGTAAAAGATGACAACACGGGCAATGGTGGACTATTCATTCTTTTCATTGCTTAATTTAATCTCTTCCTACTCAACAAGATTGTGTGCTCCCTGCGGTTCCAAGCCTTACGGACCCTTACGTATTAGCATAGAAATTGTCCTACCCCTACCCCCTAAAATGGGATTAAGCATTGCGTCACGAACAAACAACGAGCCGCTGCAAGCAAGGATCCAAGCAGCAATAGATCAAACGATGATCAAACGTAATGTTTTGGTGTAGTGCGAAGCAAGCAACTATCTACAAATCACTTAGCCGTTTTTGACTAAGATGCAGTGGTGATCATATGTGTCGAAAGAGGGTCATAGATTCATGGTTTTCGACCATTAAATAAGTTGACAGTTGGCGATGTACATCGGACGTTATGTAAACAAAAGCAAACTTCTGCTTTATGTGCAACGAATGGTGACGGAAACTCGTCAAATTGGTTTTTGCACCTGCCTTTTACAGCAAGTAAGGTTAGAACATTTCGAAATTATCAGCTTTGTGTCTATTTCAGCTTAACATAGCTCAAGACATGTGGCGCGTGCTAAAATATATGTCTAACCCGTAAATTGAAATTTGACTACGGATGGTCAAATATCTGCATTTTTAACTTACTTTGAAAAGCTCTCGCGTCGCTCATAATCTTTTGCCCAAAGAAATTTTTAGAGGAATCTGTAGACTATCCTTCTGCAATTCAACCACCAGAAGCTTAATCCATTGGAAGGTTTCGCACATGGTGAAAATCGATTATTTTTACGAAGTACTTTTAAGTGAAAAAAATACATGTCTTCGAAATTTAATTATTTTGTACCCAACAAAAACCGCAATATTACCTAAAATCAACCCAGTGCACAATTAAACATTGCACAAAAATATTTGAGTATTTTAAAGACGGAAGAATGATGTGGCTTTGTATGCAAGGCTCTCAAACTTGTTTAATAAATTGGTGCGTCAAATGACGATTTTAACGGAATTTGGTAATTTGCATATTTCTTTGAAATAAAAGCATATTTTGCCAAAAAAAAAAAAAACTATCCAGTAGTTTTTGTCATGCCCTAGCCTATCTACCGTAAAAATATGAGCGAAATAGCATTTTCGACCCTTGTCGAGTTATTTTCATATTTATGGACAGGGACTCTTAATATGTACAAATGTACCTGACATAGAAAGAGAACAAAAACAAAAAGTGAAAAAAGAAGAAACAAACAAGCAAACAAAGAAAAGAGAATAATTCCGAAAAGAGAAAGCCCGAACAGGACGAGAAAAACAATGCGAGACGCTTCCCAGAATGATATATATTAAACAGTTATGATTATGAGCTCGAGATTTCTATCACGTGATAGTTGACGAGGGCCTAGCCCGAGTCAAATATCGTCCGATAGAAATCGAGATCGAATAATCTAATTGTTTTAGTATAAATCTACTAGTCGTTCAAAACTAAATCTAAATCCTCTTCATAGACACTTCGAAAACGCCAAGAAGCGGTCGTAATTTTGTTTACGAGGACACACTGCTACGCTACTCACTATCTATCACAGATTAGTATAAATCTACTAGCGTTCTATCACGAATGCCGTCCTCTGTTGGCTACGCTACTCACGTTCTATTCTTTGATAGATAGTAAGTAGCGAAGCAGGGTGCGCCGGGGGCCGCCTCTTTGTGTTTTCGAAGTGTCTGTGAATAGTATTTATTTAAAGTTTTGAACGACTAATGGATTTATATTAAAACAATTGGATTATTCGCTTTCGATTTCTATCCGTGATAGTTGACTCGAGCTACGCCCTCGTCAACTATCAGGCGATAGAAATCTCGAGCTCGCAATCTAATTGTAAATAGATAGTGAGTAGTGTAGCCAATCGCAGAACGGCATTCGTGATAGAACGCTGGTAGATTTATACAAAATATATACTGAATATATTGGACTGACTTGTGAATATGGTGAAGTCTCATTTAATGATTTCATTTTGAAACAGACTGTTGTTATTCTTTGACACTACATCATGTACAAGTTGATTTAATAACAATGTCCCAGTTCCAATCAAAATTAATTATTATCCCTTTTAAAAGTTATAAGGAGTCTGTGTAAACAACATGTTATTTGATTTTTGTATTTCTTTTCTATTTCGAGCCGTGTGGGTTCGAGCCCTGGCTGGGAACACTGTATTGTGTCCTTAGGCGGGACACTTTACTCTCACAGTGCCTCTATCCATTTAGGTGTGTACATAGGTACTGGCAAATTTAATGTTGGGAGGTAACCCTGCGATGAACTAGCATCCCATCCTGGGGGTAGTAGAAATCCTACTAGTCGCTTGATGTTACAGAAACTGGAATAAGCGCTGGCCTGATGGGCCGCTTGGCACATATGAAGACTTTACTTCCACTTCTCAGTTGCCGTTTGCTTCTTTTTCAGAACAAGTGCTTGTGCAAAACGTTTCATATGAAAACGACTTAATTTTCATGAGAACGAACGTACAGGTGACATGCATTTTCACACGAACAGTTTCGCACAAAGGCTTATTTTGCCACTGACAGAAGCAAAAGTAAAGTTGGGATTGGCCTATTCATCCATGAGCTGGCTCAGGGAGCCTTTGATTATCACAACAAAATTAAAAAAAAAGAACTATTTGTCATAAAGAGTGTTTTTAATCTTTAAGGAAATGGCATTATTAATATTAACAGTAATAAAAAAAATATTTAACTCTGCGAAATGAAACCAACCCTATCTTCCACAACGATATTTGGCGTCTAAAATAAATCAATTCCATTCGATGACAACATCCAAAAAAACCTAAGTCACGGAGATAATTTTCTGAAATAATTTTACTCAGGCTTTGTATTTTTGTAAGTTTTGTGAATAAATTGTCAATGTATCCCTTTATATTTTTAGCCTTCATACTACAAGGCTATAAAATTTCTGTCTCACCTCCGCCGTCGGAATCGTCATCCTCATCATCTTCATCGCTATACATTAATTCATCTCTGACTGTGCTAACGCTAACCTTTGCTTCAATAGCATTTCCATCGGGTTTAATCCCCTCTGAAAAACGACAAATATTAAGACGTTAACGTTATTTCATTGTTGAGTGGTTTCATTACTGTTCAGAGCGTTTTTATAATCAAATATATCCCAGTGACATCCCTTTGGCGAGGAAAGGGGCTTGAGCTTACTTTATTTTGTTTATTGAAGAAGTATGGTTGATCCTCGCAGTTATAAACAAAAGTTAAGCACTTGTGAAATTAAAGCCTCAAAAAACAAACAAACAAACAAACAAACAAAACAAAACAAAACAAAACAAAAACAAAAACAAAACAAAAAATCCGGCGTTTTAATACAACTGAGAAGTTTACGCTCCGTTTGAAGCTTTTAGCCCTAAAAAACTTCAGAACAGCAAAATAATGAAAACCGAAAAAGGCTTCAAATACATCTTTCCTCAGCGAACTTAAGATTGTTAAACGAAGACTTTTTTTAATCATTCTAGCAATTGCTTCCCCTAAAAGGCCGTAGCGTTCTTGATGTACACGAAAAAACATGTGACTCAAATGCTAGTTTAGAATTAATATATATATATATAAAAAAGACACTCAACAATGCTCTTAAAAATTGAAGATGAGTAATTAAAAGAAAAATTACCGTCTGGTCGTGATAAAAGAAGACCCCAAACCGGCTGCAAAAGAGTTACGAAACACAGTAGAAAGATAGCTTTGGCAATCATTTTTGTATCGTGGATCTTGCTTCCGCAGAGTCTTTATTGTACTAATGCATTCGTTCTCTACTTTACAATTTATTGTTCGTACTCGCACATGTCAAACAGCCATATCAAGGCTTTGGCTGAACTTGGTTGCGTCCCGAGGTTGCATAACAATGTCAACATTGACATAGTTATGCAACCTCGGGACGCAACCAAGTTCAGCCAAAGCCTTGATATTAAAGTAAGAAGTAATATAAACTTCACAGGATCGATGTCCATTACGAAAAAAAAAAGATTCTAATTACTTAATGATATTTGAGGCTACTAGATCTTCATGAACGCGTAGCGAGGGCTCGTGACTTTTTCCTCTCTTTTCCCCGGTCATTATATTATTCTGTAGCTATTAAAACAACCTAACAAACTGACAGTCAAAGTTGTTTCTTCAATACAGAGTTCTTATCCTTCTCCTCAGTATTTCATTGGTTGAGAAAATAGACGTGTTCAGTACAGGCACCTCTGAGATGCGTTCCAATCACAACCTTTGATGTTGCCCCATAGAAACAGCGTGGTTTATTGGGATTTCTAAGCCTTGATGTCGTCTTGTGCCCAAAAAACATAAAGCATGGAGAGTTTTGAGGTCGTCACTTATTCTTATGGTTTTTTTTACACTTGTGTTTTTAACTATAATTATTTGGATACCTTTTCATGATGGCATCATTATAAAGACCTTGATGACTATGTGTGTCTGCTCCATCTCTTATATGGGTTTCAATATATCTCGCGTGGTTTCTTTTTTGCCAACCGCCACCTATTTAATATTGCTACAAGATAATCAACAAATTAATCCCAACTTTTTCTTTCCTGGTGTTTTAATCTTTTTCGCTTATTTACGACGTCATCCACTAGCTTTAGCAGGCAGTCCAATGCAACTCACTTACTCACACATTCGCTGGAGACGAGCCATTGCGCCAATGCGCCGTCCATGCTCCTGATATAGCTATTTGTTGAGAAATTTCTGAAGCGAAAGGCGCTTGTCAATTATCAACATCTAACTGGGTCTGTATTGTTACTTATGTTGATGACTTATGGTAACTACCCGTGACTGTTTGCGCTATCATTACGTTCACTGCAAAAAAAAAAAGAAGAAACTTGGCAGCGGTGGGATTCGAACCCACGCCTCTGAAGAGACTGGTGCCTTAAACCAGCGCCTTAGACCACTCGGCCACGCTACCGGATATAGAGTACTATATTTCATCACTAGAAATTATTGGCTGCTGTCGATTTCAGACCAGGAAGAAATATGCAACAAACTCTTGAAAGATAAACGTGGTATGATTAATAAGACACAAACGTGCTACTTGTAGCAGCTAATGAAAAGTAACTTTCGTATTGAGTCTTAAATCGAAGTACTCATTATGCAAAAATATAACTTGGAAGCGATGAGATTCGACCACTCACCCACGTTACCAATGCGTTTCATACTGGGAACAAAATATGGCAAATCTAAGGGCGCTTATCATTTGTCAGAACTGACCGGCCCGAAGTTGTCGTCGGTCTAAGAGGTATCAAACAGGTGTGCGTGATTATGCACATGAGAAACCAGTGACCGATGTCGTTACTCCTATTCGTAACACTTCGTTTTTATATGGCTAGATAACTTTCAGGACGCTGAAGAGAACGACATTGGGATATATTCGAGTTGTTGTGTTCTTTCCAGGACGAATTTGGCGACCATTTGGCAATGTGATTGGAGTTATTATACAATTTTTGACCTTGCGCTAAGAATGCACCCCTCAATGCAATTCCAGTTCCCAAAAATTTTTTTTCTTATCACTTTTTTATTTTTTTATCATAATCACTGTAAAAAGATTAATCGTGGCAGCGGTGGGATTCGAGACCCACGTCCCCGAAGAGACTGATGCCTTAAACCAGCTTCTTAGACCACTCGGCCACGCTACCGGACCTAAACATAAGTGAAAATTATTACAGTTGATTTTAGTGCAGTAGAGCAAAGGAAATCCTGAAGGAATCGGCAGTTTCCGAGGTGCCTTTCGCCTCTGTGTCAAAGCAAGTCTTCATGCGAAACCATTCATATAAAATGAGTTTCACCTGTATGTTCATTTTCATACAAATCAAACTCATTTTTATATAAAAGGTTTTTGCATGAAGGGCCGTTTTGCAATTGGAAAAGAGGCACAAGTGAACTCGGAAATCGCCTATTATATTGTTTAATGTGTAAGATACAAAAGCGTAATCCTGTTAGCCAGAATTAATGAAAAAGTTACATGCAGTCATCTATTAAGGCTGTTAGCGCTTTTTGCTATGAAATTTTCATAGAAAAAGGCGCTTGTTAATTATCAACATGCAACTGCGTCTTTATACCTTGCCTATGTGCATGATGGCGGCTACCCATGACTGTTTGCGTTATCATGACGTTCACTGCAAAACAAGAAACTTGGCAGCGGTGGGATTCGAAACCACGCCTCCGAAGAGACTGGTGCCTTAAACCAGCGCCTTAGACCACTCGGCCACGCTACCGGATACGGAGGGGGAATCATTTTTAACCACCTTCCATTTCACCACTAAAAGTTACTGGTTGCTGTTTATTTTAGACCAAGAAAAGATATGCCACAAAATATTAAAAGAAAAACATTACATGATCGGTGAAGCCTGCATGGTCCCCACTACCGACGGAAGCATAGGGATAAGCATAATCATAAGAAACTTGTGGGCTAGAGGGGAAGGCTGCGACCAAAGCATAAGCCGTCTGCTAATGCTTTTGCGTATGCTTACGTCTATGCTTTTTTCGCTATGTTGTCCAGTGACGACAAGCTCGGCATAAGCATAAGCATATAGGCAAAAGTATATTCCTATGCTTATGTCTGGCCGTCCCTGCTAGCGTTGTATTTCTCTTATACCTGTGGTTATGCTTATGCCTATCTGTGCGTCGAAAGTGAGGACTGGGCTTAAGACAATAAAAGTGCCGCTAGTTATATTTGAAGAAACGTTACAGTCTTAAATCGAGCAACGATCCAGGTACTTATGGTGCAAAAATTAAACTTAGCAGTAGTGGGATTCAAAACCCACGTCTCCGAAGAGACTGGAGTCGTAAACCAGAGCCTTAGACCACTCGGCCACGCTACCAGATGTGGTTTACATTGGCTCCAAAGCACGGCAAATCTAGGGGCGTTTATTATTAGTCAGAACTTGCCTGCCCTTAAGAACAGGCTGTTGTCGGTCTAAAAGGTAAAAGGTAAAACCAAGTCGGCAGTTTTACGCGTATGAGTCATGGCAGATGTCGTGATCCATATTTATTACACTCCGTGAACAATTTTTAACAATTTTTTTTAGTGGTGTAAGGCACCAGTCTCTTCAAGGGCGTGAGTTTGTATTATCTTTTTGTACGGTGATTATGATACAAAATACAAGAACGCATGCGAATGGAAGAACAAGTTCAAATTTAATTCGTATAATGCTCCGGAACACATCGTCCTCATCATCCTCCTAGAATTTGAATATATCCCAATGTTGTCCTCTCCACTCTCCTGAAAACGAGTTTCTGCCTCGTCTGATCACTTGCCGCTACCAGGCATGAAACGTCCCCATAAGGTTTTTTTCAAATTTTCGAGACAGCAATTCACTCTAAGGGGCTGAAACTTTCAGTAGCTGTTTATTCATCCTCTCCAGAAATTTTTCAGTAAGGGTTTTTTAAAACATTTGACAATAAAAATAAACGGTAAAAGTTTGCGACGTTTCGACCGCTCTTCGGCCATTATCAAGCAAGATGTAAGAAGTAAAATTTGCATAGATATATATAGCTACAAAGAGGTAAGAATGTGTCATCAAACGCACCACCTTAATCTCAGCAAACAGGACCTCATCCATCTCCTAGAAGGGGCAACAAAAGATCAACTTTTCCTGTTTAACGGTCAACTTTATGAACAGACCGACGGTGTCGCCATGGGCTCCCCGCTTGGACCCCTGCTCGCCAATGTCTTTATGTGTAGCATTGAGGAAACCCTGGATCGTGAAGGAAAGATGCCCAGCTACTACAGAAGGTATGTCGACGACACACTGACCATCATGCCTAACCAAGCATCAGCCAATAACTTTCTGGAGACTCTGAACGATTGCCACTCCTCTATTAAGTTCACAATGGAGATAGAAAATGACCGCATTCTTCCTTTCCTTGGAACGCATGCAATTGCTCAACAAATCCAACCACGTTGAGACAAAGGTTTATGTGAAGCCCACAAATTCTGGTCTGTTGTTACACTACAAGAGTCATGTTGACGATCGTTATAAACGCGGCCTACTAAAAACTATGCTGGATCGAGCGTTTCGACTTTCTTCTAACCGGACCTACTTCTCCGAAGAATGCGATCGTCTCAAGTTGTTGTTCTCCCGTTTTGAATACCCAGATGACTTAATTAATTCAACCATAACACGCTTCATTGCCATCAAAGTTTCTGAGCAACCTGTTCCTTCACCGACTAACAACAACAGTCCAGAGCCCGTTCGGATTGTCCTACCATTCAAAGACCAAGCTTCAGCTGATTTTCTTCGCACGCAACTGAAAGATCTTAGCACGAAAACAAACACCACCATCCAACCTGTTTTCATCAGCCACAAGATTGAGCGAGACCTGAAATCACGTAAAGTCAAGCCGCCGGTCGTTAACCAACAGTCCCTTGTGTACCATTTTAAATGTGACCTGTGCGATGCAGGTTATGTTGGTTTTACGCGCCGGCACTTGCACCAACGCGTCGATGAGCACAAAAACCCATCGTCATCAATTGGAAAACATTTTCGTGAGGAACATTCTTTGGCCCCTAAAGATCTTACTAATAACTTTTCGATTTTAAAGAAATGTACAACCAAGTTTGACTGTCTTATTTGCGAAATGTTTTTTATTCACAAACTGAGACCAAGTCTCAATGTACAATCTGATTCTATTCGTGCGAAAGTTTTTTAAATAATCTTACATGTTTTTATTGTTTTAAGCACTACTTTGTTAATTCTTTTACATACTTTTTACATATTTTTACTTCATTAATAATTTTCACACATTCCTACCTCTTTGTAGCTATATATATCTATGCAAATTTTACTTCTTACATCTTGCTTGATAATGACCGAAGAGCGGTCGAAACGTCACAAACTTTTTCCAGAAATTTAACTTCTCAATTGTGTGTCCATCATTTTTGACGTTCCCATGGCAACCATCAAATTTGATGTAGTTTACCCAACATTCAACTTTTTTGACACAATTTTGTACTTTTTTTCGGTTTTCTTCATCAATTTGTCAAAACTCCCGAATTTGTACGTTTCAAAAGTATTCTGGCTTGATTTTGCATTAATTTCTGGTAGTTGTTGACTTCTTAAAATAATACTGAAATCCAAGATGGCGGATCCGAGACGGCGAGTTAAATGACGTCATTTGACGTCATATGACGTCATAATCTTCAAAAATGGTATCGTCTAATCAACGTAAATTTAGTTCGCCGTGCTCTAAAAGGACGAAATCCAGAGGGGGAGGGTGGGGGAGCTGGTTCCATCAAGCCCCTTCTCTTTGTACCACGGTGGAGGTATGAGTTAGCTTGTATGTCCACGGGTTAAGGCTGATGGCGCTTTTTGTTGTGAGATTTTCATAGCAAAAAGTGCTTAATATTATTATATTTTTTTTCAAATTCATAGTGACTGAGATACTACGCGCCCTTTGATTGGTCAGAAATCTATCTTTATTTTACCAATAAACACTTGGTTTCAGACTGCACTACCAGAGAACTGGAGACTCAGAATACTAGCAAGAACATAAGCTTTTTCCATTTATTCGGTTTTCCCTGGCTGTGATATCAAAACTACGAATAGCGTTTCATTCAACATATACTAAGCGTTTTGTTCAAAATAGCAGGACCAGAATATAATGCTTGACCTTTTTTTTCCATGGCAAAAATTTAAAGCTGATTCTGTTTACGCTTGAGTTTAGAAGAAAGAGTGCTTGCTACGGACTGTGGAAGACGCAGTTCTGATATATTACAGCTGGGCATGACTGATCAATTTGGATTATTAAAAAAGATGGTAAAAGATTTCTTTTGAGTTAACGATGAATTTAGTTCCCATTAAGCTTTCAAGTAATAGTTGATCATTCAGCAAAATACAGAGAAACACGGACTTCATAGCCTTCAAGATAAGTAAAGAAATTTCCGAAGCGGCGTTTTTTGAACCAACCTTTATTCCATTTGCAAAACGTTTTAAAGTTATCGTTGAATAACTCCGCCAAGGTCTTGACAAGTGCATGAAGTTTGTACTTCTAATGAACTAATGCACTCTCTGTCTTTCATCGATAACTTTTTCCTCTCTTTTCCTTTGCTAAAACATTTACGGCGCTAAATGTTTTCGTCGCTTTGCTTTGCGGGTCCCGTGTGCTGCGCTGAGCCTATGCTTTCATTTTTTCAGCTTCTGTCATTAGTTTGCCGCATCCTTTCATAAAATTGTTGAGAATAAGCAACTTGATCTGGAAAGTACGATAAATTTTCTCCTCTTTGACAAAAATGTTCCATAGTTATTTTACAAAAAACAACAAACCACTCTTTCTATGGATTTAACGGCCCAATAAACCACTTAAGATGTTAGAACAATACTCAAAAAGCTTGCGAATCACTCGGCTAACGGCTGGAGGTGTATAAGCTTTTCTCGTAATCTCCCAACATCCCGCGTGGTTTAGTTGGACTCTCATGACGCACACTGTGAAAAAGAAACTTGGCAACGGTGGGATTCGAACCCACGCCTCCGAAGAGACTGGTGCCTTAAACCAGCGCCTTAGACCGCTCGGCCACGCTACCAGATATGGAGGGCCAAGTAATTCTAACAAGTATCAAGATGATCAACAAATTAATTATAAGATCTTAATCACTATGTATGTCTGCTCCATCTCCTATATGGATTTCATTATATCTCGCGTAGTTTCGTTTTTGCCTACCGCCACGTATTAAGTACAGCTACAAGATAATCAACAAGTTAATCCCAACGTTTTCTTTCCTGGTGTTTTAATCTTTTTTAGCTTATTGATGACCTCATCCATCAGCTTTAGCAGGCAGTCCAATGGTACTCACTTACTCAGACATTCGTTAGAGGGCGAGCCAATGCGCCAATGCGCCGTCCATGGTCCTGATATAGGTATTTGCTGAGAAATTTCTGGAGCAATAGGCGCTTGTCAATTATCAACGTCTAACTGCGCCAGCGTCATTACTTATGCTGATGATTGATAGCAGCTTCCCGTGACTGTTTGCGTTATCATGATGTTCGCTGCCAAAAAAAAAAAAAAGAAACTTGGCAGCGGTGGGATTCGAACCCACGCCTCCGAAGAGACTGGTGCCTTAAACCAGCGCCTTAGACCACTCGGCCACGCTACCGGATATACAGTACCATATTTCATCACTAGAACTTACTGGTTACTGTCGATTTCACACAAAGAAGAAATATGCCACAAAATCTTGAAAGATAAACGTCATATGATCAAAAAGAAACAAACGTGTTACTTGTCGCAGCTAATGAAAAAGTAACTTTCGTATTGATTATGCAAAAATATAACTTGGCAGCGGTGGGATTCGAACCCATGCCTCCGAAGAGACTGGTGCCTTAAACCAGCGCCTTAGACCACTCGGCACGCTACCGGATTTAGAGTACTATATTTCATCACTAGAGGTTATTTGTTACTGTCGATTTCACACAAGGAAGAAATATGCCACAAAATCTTGAAAGATAAACGTCGTATGATCAAAAAGAAACAAACGTGTTACTTGTCGCAGCTAATGAAAAAGTAACTTTCGTATTGAGTCTTAAATCGAAGTACTCATTATGCAAAAATATAACTTGGAAGCTACGTTACCTATGCGTTTTATAATGGCAATAAAACTTGGCAAATCTAGGGGCGCTTATCATTTGTCAGAACTGACCGGCCCGAGGTTGTCGTCGGTCTAAATGGTAACAAACAGGTGACTACGCGCGTGAGTAATCAGTGACCAATTTCGTGACTCCTATTCGTAACACTTCGTTTTTATACGGTTAGATAACTTTTAGGACGGTAAAGAGGACGGCATTGGGATATATTCGAGTTGTTGTGTTCTTTCCAAGACGAATTTGGCGACCATTTGGCAATGTGATTGGAGCTATTATACGATTCTTGACCTTGTGTTAAGAATGCACCCCTCAGTTCCAGTTCCCAGTATTTTTTATTTTTTTTATTTTTTTTATCATAATCACAATAAAAAAGGTAATCCTGGCAGCGGTAGGATTCGAACCCACGCCTCCGAAGAGACTGGTACCTTAAACCAGCGCTTTAGACCGCTCGGCCACGCTACCGGACAAGAAGCGTTAAATATTTTTAAATGTAACGACTTTGTGACAAGTTAAAATTATTACAGTTGATTTTAGTGCAGTAGAGCGAGCAAAGGAAATCCAGAAGAAATCGGCAGTTTCCGAGGTACCTTTCGCCTCTGTGTCAAAGCAAGTCTTCATGCGAAACCATCCATATAAAATGAGTTTCACCTATATAAAAGGTTTTTGCACGAAGACTCGTTTCGAAAGGCACAAGCGAGCTCGGAAATCGCCTATTATATTTTTTAATGAGTAAGATACAAAAGCGTAATCCTGTTAGCCGGGCTTAAGACAATAAAAGTGCCACTAGTTATAGCTAAAGAAAACGTTAACTCTTAAATCGAGCTACGATCCAGGTACTCATGGGGCAAAAATTAAACTTGGCAGCAGTGGGATTTAAACCCACCCCTCTGAAAAGACTGGAGCCTTAAACCAGCGCCTTACACCACTCGGCCACGCGTGGCCGAGTGTTTTAGGGCGCTGGATTTGAAATCTGGAGGTCCCTGGTTCAAATCCTCCACATCCTACCGCTATCTAGATCTGTTCTCGATAGCCCCGAGTTCAACTCCTCGACCGCGTTGTGTAAATAGCCAACTGGTCAGCCTGCAACCAGTTGGGATTCTTACGAGTGATTTTCTGAGAGTGTCGAAAATCAGAAGACAGTCACCAAAATCGATTTTTCTTTTACTTCGCCAAAACATACCTTTGGGTGAACTTATTCATGGAAAAATAGTTTAAAGCTCCAACTATTTATTTTACGGTCATTTTGAGAAAGTTCGAAATTTGCATATAATGGCGGTTTTCGCGGCTTAAAATGTTCAGAATTTCACGCTTCTTTACGAAAATAGTGGGGGAGTAAAAACAATCCTACGAAAACAAAACTTGGCGCAAATATTATTTCATTCTTATACTTTAAAATCGTGTAATAAGTTTCTTGAAGTTTTGTTTGCAGCCTTGTAACGAAGGGTATTTTGTACAGCCGCCATTTATGTCTCTTGGCAAAGAACAAATAAAGGCCAACTTTGACTAGTATAAATGGCCTCTGGTATATATCATTTCGTCAAAATATCTACATTTTAGGAAACCTTGGTAATTTTTTTTTTCACCCAAAAAGTTGTAGCTCTGAGAATTAAAATGTTCTCCGTCAGTACAATAAAATGTTACGGAATGTAAGCGAGTTTAATTTTATGCAAATTTTAAGGACGCTCGGGCGAAAATTTTCCAGTCGATAGATTTTTTCTCAATTTTTACGGCAGTCAGATGATGAGTTACTTGTGTCAGAAATGCAAAAATAAATGGGGGCCACCGTATTTGTTTCAGAGATAAAGCGTGTAGAAAATGACCTGATTTTGAAAATTCAGCATGGTCTACAGGGGTTTACAGTTAAAAATATCGAATGTGAGTCAAAGGAGGCAAAGATCTCACTGGATAGCACCACCGCCTGTGGTTTTTAAAGCAGCGACTATCCGGGTCAGGTATCCACACATCGTCAGTTACACGGACTAATAAGTGGAAATAAATGATGTCCTTGGCAGTGAATGCGTTATTTAGAGGCACGAAAGGAACGATCTGAATACGCGAATCTCACGCGAAAAAAATAAGCATTGCTCTCGCTGCTCGTATATCAACAGCCTTTGCTAACTAATACGGCACAGCCTGTGTTTCTGTGTTTTAGTCATTTCAGTTTCTTATGACGCTCAATTTTGCTATTATGATTAGGTTTTAGAAGTAGCGCTAATCCTCCCCCAACCCACTCCCAAGAAAAGTAATTTCAAAAGTCGATCGTGACGGCTAATACTCCCGAAAGCAGAATGCAATCTGCATTTGTATTGAGAGGCACTAGCCTGCGAGCAGGCATATATTGGAGAAGAGAAAGTAGGAACGGAAAAACGGATTTTGAAGTGCCACCCAAGCCTGTTCGCCTTAAAAGAATCCACCTGGACATACTTAAAAAAGCCATATTACCATTAAAACGGATTAACTCTGTGCTGCTGTAACTGAGGATCATGTATTAAATGTTTGTTTAATTTTTCACACAAAATGTCATGCTGCTCTTGACAGATATCGCAATAACTTTGCGAGGAAGTGAACATGTTCGATTTGCATTAACAACCGCAACTTAAAACCATTAAGAGTACAGCTTCAACAATTAAATAATAAATGTCTGAAACGTTTCTGACGGCTTCAACGACACAGGGAAATATTGAACCTCCTCAAGATATGTGATTGTAAAGTTTTACAGTAATCAAATGAGAAGGAATGTCTTCAAATATGGCCGGGATAGGAAATTGAACGGTAAATTTGGAAGAAAAATCTTAAGGCTATATAAATTTCAGATTAGAAAAATAAAAGAATGAAACAAATGTAATTAAGCCTTTATTTTCATACAGTAAGTTTGTCACTTTTGCTAAGCAACACAAAGCGTTACTGAAAGCAGGTAGCTTGGGTTACTCGAATAAAAAATATGCAGAATTTAAAACATTATTATCTTCGGCGGTCCAGCTTTTCTTGCAGATAAACGGTTTCTTATTTTTGAGTATTAATCTTTGCGCACGTTTAGATGTGTGCCAAATGTTACTAAGCGCAAAACTATAAATCATGTTGACATCAAAGAGATCAACCCAGTGTTGAAATTATTTCAGGGTATCATGCATCTATGAACGATATCTTAGAAGCTAACAATTATGTCAAAATGTTGCTTTTTCAATTTCCTTTTTAAATCGAAATGTCTTTAAAGAGATTTTGTACACCGGAATTCAACTAAATACCGTGATGTTCAATACGGCGTTACGCGTGTAATGTGAAACCGGGGAAAAGTAACATAATGACATATCAGGTGACCTCCTGACCTCAGAGGTCAGTCGAGTTGTTCATTCAGTGTACGGGGACTGATTTATTTACTCATTAGTCGATATGAGGCATATGGATATGAGAAACTAATTTGTTACGGTTTGAAGCGAATATTCTATCATATTTTTAAAGGACTCTCGACTGAGCAAGACGATGAAAACAGCCAAGACTGTGTGTGCTACGCAGTCTCATCTCAAATATAAACATTGTCGACCTTATCGAATTTTATGGCCGTTTATACTCGCTGCTTTACTGAAAATATTTTACAGAACAGCTCACAAGGACACTGGGAAGTTAAAATATTTTCTATAGCAGCAGATGGAACGTAAGTAACGGTGAGTCGTTGTTTCCTGTTTAAAACCGCTGACTTCCAAAGAATAACCTTGTGATTTGCTTAAATTTGAACTCGCTTACATGCTTTAACATTTTATTTTTACTGACGGAGAATATTTTAATTCCCAGAGCTACAACTTTTCGGGTTAAAAAAACAATAACTAAGGTTTCCTAAAATGTAGATATTTTGACGAAATGATATATACCAGAGGCCATTTATACTAGTCAAAGTTGGCCTTTATTTGTTCCTTGCTAAGAGACACAAATGGCGGCTGTACAAATACCCTTCGTTACAAAGCTACAAACAAAACTTCAAGAAACTTATTACACAATTTTAAAGTATGAGAATGAAATAATATTTTGGCCAAGTTTTGATTTCGTAGGATTGTTTTTACGCTCCCGCTCTTTTCGTAAAGAAGCGTGAAATTCTGAACATTTTAAATTTTGGCCGTAAAATAAATCGTTGGAACTTTAAACTATTTTTCCTTGAATAATTTAACCCAAAGGTATGTTTTGGCGGAATAAAAGAAAAATCGATTTTTCGTGACTGACTTCCGATTCTCGACACTCTCAGAACATCGCTCTAAATAGTTTATGTTATATTTCAAATATTTGTTTATTTATTTACAGTGTCCCCAGTTAGCATATTAAATAGCGCTAGATACATTTGGCACTTAAATAAAGTTATTATTATTATTATTATTATTATTATTATTATTATTATTATTATTACGCCCATGAGTCATGGCAGATATCGTGATCCATATTCGTGACACTCCGTGATCAATTTGTAACCATTTTTGTTAGTGGTGTAAGGCACCAGTCTCTTCAAGGGCGTGAGTTCGTAATATCTTTTTGCACGGTGATTATGATACAAAACACAAGAATACATGCGAATGCTATGACAAGTTAAAATTTAATTCGTATAATGCTCCGGAACACATCGTATTCAGAATTTGTCGCCAAATTAATTCCTCCTAGAAAGACACAACAATTCGAACATATCCAAATGTTGTCCTCTCCACTCTCCTAAAAACAAGTTTCTGCCTCGTCTGACCACGCTACCAGGTATGAAACGCCCCCATAAGGTTTTTTTCAAATTTTTGAGAAAACAATTTACTCTGAGGGGCTGAAACTTTCAGTAGCTTTTCATTCATCCTCTGCAGAAATTTTATTTTGTCAATTGTGTGTCTATCATTTTTTGACGTTGCCATGGCAACCATCAAATTTCATGTAGCTTTGGCCACAATTTTTTTTGACACAATTCTGTATTTTTTTTAGTTTTCTTCATCACCTTGTCGAAACTCGCGAATTCGTACGTTTCAAAAGTATTGTGGCTTGATTTTGCATTAATTTCTGGTAGTTTTTGACTTTTTAAATAACCATGAAATCCAAGATGGCGGATCCGAAATGCCGGGTGAAAAGACGTCATTTGACGTCATATGATGTCACAACCTTCAAAAAATGGTATCATCTTGTAGAGGAAGCTCAGGGTTATCTAATCAATGTAAATTTATTTCGCCGTGCTCTAACAGAACGAAATCCCAGAAGGGGGGGGGGGGGGGGAGGAGCTGGTTCCATCAATCCCCTCCCCCTCTGTTTGTACCACGCTAGAGGTATGAATTACCTTGTATGTCCAAGGGTTAAGGCTGATGGTGCTTTTTATTATGGGATTTTCATAGCAAAAAGTGCTTTTTATCTTTTTTTCACATTTATAGTGACTGAAATATTACGCGCGCTTTGATTGGTGAAAACATCTACCTTTATTGTACCGATAAACGCCTGCAGTGATTTCAGACAGCACTGCAACAGAACTGGAGACTCAGAATACTAGCGAGAACATAAGCTTTATCCATATTTTCGGCTTTCCCTGGCTGTGATATCAAAACTACGAATAGCGTTTAATTCAACATATACTGAGCGTTTTGTTCAGAACAACAGGGCAAAAATTTAAAGCCGATTCTGTTTACGCTTGAGTTTAGAAGAAAGAGTGCTTGCAACGGTCTGTGGAAGACGTAGTTCTGATATATTACAGCTGGGCATGACTGATCAATTTGGGTAATCAAAAAAGATGGTAAAAGATTTCTTTCGAGTTAACGATGAATTTAGTTCCCATTAGGCTCTCAAGTAACAGCTGATCATTCAGCAAAATACAGAGAAACACGGACTTCATAGCCTTCAACATAAGTAAAGAAATTTCCAAAGCAGCGCTTTTAGAACTAACCTTTATTCCATTTGCAAAATGTTTTAAAGTTATCGTTGAATAACTTCGCTAAGGTCTTGACAAGCCTATGAAGTTTGTACTATTAATGCACTAATGCACTCTCTGTCTTTCATCGATAACCTTTTCTTTTCCTTTCCTTTGCTAAACCATTTATAACGCGAAATGTTTCCGTCGCTTTGCTTTGCGGATCTTCTGTGCTGCGCTGAGTCTATGCTTTCATTCTTTCAGCTTCTGTCGTTGGTTTGCCGCATTTTTTCATAACATTGCCGTGAGAATAAGCAGCTTGGTCTCTAAAGTACGATAAATTTCCTACTCTTTGACAAAAATGTTCCATAGTATTTAATAAAGACAATAAATCACTCTTTCTATGGCTTTAACGGCGCAATAAACCACATAAGATGTTGGGACAATACTCAAAAAGCTTGCAAATCACTCGGCTAACGACTGGAGGTTTACAAGCTTTTCACGTAATCTCCCAACATCCCGCGTGGTTTTAGTCGGCCTATCATGACGCACACTGCAAATAAAGAAACTTGGCAGCGGTGGGATTTGAACCCACGCCTCCAAGAGACTGGTGCCTTAAAACAGCGCCTTAGACCGCTCGGCCACGCTACCAGATATGGAGGGCCAAGCAATTCTAACAAGTTTGCATTTCATTAGAACAGCTGAGTTATTGGTTACAGTTGATTTTTAAGTCTTGGTGACCCAGATCAGCATGGCTTGTTCTAGTATTGTAGATAAGTACCAAATATTGTATGATCGACAAGACAAGTGCCGCTATTCATAGTTAATAAAATAGCTATAGTTTCGTATTAGCCTTAAATCGAACTTTGGCAGCGGTGGGATTCGAACCCACGCCTCCGAAGAGACTGGTGCCTAAAACCAGCGCCTTAGACCACTCGGCCACGCCACCAGATGCTCATAATATTGGTCCAAAGCATTGCAAGTCTAGGGGCTCTTATCATTTATCAGTACTGACGGGTTAAAGGTGAAAAGCAGGTCTGCTTGGTTTCCTCCGCTTGACTCATGACTGAACCATATTCATAACGCATTCCGCGAACAATTTTTTTTTTTTTAGATGGTAAGTTGAGGCCAAAACTCTCTTTTAGGAAGATGGAGAGGACGACATTGGGATATATTTTTTTTGTGTTCCATCTAGTAGCTAATGTTCCAATACGATGTGCTTCGGAGCCGTTATACGCATTTTCTTCTAATTAATTATATTGGCAATGAATATGTACAAATGTATCTAACTTGATAGCAACAAACAAAAAGAAAAACTGAAAAGAAGAAGAGAAAAAGAGAGAAAGAAAGAAAGAGAGAGAGAAATAAAAAAATAAAAAAAGAAAGAAAGAAAGAAAGAGAGAAAGAAAGAGAGAAAGAAAAAAAGAAAGAAAGAAAGAAAGAAAGAGAGAGAGAGAGAGAGAGAGAGAGAGAGAGAGAGAGAGAGAGAGAGAGAGAGAGAGAGAGAGAGAGAGAAAGGAGAGAAAGAGAGAGAAAGAAAAAAGAGAGAGCCACAGGGAAAAAGAAAAGAGAATAATTCCCAAAAACGAAAGCGCGAACGGGACGAGATTACCCATGCGATACGCTTCCCAGAATGATACAGATATTAAACTTGCTTACAGTTTATATCCGTCGTGAAACAAGATAAAAGCGAGAAAACGAATACCGCGAACTTCTGATGTGGCTGTTAATCCTACCATCTGTCCGGTATAAAAACTGATGCACCCGGCGACAAATTTATTCATAGATCGTTCAGGCCGGGGTGGTCAATATCATCACCTCCTGAGTTTCTCGGTGGAGCGAGAGAGCTGAGCGGTTTAAAATTCTTCAGCTATTCCACGAGCAAGGCCAATTCGGCCAGAACCAGTTCTAACGATCCTTAGAACTAAGACTTTTTTTATTTATAGACGGCCTGGTTCCACTGGTCAGTTCTAGCAAATGGTAAGCTCTTTGAGATGAAAGAAAAGTAAAATTACTAAAATTGCAGTCAGGGATGGACATCAGCTAAGAATAAGGGATAAATTAAAGTTGCTTTAAGTTACAGCGAAGTAAATGTTTAAATCAGAGCATTTTCCAAAAAGGACACTCCCGTGAGTCACGTATATCATGAGGTCAAGCAGACAGATACGTAGTCTTAGGTGTTTTTGAGGACGTATTATTTTCAGTGCCCCTCGCTAAAACCGCGGAGTATGTCACTAAGCTGTAATGCGATGATATAGAACGTGACTTAGAGACTACTGATCATGACATCCAGAACGTCAAATTTCGCCCCCTCAAACAATTAGAATTTAACTTTACACTTTAATGTTATTTTTTGCCACATACCCTGGCTACTAGAACAAGACAGGGAGCACGTATTACATATGCTGGCCAGCTATCCTACGCCTAGTTCTCAACAAACAACGAAAAAAGTCACGTTTCTGTGATTATGGTAAATCAATGTTACTTCCCTGTTTGTCCAGATGAAATAAATAAAAGTTTTAGCAGTTTTGACAAATAACACGTCCGGACTATGAAAAATCAGTCCTGTCCGATTGCTTAGTGGTTCAAAATGGAAGTTTCTTTTATGTTGGAATTTAAGAGAAAATTTACTCTTTGGCTTGTAAGAGGTCACACTACCTTGCCTCTTTTAATTCAAAAATCTTAAACCATCAAAAGAAGCCAAAGAAGTAAAATTAAATGTTCTGCATTTATCTGATGGAAGAAATCAAGTAAAACAAAGTCACTTGTGAATTATAATTAAAATGTGGACTGTTATGCACAGAACAACTGACATCAATAAATGAATGTGTTGTCATTGGTTTGCTGTTGTAGTAGGAAAATAATTAAAAAGGCAGACGAGAACTAGGCTTTTTTTACTTCATGGTCACTGTGACCTTTGTCGTGTTTAGTAATTACGAAAACTGTCAGTTTGCACATAATTTGTTTCATTCTCTACCTTGAAAAGAAGCTTACCTCGTATAATTGAAAACATCGTTAAGTAACTCTTAAATGTTAACATAATCCCAGCTTAAATTCTAGATTTCACCAAGTGGTATGTTATAAGCATCACGGAAGTTACGAAATAAAAGGAAAGAAGGATTTTACTTAATTTACTATCATTATAAATTTGATACCTCAGCTTTATTGCGTCACTGTAGTAGCTGAGGATTGAAGTTTCTGACCAGCGAAACTTAAACCGCATGTTGCTGTCACGGAAACCGGTTGGTAGGCGAGGATTTAACAATTATGCTTACTTGAATGACGCTGATGTTCGCTTACCTGATAAGATACAAATCTCGTAACTTCAGTTCCAGACAGTTAGTACCTCACACACGTTACAGGTCACAGTTGTCTTTGTGTAAATCGGAGAAACTTTGCCCAAAAGCAGCATGAAGTTCGCTAGAAATATTGCAATGCACATCTTCGTCCTCTTCCTCTACTCAGGTATGCATCTCAATAGGCAACTTTGTACTTTCTAACCTTAACTGCTTTTCCATGTTTTCAATTCCAGAATAAAACGGAAGCAGAAGTAGTTTCGCTTCCTTTTATAAGAACCTGCGAGAACTGAATTGATCTGCGGCTTCAGCGCATTGTCAACTCCAAAGAACGTTACACTGATTAACTGAAAACAAGTCGTTAGAGTTGCTTTTGCTCTGACATCAATTATTTGCAAAACGCGAAATTTATTTCCGGATCGGTTTCTAGTTGTCTGAACGAGTTATTTTCTTTAATTTATTGCATTTGCGTGACTTACTGATAAAAACGACTCATTTCTGTTACTCTCATACTTGATAGGTTTGGATGCTGCGAAATATTGTTCGAATTTGGACGAGGCCTGCCTCCTTCCCGAAGACTCGGGGCCATGCAGAGCTGCTTTCAGAAGATACTATTTTGACAAGAAGATGGGTCACTGCAAGGAGTTCATTTACGGGGGCTGCCAAGGGAACGAAAACAATTTTATGTCTCACAGAGATTGCCAAATGAAGTGTCCAAGTAAGTAAAGTTTTGCTTCATTAACATTACTCAGAAGATAGTGGAAGAAACTGAAAGCTAACGGGCTAAGTGCTCCCAGAGAACATAAAGATCGTCAGCTAGGGCTCTAAACATTGTGATATTCAGCCTGCTCTTTCTTTAATCCAGATTAACAAAAGCAACTTATATTTATCCGATTAGATATTAAGGCGTTTAACTTCTAAACTATAATTAAGAAACGACAATCTTCTAATTTCTCCTGGTATTCAAATCAACAAAAAGTACCGACATTCAGTATACCCCCAGTAGGTTAATTCGTGCAGATTTACTTGATTTCACGTGCATTATCCAAAGTAGAAAATAAAGACTTACGTGATGATAACGAGGAAGATGACCATAAGTACACTGAATTGCTAGGGTCACTGGGCGGATTTCAAGAAAAGAGATAAATCTCATATAACTATTAAACGATCGAAAGTTACAAGTCTCTCTGAACTAGAAAGTAAGTATTATATTCAGGCATGAAAAAGTTTTTATTATCAGAGACAGATTATAAACAAATTCCGTGACCCATAGCTGAAAAGGGCTTATACGCCTTCTTAGCTTGGGCGGTTTGTTGTCCCATTTCAGACCACGTAATGGTACTCCTGAGAATTTTTGCTTTCAAATTCTCAAACAGTCGTGTATATATATGAATGAAAAAAATTGAAATAGACGAAAGAACAATTTCCTAGAGAATTTTACGTGGTCTGTAATGGAAAACAAACAAACAAACAACAACACCCAAGTTAAAAAAGTCCATTACATACGTAGCAAAGAGGATATTGTGCAATGATTGTCGTTGTTTTCTTTTCTTTAGACACCCTGCCTAGGTGTTCATTACCTATGGAGCCGGGACCATGCAATGGATATTTCCCGGTTTATTATTACAACGCTTGCACTGGAACTTGCGAGCGTTTTATCTATGGCGGTTGTTTTGGAAACAAAAACAAATTCTGGATCAAGTCTCAGTGTTATAATACTTGTGTGGGTAAGTTTCTGTTCTTGCACCCCCTTGAGAACCAACAAAACGCCTATATGGAATAATATTCCAATTGCAATTATGAAATTTGATCAAATTTTATGAAATTATTTGTTTTGTAGGTAATAAATTAAACGTTATTTCATCGGTCAATTTAGCAGCAGCCTGTTACTTGCCTAAGGAGACAGGACCATGTAGAGGATATTTCGTTAGGTACTTCTACAACATAAGCACGGGACGATGTCAGCGGTTCGCCTATGGCGGGTGCCAAGGGAACAGAAATAACTTCAAGAGCCTTGGAGAATGCAATAACTATTGTCTTGTAAGTGAAAACCACGTGTCGTTCTTTTTTCGTTTTTAGTTGGAAATACCAGAGAATGAGGCCGAAGCTGGCCTTGTGCTTTATAATGTTCAAGTGCTTCACGGGCACTTTCCTCTCCTATTGTCTGTGTGCCTTTGTTCGAATATATTAATGAGTTTCGTAAACACAAGCTAAGCCTCAGGAAATGTTTTGGAGGATAATCCGTTCTAGGGTTTCAACCCTTCCATGGAGAGCGCTGATTGTGTGATCGTAATGAGCTAATTGGCCCATTTTCGTGCTGCTCAATTAGGTGAATAAAATCTATGCTTGTAGGACAGTCCAAGTATGGAACGAAGTAAATTAATGCGATTGGTTAACTACGTTTAAATTACAAAGGATTAATATCACAATGTTAAACTATATTTAGACTATGTGGATCCAGCTATTTGTACCATAATACAATACAAAATAAGCCAGGCACGATGAGCAATTAATTCGTCAGTAAAGTTGTAGCTTTTTAAATTTGTTTCTTTCTTTGATTTTCAGAACCAAGGAACTGTGGAAAATTGAAGTCTCCCCTGAATACGATCTTCCTGAAGAAGCATTCAATTTTTGTCATTTTCAATGTTTTTTGTTTCTTTGTTTTTTTTTGTTTTGTTTTGTTTTGTTTTTTTTTAACTCTTGTTGTAAATTTGTAGAAGGAGACCAATTATGAGATTCCATCGTCATTTTCAAAAACCAAGGTCTGACGCGGAACCTTTCGTCAGAAAATGCACGTGAAATCGTCAAATCTCGTTGTGTTCCCCAAAGCTGACAAAATGCAATTTATGGCAGATGAAATAATCCAGTACTATATAATCGTTAAATAAAGTTGTTTTAGGTCTTTTAAAGACCCGTATAGCTGCTCACCCATTTGAACTTGTGAAATCCCGGCTAGGGGGGTACCCAACAAAGTTTTGCAAACAGAGGCCCCCCCTATCGCGAGGTGCAAGCCCTTAATTCCACTTTGAACATGCCATTTTCCAGAGGAAAGGTAACCCTCCACACATACCTTCCATAGAAAATGACATCCCTTTCACAGATGCTTGTATAGCAAGCACACTTTATCCCTTTTGTACATGCATAACCAGTGGATGACTCAACCGTGAGGTGCGTCTGTGCAAAAAAATTGAATAGGGCCTTTTAAACACCTACGTGGCAGTTAGTTACCCGTTGGTTACCCAATTTACCCGTTAGTAACCCTACTGTTTATCTACCTCCAGTGTGCGAAATGCATATGTACTCAGTTAGAGGAGAACAACCTCCCAATTCTATTAATGGGAGTATCCTCTCCTGGGGGAAAAATCGGTTGTCAGTATCGGGAAAATCTGTTTCTGTACTTCTGCCAGCGCGCAATGTTGCTTTTAAATCCTCTACTGAACTATAGATTTATAACCTTAATCTGTCCTCTGTATATCGTTATCAAGTGTCAAAATAATACTACCTAGTAATTTATGCTTAAGTACGTAAGGCCTTACACAGGTACGCTTGCGCATAAGTTTCATTTGTACATTTTTCTTGGACCGAGCAAGAGGAAGAAGAACATTTCACTTGAGGTTTTTGTTAGCCTACCAAAACAAAGATACAGAAGCGATTTTATAATAACAGAAATCAGTTTCACTTCACAAAACAAGAACGGTCTGACAAACATAAGACGCAATGCCTTAAAACAACAACTATACAACAAGGAAAAATCGAAGAAGAAAGGCGGGCTTTCTAGTTTCGTCCTTTTCCCATAATATAATAATAAGTTGCTTACGAGTTTCAGAGAAGACATTAATTCAAAAACGTGTTACAAGAGTGTCCTTTGAGATTTGCCGCAATAAAATAATTATTTATTCAAGTAGCAATTAAAAATGTTCCAACACAGAAGTGTGAGGTACGAAATATGTATAGCTCGGATAGTTAAAATCATATGTCAGCCATATTAACTGGTATACTTCAATGGGGATCGCCAGAGTTGAAACAAACAATCCAAAATAGGAAAACCAACCAAACAAACAAGCAAAATCGAAAGGTGGATAATTCCAAGAAGAGGTTATGTTAATAATTTCTAAATAACTGCTGATAATAACATGTCCCCGGACTAGTGCAAAGGAACAATTTATAACTAAGAGAACATCTCAAAACTTGAGATCGTACCAGGAAATTGAAATCATACCAGGGAATATTCAGCTCTTATTGGTTTCAAAACTTCAGCAAATTTAAGCGTCTAAATTAGCAATTATCATAGTCGTTAACCCACACTACTTTTGTAGTCACACTCAATGTTAGTGTTTTGGTAATCACTAAAATTCCATGTAACACCTCTATTGTAGAAATACACTACAATAAGTTCAATTTATTTCACCTCTAATAGTTTGCACTTTTATGTTTTAACAAAGAAGAGGCGCCAGGCTAAGGGTTTGTCATGGCAAAAATTTCATCCTTCAAAAATTTTATGTGATTGAGTAAACACAAATAGCACGGCTGGTTAACACCAGTGAAGATAATGAAAACTGTGCCAACAATAATTACTCCACAAATCGTGAATTTTCGCATCAAATCATGTACATTGATATTCATTTACAAATTGTGTTGGTCGGTTAAAACGGGCGTTACAAACTTTAGGCAGCGAAGGTTGGGAGATGCACAAGTGAAGACTTGTTTTGACAAAGCTATTGAAAATGTCATGTTTAAAGAAATACCAGCTGTGCTTAGGGACCGTTGTTGTTTTTATGGATGAAACACCAGCATTACCTGCTTTCACGCTCTGCAGTCTGTAAAGCAGGCTTGAATAACATAAACATTCAAAACATTGAAACGATGCGCTGCGTTCCTATTATGAGAAGAAAATCGTTACAAATGTCATGCTTGGTTGGCGAAAACACAAGGTCAAAACGATGAGGAATCGTAACTCGAGCTTTCCTTGGGTGATGGGTGGTTTATTCATGTGTGTTCCAGTACTGTTGTATCTAGCGTCACAAACTTATGTGGCTCAAGTTAACAAAGACAAAGGAGCAAGCGAAAATCACCATGCTGTCGACATCAAATACATTGAATTTTTCTCGGTGAGGTAAGAGATGTCTTCTTCTCAAATTGCCGGACTAGCTACGGTAGATGCAACTTGATGTGATTAGTTTTATGCTAGTTCAATTTAGGTACGGGTCGTTCAAATTCAAAGCTTATAGCGCTGTCAATAGATTGAGTTGTGAGAGTTCCAGCTGGGTCTATATTTTTCAGAAAAACTGGCAACAAAATATTTCTTTTACACATATATCGATTAGGCTTTTGTTTAGTCTGATAAAAAGATCACTCCTTTGTTTGGTTTTTCCGCTTAAACGGGTATGGGAAGGTCAATTACTCTTTTTCTAAGTTACCAAGCAGGATTTAATTGTTATCAATCACAGCGAACGGAGGAGAGTTTGACCTAATAAGTTCACGCCTTTGTTTGTCAAGCTGTCACATGGTCTTGCTTGTCCTCTTTGTTCGACAAATTTATTAAATTTACGTCGTATTTGATTTAGGCCGTCACAGCTTGTTTATCTGGACAAGAAGGGCTACCGCCTAGCGCTTGACTCGACAGATGAATCTAATTACATTGAAGCAAAAAGTGGCCTTATCGACAAAACCACGGAAAAACTGAGAACAAAACGCAACAATACAAGTGACAGCTCCCCGTCAAAATCTACCAACGAGAGTCTTATGAATGACTATGATGAATCTGAGGCAAAAAGTGACTCTGAGCGAGATGAGAGTATTGATTACAACATGGGATGGGACGAGTTCACCGAAGAACCGAAAAGGTAACAATTGGATTTTTAGCCCAGAAATAGATCCTGTTTAGTTCCAGGCGTACCTGCTCTTTTCTGTGGAGTAATTTTAAAACTCGACAAAATGTCCGCTTTCAGAAGCATGTGTAAATAAATCTCGTTACAAATCGTTGCGTTTCCACATCTAACAGTAAAGGTTCTTTAGCTTCGATTCAAAGTCATCCGGGTGAGCTGGTAAAGCTAGAAAGCGATATGCCAGGATACCTTGTTGAGATGTGTATATAAAGAGGTTAAGAGGGTTGTGGAATGCATGATGATGTGACTGAACAATTATATATCTTTTACACGACGAGGCACAGAACTTTACTTTTACCTTCTGCCATTTTTAGAATGAAATAAGAGTATTTGTATTTTCGTAGTTGCTGCAATTGGAGATTTTTTCTATTTTGCGAACTTGGTAAATAACCAACCGATCTACCTCCTACCAGTTAGGATTTTCAAGCCTGTTTTGTTTATTTGCAATATTTGTTTTATTATTATTATTATTATTATTATTATTATTATTATTATTATTTAGTTTAAGCTGCCTGCCTGAAAACTAGCTAGTTGTAGCTAAGTGTATCGATTACTTTAAACATTCAACATCGCGCTATTTGCAAAATGCCTGGTTGTTCTACTTCATGTAAAAATAGACTAAGGAAAGCCTTATTAAGTTCTAATATTTTCCCTTTAACTTCTTTTAAGAATCCCTTGCGGTCCTAGGCGTCCTTTCAAAAATGTAGTGCTTCTAAAAACTCACCGAAGCGGAAGTGGAACATTGGCCAACATTATGTACAGATACGGCGATTTGAATGAGCTGGATTTTGCACTTCCAAAGCAGAGAACATATGACTTTTACTGGCCTCTGCACTTCAATCCCAGTTTTGTAGACAAGACGTACCTCAACTCCACCGCTCCAAACTTTCTTATCAACGCTAGATTCGATCCAGATTCAATGGCATCCTTCATGCCCAAGGTATGTATCAAAGAGATTGGTCTGGACCTTCAATGAGCGACAAAGAACTTGAAGGGCTTTTAGAAAATGACACTTTACAATATTGAAATCCCTGTTTGATTTCAGATGCATCTAGAAATAATTCTCTGACACTCCCCTCCCCCTCTCCATCAATGAAATGTTATGCAGGTGCTGTTGTCTACGCATTCTTTCGTCTTGAGCTACAAAACCAACAGGGGCGGGCACGGGGGAAAAATAGCTCCGAGGCGCTCGAAGATTTAAACTTAAGAATCACTTCTTTGTAATTGGTCAAAAAATCAATCGCCATCACTCCTTTTCAGAATAGAAAAGGGTCAGTTCAAAATATACGATCACTTTTCGAACTACGTTGCTAGCGTGGTCCTCTTACCATTACAAAGCAGTTTCTTGTCACATGGTTCTTTTTTCCTCTTCTTGTTTACTCACTGGTACATTAACCATTTTAATCGACTAATTTTTTTCAGGACTCTTTCTATGTTGCCTTGATTCGAAAGCCCACGAGCCATTTCGAATCTGTCTTTTACGGGTATCAAATTGACACCCTGCTTGGAATGAATACCACCAGCAACCCGTTTGATGAATTTCTGACCAAACCAAGACAGTATCTGTTACACTATCTGCAGCAGAAGCCACGATTTGACATCAATATAAACATGGCAAAAAATGGTCGGTTAAGTATCTCTATTATATAAAATTTAGTGGTATACCGAGTGGGAGCAAATCGATAAAAACACCATCCCGGTAGTGATGATATCATTTTTATCCACATAAGTGTGATATCATATTTGAGCAATCAGCTTGCAGTATTTTCACGCGCTGTCAAACACTTCTGGCTTTGTTTCATTGCGAGGATGATATATTATTAAAAAAAATGCACGGTCGCTTGGAGATACGAAATTTCTAGATCTCTTCTCGTATTGAAAAATATTTCACTCATTCGCTGCGTCACTCGTGCAATATCTTTCAACACTAGTTCGTAGAAATATTTCGTATCTCAGCGCGGCCATGTATTACAATCTCTCTATTTAATGCATGAAATACTACTATCGGCATGCGGATTGACGCTTAATCAATCAATCAGAGTTTAAGGCAGATCATCGGATATGAACAGGACAGGAGGTTGAACTTTAAGATGAATTACACTTAAGTGTTCAAATTTATTTTCTTTTTTTTTTTTTAATTTTACTTCTGGTCAAGGTTTAATTGGTTCTTGTGAAACCAAATTATCCCCCCCTCCCCACCCAAAAAAAAAGTAACATTACTACATTTATAGCTTTAATTTCATTGCTAGTTAATCTCCTTGATTTCTTGTTACCTTAAGTTATTTAAAATATTGTGGCTCCCTAATAATAGTGGACATGGACTAAATCGTACCTCCGTTACTTTGCAAACCTGTTTAGTAATTGTCTGTTTCTTACGCAGGGCAGATATTTGACCTTGGTCTCCAGCACAAATACTACAATGACCCACTGATGATCCAGAAACACATTGATGAACTGACGGAGAAAATTGACCTGGTTCTTATCATGGAGTATTTTGACGAATCTCTCGTTTTACTGAAAAGGGAATTATGCTGGGAGTTAGATGATGTGGTTTATTTCAAACTAAGTCAAAGATCAAAGGAGTACAAGCAGGCGAATATAACGGATCAGCAGCAGGTATAATGCCTTTGGCTTTGTCTAATCTTAACAAGCACGCTCTCTTCATTTCTTTGGTTTGTGATCTGTACCCACCCGAATCTGATACAGGTCATTTCACATAATTTGAAATTAAACATTTCAACCCAGAATCTCGCAACTGGATCTTAATGGGGTTTTTGCATTGGTGTATATGGACTACGTATTCAAATCACATTCAGTTGGCCGCACCGGAAACATGCAATGAGCGTATAAAAAGATGTAAACATCCTGCAATAAATGAAGAACTGATGATCAAAAAGCGCGCACCACTTATTAACATAGCCATCTGTCTAGTTTCAACAACGTTGGTCATGTCGCTGTAACTCAATTTATAAAAACAAAAGGAATAAATGTTCATTCTTTATGGTGTGTATTTGCAGGCGCAGATTAATGAGTGGAACAATGCAGACGCTGCCTTATATGACTTCTTTAATAAAACCTTCTGGAATAAAATCGCCAATCAGGATCAGACCTTTTATCAAGAAGTCAAAGAACTACGTAGAAAAATCAGGGACCTTGAGGAAGAGTGTATTCATTCGCTGCAAACAAACCACGATACGGGAGAAGTGGAGGTTAAACTTTACACTAACTTATCTGCAAACATCAACAAATACTTATGTGATAAAATGACTATGAAAGAGGAGAGCTACATAACGTACTTAAAAAAGAAATTCAGCTTGAAGCTTGGGGAACACAATGACCATCTACGATACTTGTTTTACAGCAAGGTAAACAAAACCAGATTGGAAGAGTCGGAAGTCGTGTAGATAACATTAGCGTGGAATTATTCACACGATTCACAATCTCGCAGATCCAGGACGGTAATACAGTCGGTCAGAGCAGTAAAGGCTTTCTCCGATGCAAACATTCACTGGAATCCAGAGCTACAAGCTACGACATCTAGAGTATTCCGCTCTCACAAAATGAACTCTCATTCAAAGAAACAATCAGGGTATCGTAAGGTTTAGTTAAACGCACATGTGTTCTGCGCTTAACTGAAATCTATAGAATTCTATAATACATGTAGGTGATTTTGTATATTCGAATAGACTGATTGTTTGGCAATACGAAGAAAGCAGTTTTATATATAATATTTTATATCTACAGTTGTATCTTTAATAAACAACAAACAAATTGCTGAAAAAACCAAATGCCTCCGTTGATGTAAGAAGGACTGTAAATCTCATCATAGCTACCTATACAGTTTTACCCTCTTTTCAAGTTAGCGCCATTCCACTTACTACAGCTGTCTTGTTGGCTACAGGATTACTCAAAGAAGAAAACGGCAAAGCTATTCCAGTGCAATTATTAAACGTAAATTTAATGATGTCGTTTCTGTGTCTTTTTCAGTCGTTACGGCTGCCTGCTAATTCCCCTTTTTGTACAAGCTATTGGCTATCAAATTAATCGAGGCACTGCTACAGTTACCTTAAATTAAAGCAATCTTAGGTAAAGATTGCTTTAATTTAAGATCACTGATAATACAATAAGTTCTACAATGTACAAGATATTTGCCCAAAAAGTTAAACACGAGAATCTGAATTGAGATAACAACGGAACATAGCAACCCACGCAACCATTATGAAAAAATGATTTTTTTTTTCTCTTTCTATCCCTCCCTTCCCCCTCGACTCCTGCTCCTTGCGCTGGACTAGGAAACAGATCTGAAAGGAAGGTTCGCAGAGAATATTCCCAAAGATGGTACAGCTACGAGTAGTCATACCAAGAAATCTCGAATCTTAAATTTGAACAAAAAAAAGTGTACCCGGACCGTTTTTCATGTTTTATTTCAGTGCTATATCAAAAATGTTTCAATACAATGTTATGATATTATGTCTACGAAGCAACCAGATGATTATTATTACTTTAACATAATTATTACTTCTCAATGGTATTTTTTTTTTTTTTTTTTTATCTTGGTCTCATAGCGAGACATGCAAGTTTGAATACATCATAATTTTGTTGCTGTGAGAGAACCCTTAACTTCCTAACTGGCCAAACTGCAGTTGGTTGATTCACACTTTCATTGGAGAATCTACAACAAAACAAGACACCTGTTATTCATATACCAGATTGTACAACCTCCATCCCAGGGCTCTCGGGGACGAGGCGTGCAGATTCACAGTTTTCCAGACACAAAGATAGATATAAATAAACTGGCCAACATTGAAATGAATTCGAGAATACATGTATGTAGTTATATTTATTTGTTACAATGCACGTGCAGTTTAGTCTGCGGTCGGCGCGTACGCCTTGTAACTTGAAAAACAATCATAAAAAAAAAAAAAAAATTCTAATCTTTAGTCAGAAAACAATTTTGAGCGTAACGTTTATGTTGCATTTGTCTCGATCCCCATGTTTCCAAACATGATCTATTGTAAATACTTTTCTTTTCTGCAGGGGAAGATTTGGAAATTTGCTCTGCATTGCATACTGCTAGAATAAATTAAATGTTAAATATACTTACAAAAACACTTGTCGCTGCATTTCTTACGTGGCCAGAAGTTGTTCTGGTTACCAAGACAACCGCCGTAATAAAAAAGCTCACAATTCTGAGTAGTTATGTTGAAGAAATACCGAGGCATGCGCGCCCTGCAAGGTCCCACTCTTTTTGGTAGATAGCATAATGGGTCCATGGCGTCGAACTGACTGCCTGCAAAAGAGAGGAAAACAACGAAGAAAGTAAAACTTAAGGTACAATACTTTTTTGAGTGAGAAAACGAAAAACGTGACAAACCATTTTATTCCAGCTGCAACAATTTTTTTTTTTTCGACCATGGCGATGGTGCACAGCTCTTTGCCGGTCGACCACCATGGTGCAGTTAATTATCTATCGATCGTTTGAAGACCTCACATCAGGAGGAGAACGCCAGTGCCCCTTCAAAATATTAGAACTTATGCTATTAATTTCTTCTAACTTTCAATTCAAAGCAGGCTGATAATACAGAGAACACTTGTGCGCTTGCCGAGTTAATAGACTGCGTTTCAAAGGGAAAGGAAATCAAGTCAGTGAAAAAAATAGCAAACACTGGTATCACTGCAATATTACTAACAAACATTCACTAGGTGTTTCTTAGCGAAATATGTTTTGATTTCTGCGAAATTAGAAGAATATTGTACTTAAGGTCAACAATTTTAACACCAAAAGCGTGCACTGCATAAAAATTACAAAAAGCACGATTACTTTTAGACCTTAGACGAGATAATTTTAGCTAACCACTCGCACTACTAAGTCGATATTATGATTTGATATATTGATCTTTCGACACGTGTTACACGAAGACGACAGAAAGCCATACTCGAATTCTGTGAGAGCTAATTTACAGGGAATTTCTTTTCCACACATTAAATTCTATGATTTAGTTAAAACGATGTGAGCCTGAATTGTTCTCTGCCCAAACCGTAAAAAAACTAAATCGTTAAAAAATCCAATCAAGTTCAGCTTGCTACCGATTCACTAACACCGCGTATATTCTCAGTCGTTTCCGAACATTGGCGAACAAAACCTATGAAAGATTTATTGAATAAAAAAATATCCAATCTAATCATTTCTCAAAATAACAGACGATCACACAAGACGACCTGGAGAATAAAGGGCTCAAAAAAAAGAAAAAAACTGTTCTGTAAATCTTCCTAACGAAAACTCGTGAAAGAATTTGACGACTGTCTTAAATACATAGCTTGAAACAATAAAACAATTAATTAAACAATTATTCAAATTATCATACCTGCGTTAACACACAACACCAAAGTGATAACAAGAAGGCCTGACTTCATTTCTGCAACACGTTACTTCACTAAAATTTGATCTTTCTGGTCTCGGTGCCAGCGCGCTCTAAATGAAGTTTGAATACGTGTGAGTCTACATTACACATTTAGTTAAACTAAATGAGGAACCTACGTCACGTTTCGAGTGCCACTAACTCGATGACGGAACTTGGTCAATATGTGCTGGAGATTTTAGAAAACTTTAAACTAAGAAAACACGGATCGATTTCATTGGCACATTGTATGCGAAGTGCACTTAATGTGTAACCGTAATAGACTTGACTTACAAAAATCAGCAAAAGAGTTAATGAGACTATTCATACAATTCTCTGAAAGTTATTTATTGCCTCAGCGTGTTATTTATAAAGGGAGAGTGAGGCTACATCCACAGTTATAGACAGGGTTGAGATTAATTATATTAGCCTTCCGTCGCCGCAAATTTGGCTCTTATCCTCGGGAATTGCCAAAAATTAAACATGAAAAAAAATAATAATAATAAAAATAATAAAAATAAAATAAAATAAAAAAATAGTAAAAAAAAGCACCACGAAAAACTTGAAAGGACAAACACAGAAAGAGCAATTTCTTTTACCATGTTATTTTTTGGTAAATACCTAAATGAAGTTATCAAGCATAACCCTAACTTTCTTTAGTTTATGCATGTTGACATTTGCCCTTCCTATGCGATTGCCATACACTGTCTTTAAATAGCTGCTTTAACGTGAATAAATATCCACCACTTGATGTCGTTCACTGTTCGTTTGACTTTTGTGCTTGACAGGGTATTCATGTCGCGTAAATGAATTTAGATATTGGTCATTCTTGGGAAGAAATGGCTAAAACGAACTCAAAAACACTGCTTTTTTTTTTTCTTGATAGCTCTGGATCCTTGGTTACATATCGAGTCAAATATCGTAATCTTACCACAACTTACATATAACGCCTTGCCAAAACTGTATTACGTTCTTTAGTCAAGTTCTAATGAGTCCTCAAGACGTTTTTCTTTGGTTTCGGCACTTCTTTGCATCCCTTTAATAGCACAACAACCAATATTTTCACTCAGTTGTAGGATTTTGGTGAAACTTTCTGGCAAAGTGTTCAGTTTGGTCACCATGCTAGTGTAACGAAGTTGACAATGGCAAATGTATAAAAATGATTTTCCAATACCTTCGACACAAACAACGTTACGATCACCAAATTTCGCCGCCAGGCATCTAAACTTACCTGTCCTGCCATAAAACGTAGGCTAAAATAAGAAAAACAGGTATTGCTTTCCTTCAAACAAATATAAGTGACATGAACTCCATGAACTTCTTTTTACGACTAGTTTTCAAAACGTATAACGATATTTTCGAACTTCCTTAGAAATAAAGCGATAGGACGATGTGGGATGTAATTTCAGTTTCACTAATCTTACATGAAAGCTAAGATGACCACGAAGAGGTGGAATAGGTTACGTTTTAACTACAATGGGTAGTCCACTTTACTTTTTTTTTAAGCCCCTGATCAAATGCATGATTAGGCTGACAAAATTAGCACGCAATGTAAAGTGATCTTGAGATTCTAAGAGTTAATCTTAAGATACTCTTTTACTACAGCATGTACACCCTTTCCCTATACTGTTACACAAAGAGATAGAAACATAGAGAGTCCTTTACAGTTGCAAATGAGATTTATTAGTTATCTTCCAGTTAGGTTACACCGTCATGTGTAATGTCTTGTAATCTTCATGTTTTCTAGTTCCTCAATTCTCTTTCTTAGCAGAAGTTTTCTTTTTTCTATTCTGCTTGACTTCACCCGCATTTTTTGCATTGTCCCGTGCATTGCCTCTTCTTTTTCTTGATCCTCTAACGCTGAGGGAGCGTGTTCCAGTGATGGCGACATTTTATTTGGCGCAGAGACGCTGATAAGGCGGAAACGGTTAAGGGATTGGGTCCTGCGAAGCTGATTACTACTTCCATGGTGTTCCAGTGGCACCTAAAGTAAATGAATACCTTATGTCAGACACAAGCACATTATAATCAGGAAAAGGTTCAAATGTTTTATTTAGTGATTTATTCAGTTTGTCCACTCGTTCTTTGTTCGTCTGTCCACTCGTCGTTTCTTTGTCCGTCCACCTGACTGCACCCTACTGTAGTCAGTGAGTAAGTCGATCAGTTTCTCATCAAGTTATTTAGTTACTCTTTCGTTTTGTATGGTCGGTTAGTTGGTTAGTCGTTCGGTCGGCCGATTTGTCGATCTGTTGCTTTATATCAGTTGGGTCTGGGTTGAGTGTAACTGAAAGCTAAGAATGGTTCAAAATTGATACTGTCAACTGATATACCAATGGCTGACATCTGCGATCTGCAGAATTTATTGCAACTTCACTCAGACCTCCTCACGGTTGCTATATGATCACCGACCTCAGAAAATGTCTTAGCTCGACTCCTCCCAACAGTAGTACTGATAGACACTTTTCTTCGTAGGTGCCGGCTTTGCCCCGTTGTTGGACGGTATGCCTTGATCAAAAATAAAACAAACCTGTCTCAATAAATATGTATCTTGTACAATATGACAACGATAGGTAGGAAAAAAAATAACTAGAGCAACGAATATTGCAGCCCTGATAAAGGAAAAATTATCTTTAGCTTGGAAAGCTGATTGAGGAGAGGGTAAATATAAGAAAAGTACCAAGCATAATATTTATAAATAACGCAAAAAAAAAAAAAAAAAAAAAAAAAAAAATATATATATATATATATATATCTATATATCTATATCTATCTATCTATCTATCTATCTATCTATCTATCTATCTATCTATCTATCTATCTATCTATCTATATATATATATATATATATATATATATATATATATTGTTTGTTTGGTTTTTTTTTTGCGTTATTTATAAATATTATGCTTGGTACTTTTCTTATATTTACCCTCTCCTCAATCAGCTTTCCAAGCTAAAGATAATTTTTCCTTTATCAGGGCTGTAATATTCGTTGCTCTATGTAGACCGGAAATGTCAACTCTGAACAGCAGAAATGAGCTTGCATCGTGTTGCAGACATGCTAGGAAATTCTTGCTGAAAAATGTTATCATCTAATTAGCGATTAAGATCCCGCGTGACGCGCCACGTGACACGCAACACACCTAGTATGTAATTGTATTGTTCTGTATTTTTAAATATCTTTGTATGCAACCGTTTTTTCTGGCAGTCGCCTGATGATTGCCTCGCATGAGGCATGAAACTCGGAGTAGCGATTAAATGACCATATAACCTAGCTCTCGAGTTTTTACTGTTATATATATATATATATATATATATATATATATATATATATATATATAGATAGATAGATATATAGATAGATAGATAGATAGATAGATAGATAGATAGATAGATAGATAGATAGATCTAAAACAGTCTAATACAAACACATGTATACACCGTATTTACAAAACATTTTTCTGAACCGGTTCACAATTGATTTTAGCATGACTCGGATCTTTCAGTACCAAAAGTACATTTATAGGTGAGAATAGATAGCTAGAATTAATGTTCTCAGGCTTGAATTCCAAGCATCAAGCATCAATGTGAGATTATTAGAGGGTCTTCTGTTAATGTCTTTATCTTTTGAATCACTGGCAAAGAATCAATACTCACCTCTTCAGAAGTGTTCTTGCCAGGCGTCTCCTTTGAGTTTGTGTCTATTGTCTCCTTCTGTGCTTCTTTCTCGCATTTCTTCTCTTCTTCGGCCTCTTCCTCTGCCCTCTTTTTGTGCTGCCTTTGAAAACGTTTTCGCTGTTGCTCCAAATGTTCAACATCCTTCTTGAAATCGATCAACTGCTGTTTACACGAGTCATGTGCTTCGTGAATGGGTGTGTACCACCTACGCATGCCAGATCACAAACCATAGAAAATGACTCACGGATTAGCTTATCTGATTTAAATATGACATGGTAGCAATTTTTAGACCCACTAAATTTGAACTAATATTTCTAAATCAAGTCCAATGTTTACTCGCTTTCCTTTATCTCACGGCACAAAATTAAACTAGAAAACAATCACGTTTTAACTTAGAATAAAAGCAAAACCTAGATAATTTATGGGGTGTCCAAATCTGGGTAGAGACTTTAACCACTCATCGAGTTTGGTCAAATGTCTTCCGTTCAAGGTAATGTAGGAACTGTGGAGGACCATCATATCATATAAATAACTGAGCAATACATTATCAATTAAAATAGCTCGTTGTTGCCTAAAGGCAAATGAAAATCCTCCTCGATCTTATATTTATAAATGTCCTCCAAGGAGACTTAACAAAAACAAGTTTTCAATGTTAATATACGTATATAATTAAGGTTGTCCCAAAGAATTTATCATTTTGAAAGAGGAAATGAGATTAGAAGAATTTTTTTCATTAGAAACAACTGCTTTGAACTGCTGCATATCATGGTGTCTTGGATTTCTTGGTACAATATCTCTCGATCATTATAGTAATGAATTTCAAGCGGTTCAGCTAAGAAAGGGAAGGTGAATTATTTTTGTCCATATGGATTCTGTGTGGCTTAGAATCCTAACCTTTGAGAGGGCATCAGCTCGTGCTCATACTTCTGAATCTCTTCTTCGCTCTCTTCTGTGACGTCATCTAGAATAGGGGTAGGAGTCCGGCTCGTCCTTCTCGTTGGCGCCTTTCTATTCGATGACAGTTGAGCGTCGGTTTCTGCGCTTTCTGGTTCGCTAAGCGCTGCACCTGGTGCCCAGTCCTCAATGACAATGATCGGCGGCTGTCCAGTATCGTCAAGAATCGCCTCCGGAGAATGCGAATTTTTCTTCCGCTGTGCTTGTCGAACAGTGGACATCCATTTACTGGCAACTAAAGAAATGTTCCATGGATTTAAAACTAGGCTTTTAGTAGCAGAGGAAGACTCTTCATCGGATGAGCTTTGTTCATAGTTTGGTGGATTATCTAGAATGTCAAATAGACTTCTCTCAAATCTGCGAAAACTTTTGGGAGAAAACCGCCGACCAGGAATTCCAGTGTTGATAATTTCTTTAATGACAACATTAGGCTTTTGAGCAACGTTTCTCTCCATAGCAACAGAGGGAAGAAAGCTTAGGCTGTTCGTTCTGCTTTTGACCTTTATCGTTGCTTCTTTAGTATTCGCTGCAGTAGGGGAGACTTTGAAAGCGGCCTTTAATTTCTTCTTTGTTGTCTCCCTGTTTGATAGTTTCTTTTTGTAATTATCCTTCCCTGGGTCACCAATTTTATTCTGGCTTTTGGTGTTAGTTCGAGGTGAAGCTTCATTGCCACGACCAAATACAGACACTCTACCATTTGAACCGCGTTTTGAACCATCCTTTGCTTCCTGACTTCTGACACTCTTTGGTCGATGACCAACTGTTGGGGACTTCCATTTCTCATGAAGTTTTCGGCGCTGATAACCTCTTGCTGGCGCACTGCTTGGTTTCGTAGGAAAAGGAAAACTGAAATTGTTGTCGGCGTCATTGTTAGAGTTTTTTCTCAACAATAAAACTGCTTTAACTACCGCAGCCGCGCTGCAGTTTAGGATGGCGGATGACCGTCGTCTTGAGCGAGGAGGCACGAACAGCTTCTCGGCTTCCCTTGGTTTACCGGGTATTTCATCGTCATGATTTGTTTTTTTCAATAAAACCCTAGAAAGAAAGATAACCCTGTTACTAAAGCACCTAAGGTTGTCATAATAGTTGCTTTTTAGATGTTTATAAAAGGCCAAAAATTACTAAAATTTTAAAATCCATAACGTAGGTCAGTGGTACATGATGGAAATTTCCATCAATTTCCATCATGTACCAATGCTGATGACCGTACGGTCGAAGACGTTTTGGATTTTAAAATTATTTTTAGTAACTAAAGAATCTAGTTATTGTCATGCGCATTCCAATCAAGATGATGAATTCTTTGTAAAGAACTTGAAGCCTGATTCTTAGCCAATGTCCCGGAATAAGCCCACTTCACCCTGCTTCCGTATCAAACAAGAATCAGTAGGTGATGCGTCTGACTCCAAATTAATTGAACTTTCTGCGTTCAAGCGCTAGCGTTAGTCGACATCATTGTGTTTCGTAATTCATTGCCAAGCTATTTTACTATTAAAATGCCTTTCTCCACCCATTAAAGTTAATGAGCATCGATGTAGCACTTCATTGTTAGGATCAAACAAGAACACCACCTTTTAGCATCTCCATAATCCACAGCCCTTGAAAGTGTAGGAGTCATTTCGCTCTTGTCAACTGACGCGTCACATTTTCCCGTCATCTCTAAAAGACCAGTGATCGTGCACCGCTTAAAGCTCTGCCAGATATCACTGTCCCGGATGTAATGCTTGATGTCATCGTCATTGAAGAAATAGCGACGGTTTTGACGCAGGATTTGAATAACGCTTTCGTTCGTTTTTAACGCCCATCTGGAAAATTATAACACACGAAAACGATGGTTAGGAACCACCAGAAATAGGGAGTTTAAGATTAAAGGAGTTCTACCATTAACACGACCTAGGAAAGTCAAACGCTTTGCAAAATATTTAATATAATATTGTAGTCCTATTAGAAAAAATACTGAAAGGAGTGATATGACAGGGTTTGGTGATGTTAAACTGTCACTGGGCGCTAGTTTCTGCAAGTTTTGTAATCAGGAGGTCCCGGGCTCAAATCCTCCTCCCTGTCACAAGATGGAGCTAGTTTGGTGGTCCCAAATTCAACTTCTCTACTTCTTGTAAATAGCCAACTGGTCAGCCTCCAACCAGGTTGGGATTTTTAAGTTCTATTTACGATATTTTTTTCTTAATATATAAAGTCCCAATAGGCGGTTTGCGTTGTGACGTCATTTTATTACAACAATCAGAATCATTCACTTTTTCTTACGTACCTACTGAGAAAGTACACAACTTATTTAAACTAATTAACAAAACTGGATACTTACTTGTTGACCAGGAAGCAGGTTACAGGACCAATACTTGCTACACTGCAGAAACATGGACTGGAATCGAGAAGGGTTGATTCACCGAAAAATTCCCCTGGAAAGTTAAATGAAAGGGATGGATATTAGCTCCTCTGGAGGGAAACATTATGGAAAATGGTGGGATTATTTTACCCTTCTCAATTTGTCCAAGTTTCACGAGTTCTTCCCTGTTGACTTCATCAATAAAGATACTTCGGTAATATTGGCATCTTCCTATTGAATGACAAATGCAAGTAAAAATGTTTAATTTACGGAAAATTTGCATCTACAAGTTCTTTAGTGCTGAAGAAATTCAGTATCAGGACCAGTATTTCTATATTTAGTGATACTATGGAACGTGAATTAGCCGAATTGAAGGTTTCTGTTCATGCATGTTCGATACATAAAGAGGTTATTACCACCAACTACAGATTTCGCAGGAGCACTTCTTATCGCCTTGTGAGTGTACGGTTTTCTAGGTGTTAACCGCCATCATCGGAATTCAGTCACAATAGATTGCAAGCTACTATAGCTTTAGTTCGGTTGTTTCAAGTTTGTAAGTGATGTATCGTTCTTTTAAATTTGCAGTGAATCGCTCAGACATTCAGATGTTCAGATGTTTGTATAAAAAAAAATAAAATGTGTATTAATTTCGAGGAATGTATAGTTATTGGCCTAGCCCAGAGTAGTTGGCCACTGCAGGAATCATTTAACAAATGGTAAACGCAATAGCGTGCACTACTGAGTTATGGATGCACGCGGGAAGTTGCTAAGCACGAAAGAAGCGTAAGAGTCGCACGAGGCGATAGCCGAGTACGACTCTAGCTAGCTTCTTGAGTGCTTAGCAAACCTCCCAAGTGCATCCATAACTCAATAGTGCACGCTATGGCGTTTACCATTTGTTTTATAACATAACATTGAGACATTGGAACAACAGAAGTCCTTTTATTGAGCTACATCACAAAAAAATGTTCGTGTAGTCTTACATGACAACAGAAAACAAGCGCACGAAAATTCATTCATGACAACCGACTGCACACCAGTAACTCGATAAAGTTTCATCTTCAGACAACTGTGAAGACAGTTTCGCATTTCTGGCAGAAGAACGTCGGCCATTACTTTGGAAACAATGTCTGTCAAAAGATTTGCTTTGTAAACATTAGGACACACGTCAGCAGCGTACACCCGTGGGCAAACAGTAGACGCTAAATTAACCAATCAGAGCGCGCGCTTTGCTTTAGTTATGTTATAAATTAATTTGGTACCCTATAGTAGGTGGACACCAGCCTCAGCTAGTACCAGACTTTTATTCCTATGTTTTCTGTAAAACGAACCAGAATTAGACAATCACCAAACGGATACAGAGCTTTCATTTTAATAGAGTATTACAACATTGTCGTTGTCATTGTCAACATTGTCATCAGAATGTCAAACAAAGCGGGCCGACTATTTAAACGAGGTTTAGGTTAGACCTGATTTTTGATTAAATCGAGGCTTAGATGAGACGTCCAACGACCACGGCTAGGCGTGGTCTAAATCGCATTCGTAGTCTAAATCGCAATCGCAAATGTATTCCGCGGAGACCACGTCTAAGCGTGGTTTAACTAAAATTTCTATTTTTTTCCAAAAACCGCGTGTTCAGAATTTTGAAGAGGCCAGACGAAAAAATGGCGTCAAACTCTCGAAATGCAAATTTTAGCCAAGAAGAAAAACTTCTACTTGCCGAGCTCGGGAAGCAATATCCCGATATAGAAAACAGAGGATATGACAATGTCAGCTTCAAAAGGAAACAGTCATCGTTGGGAAAAGGTTGTGCAAAGTTTCAGCGCCCGAAATCCCGCATGGTAACAAGCGCGATATGAAAGCAATTCAGGGATGTTGCAAGCGCATGAAACTGCAAACGAAAAAGGAATTTGATGAGCAACGGAGGGAAAGCAAGGAGACAGGTGGTAGTAAAGCCCCGGCTTCACCAAATGCTATTAGTAAGCTGGTTGCTGACGTTATTCCAGCGTCAGTGAATCCACTGGAAAATCAATTCGATGATAACTCTGTTGAACATGCTGCCTCAGCAGTCAACAGCTCTGTGATCGACGACACTGATGAACCTGGACCAGGTGTCCAATGCAGTATGAGTACTAGCTCAAGCCACTACAGAAAAAAGACAACAAAGCGAAAAAAAGAGATGAAAGAATTCATTGTTGGGTAAGCGGATTTGCAATTTTCAATCATCCTTTGTTTTATTTATTTATTTCCTGACAATTTGCGAAATAAATAATTTGAAATATGTTTCTGTAAACAGTGCCAGAGATGCATGTGAACAAGCAGACCAAAAAGGTGAAGATCCATTCTTAACCTTAGCAAGAAAGGAACACGAAGCGAACATGAGGATTCTTGAGTTAAAAGAGTGGAAACTTAAGAATCAATGCAAGCAAATGGGAATCGGTCTCCCCGCAGATGTGTCACAAGAAAATGAAGATATGTGTCATCAGTAGCTGGTGTCTGAAAACCCATGCTGAAAGTGAACGACTTGTAATAAAATATGATTTCAATATGATAAAATAAACAAATTACGATAAGGTACATTATAATTCCTTTTATTCCTGTTAACAGTTTAGGTGGGTCATTATGGTATAAGTAGAGACAAATTAACATGACGCAAGTGTCCATGCTGCCGAAAGTAAGGTAAAAAGGTTTTTTGGAGGGGCAAAGCTGTATCAACTTTAGCCAAGTTGCAACTTTTCTTCTGGCTGTAGTCTCTACATTAACTTATAGATGTACGTCAGGTACCTACGTAAAATAGCGGGCAATAATTAACTTGCTTTTAGCATTTCCACTTGCGTCTGCAGCTCCGGAAGGTTCTTCAGGTTCATCGTCATCCCAATCCACATCATTCATTTCACTTTCTCTCTGCATTATTACAAAATTGTGCAAGGCCACAATGGCTGCAATGATAACCAGAGAATTTCCAAGGCGGGTACGCAACCCCACATGCAAGCAAGGGAGGCGCCTCTTCAGAATTCCAAAGCACCTCTCGATCACAATTCTGGTACGTCTTTTGAGCATCATTACAACGGACTTCTGCTTCATTTCTTGGATTTAGAAGGGGAGTCATGAGGTAGGTTCTGCATGCATATCCGCTGCCACCAACAAGGAGGCCATTGATGGATCCATTGCGAAATTGTTCAGCAATTGTGCTATTGTCAAAAATGCGCGAGCCATGGGTTGATCCCGGCCAGTGTGCGACACTGTTGGTAATTAATGCTTTACTGTCACGAACAGCTTGAACGTTTACGGCATAGAATTGTTTCCTGTTTATGAAAGCCACTGCATTGTTCCTATCTGGACAAACAATTCTCACGTGGATGCAATCGATTGCCCAACGACACAAGGGAATCCTGCTATGTCGTAAAAGCTTCTCTTCGTCTCATGAAAATCGGCTGGAAATGAAATGAACTGCCTTTTATGTTTTGAAATAGCTCTTGGAACTCGGTGTATTACCTTGCAGACGGCATAATTAGACACTCCAAACAAATCCCCAATTACTTGATGAAAGCTGGCTGTAGCGTAAAACCGCAAGGTCAGAAGAACTTGCTACATTAGTGTGAGAGGCAAGCCTCTCCTCGTTTGATGTTCTAGATCGTTTTTCAAAATGGCAATGAGTGTGATAATAGAATCTTTCCTGAAGCGAAACCGTAGACAAAAATTGGCGTCGTCATATTCTTCTAAAGGATTAAGCCTATCCCGCGTGTGTCGGATTCTTCGAACATGTCGAGTATTAGCCCATTGCCGTAGGCGTCTATATCTCAAACTTCCATCCGTGGCAAAAACCTTCACTAAGAAAACGTATACGTCTAAACCTACTCACGACCAGGTCTAAGTTGCTATTGTTTGCAAGGCTGTGTTTAGATTCCGTTTAGGCGGGGTTTAAGATAACTGACGTTTAAATAACCCGGTATCCCGGCTGAGACCCGGTTTAGGCCAAGACCCTCTTAAACGACGCCTAAACTTCTTCGGCCCAGAAGGGTTTCATGAGATGGGAGTCAATTGGCTAGCGGGGTGACACTCACGGAAAGCATGTGCCTTTTGTTGGCGCTGCTGCTTGCCATGCGTAATAATAACAATGACAATTTTTTTACACCACGCAAACCAAATCACGGCGCCTATGCATGAAGCATACAGCTATGTCGCTGAAAATACTTAAAGCAATTATACGTACATGCCTAGTTATTGTTGTTTTTTGTTTCAGAGGATTTTCATAAATTATACCTTTAGCAACAAAAAACAGATGCTCCGGAAGGTCTCCTTGGTTCACAATGACTTTACCAGCGGGATATTCCTAGAAAAGAAAAACATATAATAAATTCAACCCGTTAGTTGAGATTTTGTTTCAGGACAGCTAAATGTGAGCAAGTTTAACAATAATCACTGTATAGCTACAAAACGATAACCTAATTTCGAAATGCTATGTTATATGAAGTTTTATTCATACATTTATATACTTTAGACGTGGCGATTGAAAGCCAAACTCTTAGACATAATTAAGAAAACGCTAGCTTTCTGAAATAATTTTCAAATTCAGATTCAAATTGCATATTTTGCTTAGTGTTGCACGAGTCTCGCCATTGTTGACGATACTAAAGAAATTATGATAATTTATATATTCGAAATGTGAATAAAATTGATTAGGACGTTATTAAAATGTCAATAAACAGTTATTCGATATCGCTTTCATCCCTCCCCTTGGTTACCTATTGGCGCACGCAAAATTTATTTTGACTAGTAATGAGATTTATTGCGGTCGAAATTGATGTACGCGAAGCCAAAAATCAACACAACTGGACAGAAAGGCAAGTTAAAAAAAAAAATAAAACCTTCATCTAAACATATAGCAGATAAAGCCATTATGTGATCACCGTACCTGCCTCGCCATCAAAGCAACTAATTTGTTTTTCTCTTCTTTGGGCAAAGCTTTTAGTGCGGATACTTCTTCAATAAACACTTGAATCTCTTGCACGTAGCGATTCTGAACTCTCTTGATCGCGCTATGGAATCGCTCGCGGTCGACTCGCAAGAACTCAGTAACTTCCATGGTTCGTATGTTGTCCGGTGGTGGATAATCGAATTCTCTTCCATCGCCCGATACGAGCCCAAGATATTCCCCGGCTACGTGTGTGTAGTTTATTTCACAGTCATTTGCCTTTTCTGTGGTGTGCGCACCAGACACGCCATTATTTATAGCATATTTTACTTCTACCGATCCGCTCAGAATGTAATAACAAGAAAGACAGCTTTCGTCTTGTTTCTTGCAAATCTCCACATCGCTTTCGACTTTCTGGTAGGTGACTACATGGCCAAGTGCCTCCTTAATAAATTGTAGGCCTTTGTGAATATCTTTCAGCGCCGAAACAACGGGTTTTATTGCATGTAGTTCGTTGGCCGATCGCCGAGCGGTAGAAGGTTGCTGTAAGATGTCAAGGATTTTGTCCGTGAGCACAATTCCAGCTTGCGCCTTGAAAAGTCTCTTGTTAAAGACGGGTGGCAGTTTACGAACAGAAAACTGTGGTCTTGTCTCGCACAATATTGGCATGATAAAATTTCACAAATTCGCAAAAAAGCAGCATAGGGAAGTCACAATTTTTCGCTATTTGCGAACCTTTTTTTCCGGTTTGAGATCTACCTTTCGCTTTTGGCCCACGACTAGCATTAACGTTTGAAATTCCCGTTCGTTGTGTTATGATTTGACCATAAACAAACCATGTAGCCAAGCGAAAAGTTATGTAAATTAACTTTACATTGAGCAGGTGTAACGCTGACGTGAATTTGTTATTCCAGTTTTTGTCAATAAAATTACCGATAGATGGCTTTTCTTTTCATGAAATTTACGCACCTAAATTGTAGGAACAATAATTGATTTAGCACTTTAGAAAGACGTCAAAAATCACTTGAAAACGACATAAAAATTACTTTTATTTTTTTCACATAGGAACAAGTGGAAAATCCTCTCTTCCGAATGCAAATTGTGTTCGGAAAGTGTGGTATTTACTTCCGAGATTATCATGTGTGAAATTGCTTATTTAGTTTTCTCAAAATCAAAAAAAAGATCATAATATAGAAAATGAAGTTATGAATTCGCAGTGCCAAAATATGAATTATGTGGGGATTATGGAATATATTATTTTTTTAGATGTCGTCGATCCACTTCCAGAAATTGTTATGCTTAGAGACAATTTGAATTGCAAGTAAGTAAGTGCGTTTCCAGTGCCTGCAGTGAATGGGGGAGTTCGACGAAATGAAACCTGACTGTTTATATGTCGTCACAAAAATCAAGTTGTAGGCTAGGTATGAGATTCAATTTCTTGGAAGCTAGAACAGTGTTGATTCGACTGAGTGACATGCCTCAAAAAGTAACGAAGTTAAGCGTATGTCGCACGTCACGCTATCGTTTGTCACGCTGTAAACATAACGAGTGTTCGTGCAACTTGCCTTGTACTGTGTTACAGCCGCCGTCCTCCAGGCTCGATTACAATACACGAGAGAGCGGTGGAAATCGAGCCTCTCCTCCCCAAAAGAAGAATCAATCAATCAATCTATCAATCAATCAATCAATGACTTTATTAAAGTGTCAAAATATATAGTCCTCGGTAAAGACCCTCAATAGATTGGAGACACTTAAACAAACGAGTTACAGGAAGACCTTAATTGACAAGGACCTGAAGCAGATTTCTGATTACACATTACTTGGGCTTATTTTTACATATGAAGGTCCAGTTCCACACTTTATTTCTTATTCAAACAAATAAAAAAATGTAAGATCTTTCTGCGGACACTGTGATTCGAAACCTGAAAATTCGACTCAAGATACATTAATTTATTTCCAAACCATCCAAACACTGGCTACCGAATCTACGAATTTGTTGAGAAAAACGTCCATTTTTATGTTAAAGGCAAAAACGTATATTTTTTTGTCAACGCTAATAAAAACATTGCATTAGTTTAGCCACCCACCTAAGACGGTCGTACAGGGGCGGGGGGTTCTAAGGCACGGTTAACGAATGAAAAAAAAAAAAAAAAAAAAAAAAATGAGGATTACGGATATAAAATTTTGTTTTCCCGGATCACGAAAATAAGCAAGTACGATACTCTTTTTATTAACCTGTTTTTACACTAAAAAGAGTGTTTCGGAGGAAAGAAAAATCGTGAAAGGCTAAGTCAAGGCTCCGTATTGCAAATCGCATGTTTAAGTCACTCTTGATAGACGACTCTAACCATTCGGAGGACCTGCGTCTCCAAATCACGTAGAATTGAGTGGTGAAATCAGGAATATCGGTGAATAATTCAAGCAGTCTTCACGGGTCATGCAAAACCTTCATGTCACGGATTAAGAAGAATAATTTCCTAAATTCACCGTTTCATGGAATATAAATCAGCTAGTCATGCATCACGAGAATACCCCTGTACGACCGTCACCTAAGTTTAAGCCTCTAAAGTGAAGGTTTTCCTTATGAAATTGGTCGCCATGCAAAGAAGGCCAAAATTCGAGCATCGTTGCCGCCATTTTGAACAGTACTCAGCAGCCAGGCCGCGTTTTCGTGACGTCAATCCGTCCGAGAGATTTGTCCAAATAGCTTCCGAAGAGCCTTTTTACTACCACCCCGGGTTATGGCTGCTCTTAAGCCACATAGTTTGAGCCAAATGTGCTCCAAATTCTGAAATGATAGCGTAGAAAATAGTGAAGTGGACAATTGCTTGGAAAAAAAATAGATTTGGCTGACGCCAATTCAGTTGGAGGTTTTTCTCCTTCCCGCCAATTTTGAGTCGGACGGAATGACGTCACATAAACACGGCCTGGCTTCCAAGACAGTTTCAAAATGGCGGCCTCCGAAGTTGCTTCTTCTGAGACGAATTTCTTCAGGATAGCGGGCACTTCAGAGGCTGAAACTTTGATGAGGGGAAACTAGCTGAATGTTTACCTGTCGTAGGCGAGGAAACAAAAAGTAAGCTTTTTGGAATGACCTTCTCTTTTAAGAGGGAGTGATAATCAATGAAAAAAACAGAAGGCCAAAGGAAGCACCAAGAAATTAACGCGGGCTCTGGCCGTTCATGACTTTTTGAACACGTGCAGAGTGCTCCTTTTCCATTGTCAGCCAATCAGCATTAGCATGAACGACCATCAGTATAAGCCTGAGCCCGCGTTTTTGGTGCTAACTAAAAGGAAAGCGGGTTCTGAACGGGGACTGGATTGATCTTTTTTCTGTAACTAACAGGTTGAAATAACAACATCTGGCCTTTCCGTTTTTTACTTTTTTTTTTTTTTTTTTCCGAACATAGTTGGGGCCAAATAGGGGCCAAATGCAACTCCAAACTACTACAATTTGGTCTAAACATTAGAAAAAAATAGACCAAATTTCCATTTTTGGAGATAAAAGCAGGTACATGTTGCTAAACTGGTAATTGATTCAACGAAGAAACCTACGAACCAGTCGCTTTTATTTGATTTGGTTCATGTTGCGTGTCACAACAGCACGTGCTTAATCCTGCGCCATGCGTCCGTCACATCTGAAATTGATTGTTGAATAGTTATGAAAGTAATTCGATGCTGGGATTCCATCGACATGTTTCGTGACGCTTCAGAGGGAAGACGAAAATGAAGTTCAAGAGTTTCCTGCTTCTCTGTTTCCTCGGTTTAAGTTTAATGAGCTTCATCGCCACACTTCTATTGCCGAGAATCAAGGAGAAGAACTTGCTCCGTTTCCCTTTCGACACTTTGTTGAGGTACGCAGAATTCCTTCACCTTAACATCAGTCTATTCGACGGGTGAGTGCATCTCAAGTCAAACTTCTTCATTGAGATAGTTAAACCAGCCAAGCATCGCTGATTTATCGGTGTTTTGCTTCGTTGAACTCGTTTTATACCGGTAAACGCGACCTACTGGTGAATCCATCGGGATTAGAGAAAATATTTGGATTTAGACAACAATAACCCATTAGACACTGTCAAATATATTTTAAAAAAATATACTAGGTGTTCAGTATTCCTTGCATGTCATGTATACGGTGGTCGAGTAGTTCATTACAAGACGAGCCTTTTGTATCGTGTTATGAAGCTTTCGACCTAAACCGCTTTGATTGTTTACACATGTAATGATGTATGATTGTTTGGCGATCTTTACGCGTCTCAACATCTTCTACACCGAGACAGATTACTAATTTGTCACGGTCTTGGTTTTTAAAGGTGTTTCTCAGTGGGTAATCGTGATAACGACTACTGTAGTTAGGCCAGACACTGGTCAAGGAAAGATTCCATGCGGTTCTTGCATGGCCTTTAATTTTATGCATATCTTTAGCAGTAGCTTCGAGGTTATTTGCAATTTTCGCTTTCACACTGCCCTCTTTGTTTATTAATTGTCACGAATTCGTTACTTTTGTGTTTGAAACCGTGATCTGAGATCATTAAAGGTGCTTTGGCTTGGAAGAAGTATCGGATGACAAAATCGCCCAAATCGAGATGAATCCAGGAGTACGAAAATCTTCTCGGGATTTCAGTGATTTCACACTTCCTTGCCGGTGCTTACAATGAACCCAGGTGGCCTTTGTTGATTAAAAACTGCGGTCCCTGTGGTTGAAACAGAAAGCTCAGAAAGCTTCTTCATTACATACTCGTTGAAAAGCCGGAACTGACAAAGAATGTTTATTGTCTGCTGTAAATAATTGTATATAATTACTCGGAACAGGATTGCGAACTTTGGGAAAGTCATTTTCCGTCCAGAGAAAGGCGACGTTAAAGTTCTGCATTACAGATAGAACCAAGACTGATTTCGGCACGGTGACTTAAAAAAAAATAATGAACTGAAAATACTAGATCCGAACAGCTGCTTAATTTACTGTGTGAAGAAAAACGGTCACTCATTCAACCTCTTTCATTCTAATCTCTGTGGATTATTACTTACATGAGAAGTTATCATAAAATATGAGACGTACGGCTTATGTCAAAGGCAATACATTGAAGTTTTCGATTATAATAAATTATCGCTAAACCTTGTCAAATTCAAAATTATGTACGTTTTTTTTTGTGATAGCAAGGGCTGTTTCAGCAGAAAAAAAGGCATAATGTCTTGCAATCTAAGAGAACGTATCATTAACATCATGTAACACCTTGAAATTGGGTTTTCGTTTATACTGCTGTTTAAAAAAAGAAAACTGTCTTTGAAAATTCGATTTTACGATTCTGTAATATTGCAATTTAGAAAACAGTCCTTAGAAAATACGCGTGCTGATTGGTTAAAAATCGTGTTTCTATTAAACAATTAGATTATGAGCTCAAGATTTCTATCGCGTGATAGTTGACTATCACGTATGGAAATCGAGAGCGAATAATCTAATTGTTTTAGTATAAATCTACTAGTCGTTCAAAACTTTATGGAAGTCCTCTTCACAAACACTTCGAAAGCGCCAAGAAGCGGCTGTCATTTCACTCACAAGCGCACCCCGTTACGCTACTCACTATCTATCACAGAATAGATAGTGAGTAGCGTAGCCAATCGGGTGTCTGGAAAACCCGGATAGCGAATAGCGAGTAGTCCCGAATAGTGCGAATAGTCTCGAATGGTACGAATAGTGGTGGACAGTCGCGAAAAGTGGCGAATAGTGACGAATAGTCGTCAATGCTCACCGCTTTAGATCTAATATCCTGCGTTGATAAATTATCCAAATAAGCAACAGAATTTCAGTGAATTTATTACCTTTTCTTCTCCGGACTCAGGCTAGGGCTGTCCATCGCTGACATTAAGCAAGAAAAGAGAAAACACAAACATAACCTAATAAAGACGTATTTACGCTTTTGCAGCGGTTAAAACAGAAGAAATTACGGTTTAGAAACACCTTTTGTCCTGATAAGCGTCTGCGCTTTTTAGTGGGTTAACTGCGAGATACTGAGTACCCTATTTGCTACTATTTGCTACTGAGTACCCTATTTGCTACGATTTGCCACTATTTATATATAGATCTAAATCTAGATCTATATTAGATCTAGAGCGGTGAGTATTGACGAATATTCGTCACTATTCGCCACTACTCGAGACTATTCGCCACTAGTTGCACTATTCGAGACTATTCGCACTATTCGTACCATTCGCTATTCGTTATTCGGGACTATTCGCTGTTCGTTATTCGCGACTATTCGCTATTCGCTATTCGGGTTTCCAAGACACCCTAGCCAATCAGGGAACGCCATTCGTGATAGAACGCTAGTAGATTTATACTAAAACTCGATAGAAACACAGAACTAGCACGACCTGTTGGCTTAATGATGGCGTGAGCAAAGAGAATTTACATTTTGATAATCAAAGTTAACAAGTTGTTTCCTTTTTTTCGTCGCGGTGTTTTCTAAAAGAAATAGGAAACATGTTATCCTTGTTCCTATCGAGTTCTAGAAACATTCGTGAAAGTTTGGGAGAACTCGAAAAAGCTGTGGAAACACTCGCCTGCGGCTCGTGTTCCCACAGCATTTCTCGTTCTTCCAATAGCCGATAGCAAATGACTGAAAAATGGGGCAAATCCAAAGGAAATGGGTTTGAATTCGAAACAACGGGGAATTCTAAATAGCCGAGTTCGAATCAGTGGGGTCCAACGGTGGATCTAAATAGCCATTTTTCTCTCTGTTTGTCGTAGATCTTGTTATCGAGTCCATCGATGGACTTAGAAAGTTCGAACATTTTTTCAGAAGATAACCTGAACACCTTTCGAAAACATTTACGCTTCCCTGGTATTTCCAAAGTACACCCCGCCCTAGCGCAAGAAGCCCTCAAGTCGACCTTAACTGCAATCTAGTTGCATAAAATTCACCCAGAACTGTACTCCGGGTTCATCCTTGGCTTAGAAGAATTATTAGTTATTTAGTATTTTAATTCTCATCTTCTCTTTTCAGAAATACACATGACACTTCGAGTGACGACTCGAGCCAGCCGTCCTCTGGAGCATCATGGCTTGAGAAGACTGGGTCAAGAAATGTTAGTGCCGTTGATCGAGAGTTTTGGGATTTACTACAAAATGCTAGGAGGCAATCTGAAGACGAAAGTAATGACAATGACGATGTTGATGATGATGAAATAGAATTAGAGGAGGAAGACGGAAAGCAAGAGTCTTCGACAGAAACAAGCCATGTACAATACGACGAATTAAGGTAGATAATCTTCTTTGTCGGTTGTTACTGTTGTTGTTGTTATTGTTACGACGATTCCAATTTTTCAAGGGCACTACGAGTTTGATTAAAACGTATCGAAGCAGTCACGTATTATCTACACTTTGCCGACTCTCTGAACTTTCTTGTTACTGTTATTATTTTTGTTGTTGCCAATGTATTACTGTACTTCTCGATATTTTGGTTCTTGTTGTTCCTTCTCCTGCACATGTTGCTACCGCTGCTGCATTTTTCTTTTGTTGTTGTTGATGTGTTACTGTTGCTGGTAGTGGTGATGATACTGCTGCTGTTTTTGCTAATTTTGTCGTTCTTGTTTTTGTTGTTGTTGTTGTTGCCGTCGTCGTTGTGGTTTATGTTGATAATAAGTCCCTGTTAGTACGAAAATTCCCTACGAAAAGGTGCTACTTTACAGAACTTTATCGACCCTATTGCGTCTGCGTATGTTGGTTATTTTACGCGCTGGTGAAAACCAGCCTCAGTGTTTCTGTTGATGTTATTTCGTTGCTGTTTCTGCTGGTGTTGCTATTACCGTTCCTCCAGCTGTTTCTACTGCTTGTACCGCTGTTGCTGCTGGCGTTGTTGCGGTTTATTTGTTGAGCTTTGATATTGAAAGGCTCCAGTCTCAATTTTTGTTTCCATTCTTAATTCAAACACTGTTCTTAACAGCTGCAAGCCTCACCAGGAGATCGCCTTTCTCAAAACTCATAAAACCGGAAGCAGTACTCTAACAAATATCCTCAACCGCTATGCAGACCTCAGAGAGCTCAAAATGGCACTTCCGGCGCAACATCTGTATCGCTTCGGCTGGCCTGGGTATTTCCACTGGCATGCTGTGGATCTGTGGCGGCTAAACGGGGAACCAGCTCACGTGCTCTGTAACCACGCCCGCTATAATAGGCCCGCAATGGAAGTTATCATGCAAAGTGACACTAAATACATTACAATTCTACGTGATCCCGTTTATCAATTTGAGTCGACATTCAACTACATGGAATTGTACCGTTTCTTTAAACTGACAAACTATTCCAACCCTTTGCAGGTTTTTCTAAGAAATCCTCATGGGTATCTTAAAAATTTAACAAGAACCGTTAAGTCCTTTCCAGAATCGATGCACCTTGTGAGAAACGGTATGTTTTTTGATCTAGGTTTGCCGCCATCTGCACAGGACAACGACAAGGAAATTTGCACTGCCATAAAAAAGGTCGAGAGCGAGTTTTCGCTTGTTCTTATTATGGAATATTTCGACGAGAGCCTTGTTTTACTCAAGCGAGAATTTTGTTGGGATATAGATGACGTCATTTACATCAAACAAAATCAAAGAAAGGCAGGTAATAATACATCGAACAGAGCTTTATCGACTCAGCTCAAATATATGATAAGAGACTGGAACCGAGCGGATGTACTGCTCTATGAGCATTTTAACAAGACATTCTGGGAGAGAATCAAGCGACACGGTGAGGGATTCTATAAAGACCTCGCGGACTTAAAACGAAAAAACTTAGAGATGTTCAATGACTGTGTCTCCCCAGAAGAGATCACGGAAATCGCATTTCGATTGAGCGGGCAGATACGTGGTTTTAAGCTGAACGAAAGGGTTTCTCGTTACAACAGATATTTGTGTGAAAAGTTACTCACAAATGAAATAGACTACATTCATTATTTCCGACGAAAACTGCACCCGTACTACGGGTATCAAAAGCAGCTTAGAGCTTCCGGAAAAACACGCCAGGTGGGGGAAAACGTTATTGTTAAAAGAATTAATGCCATGAAATCAGTTAAGCCGCTCTAAAGAATTCATAAGCTATATTAAACGAGTATCTCGCTTTATTGCAAAGCGTCCTTTTTTAAATACATGCCATTGTAATTATTCTGATGTCACGTGGTATGTGCCATATACAGTTTGTTGTTTTTTTTCTGTTTCATACAAATTATAATACGTAACTTACACCAAGAGAATGGAAAATACTTACCGTAAATCCTCGAATTAGCGCCCGGGGCGCTTATTTCAAATTCAGGAGAAGACGGTGGGCGCTTATTCGAGGGGGGGCGCTTTTTCGAGGGGGCGCTTATTCGAGGGGGGGCGCTTTTTCGAGGGGGGCACTTATTCGCGAGGGGGGGGGGCGCTTATTTAATTTTTCCCAAATCGTGGCCTGACGTGTTCATTTGTTTTAATACATCATGCATCTGCGAGTAAACAACAACATAAGCTGTTTATTGACATAAAAAGCTGATCCTAAAGTTTAAATCGGGGCACCGTTAGTACTTAATGTGTTCAACGTGTGTTCAGGACAATTCACAGAATATTTTCAACACGTAGTCGTAAAAACTCAAAGCTTTAATCGCGATGCTCGACGTACAGACATCTCCACGACTTGTCAACTTGATCTACGCCTACGGTAAAAAACTGAACAAGAAAAAACTTAAATTAACAACACATTCGGACAAATGGGAACTGTGAAACCTATACTTACATGTTCTGTGCGGTTTCGACGGGAAAAGTACAAAACTGTACGTAGCAAAAAAACAACGACACGAAACTCTTTCAAAGACAAACCATGTGCGACTGAGTCACGTGATTCAACACAGTCCGACCAGCTGTGCACAGTTCGACCCTAAACGAGTGTCAGCTTATAACAGACCTAGATCAATTTCAGTTTATCAGGTTCGGCCGCTAGTCGGCCTCAACAACGTGTTTACTTAACGTGTTTATAAACTGAAACAATGTACAAATCTAAAACTACATGTCGAAAACTATACATCCTTTACTTGTCCACAAAATTGAAGGAAGTGGAGTGGGCGCTTATTCGAGGGGGGGGGGGGGGGGGGGGGCTAATTCGAGGATTTACGGTAACTGTACCAAGGGTAAAATTAAACCATGTGCATGCCAAGCTTGCAAACCCCCATTGGATAAAAGTGCTGAAATGAAATGTTGTGTAATATAATAAGTCAACCAATAAGTCAACCAGTTCAGTTGAAGATGACATGACAGGCTTGTTAAACATAGCAAAAGTTCAGGCAAATAAATTTAACCTACACCCTGTCTCGTTTAGGCCTTATGCGTCCCATAGTGCAATGAGTTTAAGGTTAGAGGGTTCCCTTATCCTTACACGGGGAGGGGGAGGAGGAGGAGCCCACCCAATTTCAAGCAAAAAAATGTATAAAATAATAATTTTACAAATATCTCCAAACCTCCTCCAAACCCCCTACAAGTTAGCGCCTCTGGCGCTCGCTTGTAAGTTCCCCCCACCCCCCACACACACCCACACCCAATTCAAAATATTCTCCGCCATCCCTGGTTTCTGGGCTCGAATTTCCAATTTCCAATTTCGAAACATAACAGGAATTTTTGCGAGGGAATGATTTCTCGACTTCATTTGTAAGTCAATGCACAAGTGATATTGACAGTGCATTCGTGCCAGTGAGTTTCATTCTCACGTCGAAATTGTTGGTCTGGAGTTCAATCTTGAATTGAACTATATTTCTTTCGCTAATTTAAAAACTTCAATGTGGGTATTTTGCTTTCGAAGCAGAACTAATTAACATTTGATGCCTTATATATTATTTATTTATTTTTTTTTTTTTTTTTTAACCAAACCTAAAAGCGCATTCATACCCGCTCTTCTAACGTTTTTGCAATGGGCTTTTTGCTAGTAGTTTCTTAGAAATTCAATTTCTAATTGGTGGTGTCTTTTCAAGAATGACTTCGCAGACTGACGAGATAACATACAGTTGTTTTTTTGTTTGTTTATTTTTTGTTTTTTGTTTTCTTTTTTTCAGTTTTGTTTTTAGCTTATTCAGAACGTCTCGTGTTTCAGGTTTCGTGCCAAGTTACGAAGGGGTAGGGGTGTTTGTGTTGAAAAGACGTGTGGTCTTGGTTGTATCCCCGGAAACATGAGGCCCGACTTTTAATTTCCTAGCCTAACTAAGAAAGAAGGCAATGGGTTTTACACCGTTTAGAGTGGTTTTCAATTGAGCGCCGAAGGTAATCAAGCAATTACTTTGGTCAATGTTTTAGTTTTAGATTGAGATTAGCTGAGTACTCAAATTGCTAAGTACTTGTTTTGGTTTAGTTTTGGTTTTGCGACACTCATTTGAAAATCGCTCCATAAGTCCATAACCTATTGTGATAGACAATGTGATCACAACAGTTGTATCAGGCAGACTATTTATTTATTTTTATTTGTTTTAATAGTGTCATTTTTTATTACTCTGGAAAAAAAGAAACTAACTTGTGCGCACTACATTCCAAAACTGGTGAAACAAGGCTGAAGACAGTATCCTGCACTGTGGTTCGTGACAGATAGCCAAACAGTGAGAGAATACGCGGGGGATTTGGTGCGACATTAATCCGAATGTTTGTCAGACCACATTCGATCAGCTTCTAGCTCCATGTTGATAACCGACCCATTCCTCTATCACCATACACGCTCGGCAACAAACGCGCGCATCCAGTTCACTGAAGTCGGTTTTCCAATGTTCACGATCGCTTATATGTCAGTTCGCCAACGTGCAAAATACGTTTTGAAAAAGGTATGAACTGATCAGAGGAATAAAAAAATTAACTTTGATGTATACATGAGTGTTCGTTGTTAGCATCGTTTGAAATTGTTCATTACACTCTCCTCAACCTCTCCCTTCGCAATGTTGGCTCCCGTTGATCGATGGCCCATCGTATTTGGAAAAGATTTAAAGCTGATCGTGCTCGAAAAACTTTGAAAACCATCCACGGCTTTTCACCCTGTAGCCTTAAAACCTTTTTCTTAAACATTTCTGCAGTTGAGTATTTAGTATAAGTATATCTGTTTGATCACGCATGGTGTAGTGCCCGTTATTCACTTGATACACTCGCATAGTTTTATTTGGGAGTTAATGACTCGGCTGGGAGACCAGTGTTGAGGTTCGCGGCAAATAGAAACCAAGTTACAAACGAGTGGTTTTCTTGAATATATGGGTGTTGTTGGTTTTGACATTCATTGTTATTCAGTCCTGAGGTTAATACAATGGTTCGCTTACCCAGAACGCGCCATTTTCAAACGAGACTTGACCAGGCAGTTTCAAACTGAACGGGTTAGTGGTTGTCAATTACCAAACTTAAAACGGATTCATCGCCCATCTGCCGCTTTCCGAATATTGCAAGGCAGTTTGAATTTTCAATAAATTGCTGTTAAAAACGTCCGACTTTGCGTTTTTCAACTGCGAAGGGATAGTCTTTATACTTTCTAAATCTTCTTTGGTTTAGGCCCAAATTGTAGCTTAATCATTACTCTTCCATAAGCCGTTTTCCGTTATCTATGTTAGAACTTCAGGAAATCAGAAAAGCGATTTTTGTCAACCCAACTAGTACGTTGGGATTTGGAACCAACGACCTGGGCTCAAGCGTTGTCCATATAGAGCTCTGGCCCGGTTGTTCGAAAGCCGATTAAAATAACTCGAGGTTAGCGTCTATTTCGCGATTAAATTTCTTATTCCCGGGATAACTAATCGGGCGAAAAAATGGTGTTCCTGAAAAGAGATTTAATCTTCGATTAACTATCCTTCGATTAAACTCAGATTAAACCGGTAGAACCGGTCTGTGGTGGGAGAAAATGGTGTAGCACTAAGGGAGGGAAGGGATAATTGACAGCTTCTAATATGTTGTTGAATAAAAGGAAAAGGAAAGCCCAATTTTATATCTCAACTACATTTGCTTTCTGTAAGAACCAAAAAAAAAAAATGCTTAAATTAAAATTAGATTTGTGATAAAAATTATGGGCAAGATAAACGCTGGGCGAAGCTCAGTGAATCATGCATCAGGCTAAAAATCAGTGAGCTCTTGAAAATGCTTACCGGTCTAACTTTCAGCCTTACTTCTTAGTAATTTAGAAATTTAGAATAGCCTCTATTCGGATGGGCTGATAAAGGGGAAAATTCTAGAGAAGAAGAAAGCCATGAACTAAGAAAAGAAGCGAAAGCGGAGATTGATTATCTTAATTCTGCCAAATGAGATAAACAATTTTTTGAAGAACAAGCAAGGTCGACAGTAAACAAAACTTGACAATATTTTGTCCATAATACTCGCCTTTATCAAGCCAAAAAAGCCTTTAATTCCATCATTGATCTTTCCTTTTACATTACAGCAGTTAGTAAGCGACGATTTCTACCTCTGAGAACGGAAAATGTTGAAATTTCTCAAAATTTCTTGCTTCGCCCTCGTTGTGTAAAACTGATTTTGCGGATCGCCGAAGAGCGGTCCGTCTGTGTTGTGAAAAACCGGACGCGGGATGGCTCGTCCGTGAGAGAATAGTAACATCTAGATTTTCGTCAGGTAGCCCGAATTGCTTTTCTTTCCTTACCTCGGCCGGCATTAAAGCAAAATCAACAAACTGTAAGTCCGCCATTTTGATTTGTTTGTCTGCTTTTTCATCCGATTAGCGAGTTAATCCACCTCGCTAGATTTGTTAAATTTAACCCTTAGTTTAATCTTTGGATGGTGCTAATCGCGCTTCTAGGAACAGAATTTAATCGAAGGATAAATTTATTCCGTGGATTAGGACAATTTAATCGGTGGGTTAGCGCTAATCGGCTTTCGAACAACCGGTCCTGTTCATTTAGCTTTCGAAATGGGCACTCTCTATTTATCCTAAAATTCTAGTTCAAAATTGAGCTTCCGAATATTTTATCGCAAATGCAACACCGTTTTGTAATTGACTGTAACGGTCTGGAAAATGTTTCGGAATCTCCGAACAAAGAGGACAACCTCTTAAGGTACGTCTCCTTTTTTTTTTTAATTTCTTCTCTTAAATTTTCCATTCTATCTGATTATTTTTCACGAATGTTCGGTTGCAGGACATAGGATTTTCTGGTAACCTTTCCAAAACATTTCAGAACCACTCGTTTCTGTTCGATTCGAAGATAAATCGTAATTTGACTGGCTACTTCAAGTAAGCATTGAAATGCGATTGTTTGTTTTGTTTTAGAGTTCCACTTTAATTAGCAGCAGAAAGGACGCTATTTAGAGCAAAAAAAAAAAAAAAAAAAAAAACAGCGATTCGTAAATAAATCGCACGGCTAAGAGCCAATGAGGTTGCGAGGATCACCAGTGATTTAAAATGAATGTCATAAAAGTTCTACTGGGTTTGATTGTCAGTGGTGAAAGTTAGATCGACTATGCCGGGCGTCATATAGCACCCGCCTTACATGGGGTTAGTGAAGAACAAATTATATTTCTCTGAAAACATTTTAGATGATCATTTTAAAACTATTTTAAAAAGGCAAAATAAAAAAAATGTATATATTTGAGTTTAAATCTAGTGAAAACCACCGCAAAAACTCTCTCTAAATGGTTTAAGTCTAACTGTTCGTAAAGAGCTACGAAAATTTGCAAGTTACTTCTAAAATCATTTTGGCGCAATTAAAATTTTCAAAATAACCTGCAAGCTTTTTCAACAAAACACAGATGTGAACAGAAGCTGTCAGGTATGTCAAGAACAAGTCAAGCTAACATATTTATCAGAAATCTTTTCATGTCTGGCAAAATGCAAAATTTGAAAGCTCCATTTTTTCCTCGCTGTTTCTTTTGAAATACAAAATATACCTGTTTAAGATAGTCATTATAATGAACGCTTCGTTAATAGAATTGAGAATTAATTGCCTTTTTCAAATATGGCACACAGGCTGCAGATACCCTATAGGTCCTTTGTTTATGGCTCTGTGTACATCTATTTTGTCTCAGTCGATAGACATGAAAGAAGAAAGAAAGACTCGTCATATATTGCCTATTGATCAGCCGGTTATCACAGCAACAGCTCACATTATGCAAGCTCCGGAAAATCTTTTTGAAACGTATTGAGAGGTGTGCAATATGTGATGTGCGAGGTGTCTGCATGTTTTGCATTTTCCAAAATTCTCCTTCAATCAGTGTTTGCTCCAATCAACTTCAGATCACGTTTGTTTTACTCTGTAAGTATTTTGAACAACCAGTTCTAATTTAAAATAATATTTTACGTACTTTCCTCGAGATAATCTCATAAAAAGTCGCTTTAAAAACCGTTTGCAATTAGACCCGCACACGACGACTCTTTTAATTGAATTTCGTTGCTATGACAACCCTTTTAAATGCTAATAATGATGACCATAATAGAAGCCTGAGCCTAAGGAAACAGGCGATCTAATCAAACCTTTGATGCGTTTACTCGTTTCCGTTTATGGAGTTTTCTCAACATTTTGTTGCGCTTAGCGCTCCAGAATTTCACATGCCGTTTCGCTAAGGCTGACTGGTCAGCGCAGGTTTAACGCAAATATCGAAACCAAATTGTAAGTACCTTTTCTTTCTTCGAAATAATACATACAAATATAGTCAGTCGCCGAAATTTGATTCAAACGCGGCAGAGTAGGAGTCGATTTGACTGAACGGAAGGTGGGCTCCTGTTTGACTTGACCGTGTTATTCGAGCGCTTCGAAAGTCGCTGAAATTTCAACGCTTGGTGATTCTCGAGTGGCGAATTTTCGCACGGAAACGATGTGAGAACGCGACCAGATGAAAAGCTGATGCTCTCTTATCGACGAATTGCTGTTATGAATATTTTTCAAGGAATATAGTACGCCGCAGATGGGTAGTGGTTGTTCAAGATCGGTTGTGGATATATCCAGCTCAAACTGGAAACAAGACACTAGAAATTCTGTCTCGAATACGTCGACAACAAACTGTTCTGGATCCACGATAAAAACCATCGCTGAAGCCGCAATGTAAGTAAAACATATCTTGTATTTACTTGTATCTCGCATTTAAAAGTATTGGCGAGTACTTTTCTTTTGCACTGTCCGCACTGTGAGATTTTTAGCAGAAAATTTTCATGACAATGTGGTAGAGATTAATGAACGCAGCGCTTTCATGAGCGGTCTTAAACGGTTTATTTTTGAAGTATCGCAACATCCAAGACACGCCGAAATCTATACTTTTGTCAGCGAAAAAACCGCATTCATATCAAAAGATCTTAGTTTATCAACGTAGCTAACACCCTAGAATATAATTCAAAACTCTGTAGTCAAAAAAAACAAAAAAAAAAACCCGAAACAGTTGCTATGAAAAGATGAGTTAAATTTTTATTTACAATGGTATACTGCAGTGCCATCTTTCATCCAATTAACACAAGAAAGGGGAGGCTCATTCTTATTCATAAAAAAAATATATGCTTTGATCATAAGGGTAAGACTTACACAAGACCTGAATGCCAAATCGTGACTGATTGCAAAAAGAAGACTCGACAGCTACTGATAACACACCTGCCAAAGCGAATAAGAAGGACGTAAGACGTTTGTGTCACTGGCAGAACGCCGGCAATCAGCTGCCATTGTAAAGGAACTACAACATCCCATCATTTCGATCTCGTTTCCCTTCTTCCTTTGAAAGCTAATCATGTAAGCTACATCTTTCTCTTTTAACGACACTGTTAAATTTTCCACAACCTGGTTCTTGTTGACTAATGACTTTTTGAACGCTTAAACCAAAACATTCTTTGAACGGAAAACAAGTTTACGTTTTGACGTCTTTTTTTTTAAAAAAACATCGTTTGTATGTGCATAAATTTCGCTTGTTGGCCCCACGTGTTCTCTCGAATCATAGAAGACATTTCTGAGCAGTGAATTTGTAATTAGAAACAACAAACTACCATTTATAATTTTTCTTCCTTCCTCGCATAGCACTACCTTTCAATTGGTTACCGAAAAAGAAAAAAAGTTAAAATGCAAGAAACTAATTTTGCAAAGCTTTTTGTTATAATGGATCACTCACAGACTACAGCAGGTGAAACAACAAAAAAAACTACGAGATTCATTTCACAGGCAGCGGCGAGGCAAAGCGCTGTCCCCGTTGACACCCCGCAAATGAAAATAAAAATATAAATATCACGGCGATATTACAAATTATTTTATGGTGAACGTTCTCCCTTGAAGTTGGTTATCGTCTCCTAGCTGTGAAACCACAAAAGTATTTTATTATCTTGACACTGGTGGTAAAGACCGTAGTTTCCCGACCTCAACCCACCGTACTAACAATCGTTGGCTTTTCATCAACAATAGATTTAAAAGGCAATTAAACCGCCATTGTGGCTGTACATCTGAAAGTGTTATTAGTTGAACCGCATCTCTTTTAACGGTCGATCTGACAGTTTGGCCAAACAACAAACCAACATCCTCTTATTGACTATATTTTCTTTTCATTTTTTTTTTTTTTTTTTTTTTTTTTTTTTTTTTTTTCGCAAAATGAAATGTTATGTTCTGCATTTCAGCCGTCGGTTTCCTAATTTAATGAAAAATATCGGTAACTGTTATGCTTCAAAATGTCAAGTAATTTTAGGCCCTGTCCACTCTACGACGGAGAAATTTAAAAACGCAGCTTTATTTCTACGATAAGGTCTACCTTCCACACTAATCTGTCACGACAACGGAGCTTTTCGAAAACGTTCTTCAAACCGGAGGAATTTGAAAACGCCGACTTTGCGTTAGTGTGGACGGAGAACATTTTGAAACCGGAGCTTTTCAAAACGATGACGTTACAATAACCATGTTATGTCTCCCTCAAGTACAAATCCAAAATAGCCAGTGATTGTGTTGTCAAATTTCTCCGGCGTAGTGTGGACGGAAAACATTTGATGCGTTTTCACAGAAAAAACCGCCGTTTTCAAATTTCTCCGGCGAAGTGTGGACGAGGCTTAAGTTTTTGCATGGGTCACAAGCATGACAGAATTCGATTCCGAAGCAAAAGTATGAAAGAATTCTTTTCCGAAAGAATCCGTACACTATATGTTTTTAATTCAGAATGTGTACACAATTATGGAGCAATATTTATTATCAATGTCTGACAATCATGCTCGCACCCAGTTCTTTTGTTAACCCTTTATCGACAAGCAATAACCTTACACCTAACTTGCCAAGTACCCGATTACTGCCTTTTAAAGTCATGATATAAATAAACTGGTTCTTTAAAGACCAGGGGCCCGTTTCTCCAAGGTCCCGAAATGTTTTCGCACCCGGAAAGCCGTAGCAAGATCTCAAACCTTATGATTACAGAGCTGTTTTATTCACATATTCTTAATATAAACACAGGTTCCATTCCGTACAAGAAGTTTCAAGCGTATAGACCTCTGTCTTAAAACACCGATTAACTAAAAATGGCTTTTTGGGTCCAAAAAGTTTCCGGGGATTTCAAGAAACGGGCCCCAGGAGGAAAGAAAAAAAACAGTGGCTAGTCTTAAATCATTTCACAAAAAGTGGTAACCGAAAAAAATGTATGCACCAGCGAGTTTTGCCACTTATTAGAATGTGACTGACAAAAAAACTTGACTTTTTCCTGGTCTCTATGGAGTAGTTATCGATCAATCGATCAATTTAAAAGAAAATATCTTCCAGTTAACCGTGTTTGTGTAATGGAGACATAATTTTAACACCGGGATAGGCGTTCCTCGTAGATCTTAACAACTTCTGTGTCTACATTGATTTCGTCTGCAATAGATTTTCGAGTTAGCTACAAGTTCCTTCGGTAATCTTAGGTGGTGTTCTATTCGGATCGACCGTTTCAAACCGCAGCCTGTTTGGCTTGATACTGTTGACGTTCCTCAATAGAACACTTTTCCAACCGTTCTCGGTTGAAACAAGGTAACTCCTGGGAAAAGCTGCAATCACGCCACATAATAACGCAAATGCTTTTTCAACTGTTTCAACCTGGTTTGAGGTCGCTAGAAAAAGTTAATCCACCAAACTAACCGAAAATGTTTTTTTTTTTTTTTTTTTTTTTTTTTTCAAATAGAACACACACACACAAAAAACCCAACCAACCAGAAACGGGTACGAACAACTTAATTTTACGCGCCATTTTGTGTTGTGTAACTACATAGGTCAGAGAATTCTAACAAATCCGAACTCAAATCAAATCCGAAAGAAATGGATAAGAGTGAAAAAAGCATAGACAGTACACTAGTTTTCAAAATGAACAACAACCCACATCAACATATACATCTCTCTAGTTTCTCTGGTGCGTATGTCTATGGCAGAATTATTTTGAAAGCCACATTATATTCAAAACCCGTCAGAAGTACGTGTAGTTTTTCGATTCCAACCCTGCAAAAAACTTTGCGAATCAAAATCTCATGTTGTAACTCCAAAAAATACTCATGGTTAGGTATAAAAGTTAACTACAGACATCTGAATGTCTGAAAAGACTATTATTTGCGGGGTTCTACAGGGATATATTATTGTTATTTTTTGTTGTTGTTTCTCTTGATTTTGAATTATATTTATGATATTTATGAGCAAAACCGATAAATTGAGTAATGTCTTGTTTTTACACGACACTAGCCAAGACGTCAGCAAACTTGACCTATAGAAAACACAGGACTATATTAGTGTACAAGAACTACGGATATTAGCGTCCAAGAACTGCGGACATTCACTTTTAATATTTCCCTGAATAATTTTTAACTTTTGCAAAAATAGTTCAAAGTAAAAATTGCATATTAAATTGATGGCAGAAAGAGATTGACAGAACATAAAAACTAAACGTTTCCAAATTTAACCAGAGTGGTAATTTTGTCTTCTTGAAATCCTGTCACAAAATCGCCTAAATGCTTGCAAATTTGACTTGTGATAATCCACTTCGTTCCTAGTAATGCTGTACTTCTTTCTTATACGCGCTTTCAGTGTTACGTGCATAGCAACTATCTCTCGACATGCCATCTTTCGACATGCTATGTAACCTGGCCTACGTTAAAATGTAAGCACAAATGGCTTCTTTACGGTCGAACTCGACTTTTCATCATGAAAGATGGATTTATTTGACATCAAACCAAGGCTAGGAGTATCAAGAAAACATTCTGTGAGGGTTAAATCGACTGCTTTGAATGTTTACATCTTTCGAATATTAACTGAGCGGTACGGCTCAATTCTACCGTAATTAAGTCACCATTGAGAGCCGATCGACTACACTAAAATCGTTTGAATTATCCCGTAAATCGGAATTCCACAATCTCCTTCATTCATTTAAGGTCAGTAATTATCATATACTTGTCATTTGTTCCGCTAATAACCGGAACAATTGCTAGTTTTAAAGGTAAACGATATTTCAGCCGCTTACATAGCATGTCGAAAGATGGAATGTCGAGAGATGGTCGAAAGATATCGCCTATGCACGTAACACTGAAAGCGGGTGTAAGCTATTTGTTCTGTACAGTCTTGTTAACCAATTTGTTAATACATGTGAAGGTATTTGGCGATATGGAATGAATTTTTTTAAAGAGAACTTTCGATAATCGGTCGGGACACTTTGTTAAAGCTCATCAAGGTTTCCTGAATATTAATTAGTCTTGTTAGCAAAGCCATTCCATTGGAACTTTCCAGTATGTATAGAGAAAGAAACATTGATTCACACAGCAACAATAAAATGTACGAACTTAGACGTTTTTGAGAATCATGACAATAGCATCATTAGCCTCCATCGCTTGTAGGTACATGTAGAAGGCAGCCACCTAGTCGATGAACAAAATATTCGTTTTAATTTATATTTGCCATTTGTGACTTACTCACTCGGCCTTTCGAGTCAGTGCTGTATAATCGAAATAAATTTGAATAGAAAACAAAAGCGCGTAACTCTAAAAGGCGGTCGTTGGGTTCATTAGGAGGTAGTCAGAGCCAAAAGAGTGGTCGTATAAAAAAGATGGTCCTATAAGGCAAAGTACGCTTCATTCTACAAAAACTGCGACACTAGACGCAACATAAGAAGCAGTTAAATCAATGGCTCTTATGCTATGGACACCAACGTAATATATAACTGTTTTAACCATTCATCTTCTAGCTGGAGTCCATTCAAGCTCAGCCGTACTGAAGCCGAGGAATTGCTGTCTCGAGCGGAGCCTGGTGCCTTTGTTTTTTCCCATGACATGACATCAGAGTTGTTTCTATCGATTTCGTAAGAAAGTTTTTTCATGTCTCCTGCTATACATAACTTTAAAGAAGCTGTTTCCTTGGCTGCAGAATTGCATATCCCTTATTGGTCGTTCGCTGCTTCACTCTCTTTGTTAATTTTGTGTTGGTGTCGTTTTCTGTTTGATTTTTTGTTCCTTTCTGTTTATTTCTTGTTTTGTACATTGCATATTTTTTAATTTTCGCCAGTGGTGTTGATCTCCTTGTGCCCTAACACGTTCATTTCAAAGGCTTTGCTTGAGTAAGGTCAACATAACTCTTGTGTTCTTGTCTCTCACAGCGTCGGAAAATACGTTTGTCATCACGCAGTCCTAACACGTGACCAAGGCTATTACGTCGGTGCTAGGCGGTTCACGACAATAGGAGATGTGGTTGATTATTTCACAGACCACCCTTTGGGAGAAACTACTTTAAAACAAGAGGTAAAGTCTCATTAAGGACCTGCCAGATAGTTATTAGGGGTTGTATATGGTCAAACCTCCAATAACCGCAACTCTTTTTGCTCCCTCCCGATAGACGGTCCATACATTCACCCTTATTTTATCCTCTCTACAACGACCACCTCGATCTTCACAACGGCAACGGCTGCTAAAGTGCGTTTCAACTGCCAAAATAACCTTTCCACAACGGGTGACGGGACTTTATATTATTTATTTGAATGCCTCGTGCCCTGTTACAGTGATTTTTCAGATAAGAGAACTGAATTAATCTGTGGCCCTAGAAGTACAGAACATCTGCCAAATTATCTGATGTCGTCACAGTTAAAATAATTTTGTTTTGTCTCCGTTCATTATAGTGCAGAACAGCACCAAGGTGCACGTCTCAAGTTCAAATCAAACACCATCCAGATATAACTATCCCCTGCCCGCCAAATATCGCTACAAATGGACAAAACACCAGCGATCTTGACAGCAATCAGAGGCTTTCCACCGGTCAAACGACCGTCTGCGGTACAATTAACCAATCACAATCACCCAAAATAACGCTGACGTCACATCCTTCAGCTGATGATAAGACTCCCGGGGAGGTTGATGATGCTGTTCGGGTAGCAATGGAAACTAACAAGCATCAACTGCCGAAGAATGGTCCCCGAGTTGATTCGTTAACAAAGAAAGCGCTGACAAGAAGCATGGCAATCGATAGAAGTGACTCTTCGGGAGGTAAGCACGGTATCCTTACTACTGAACAGGGACAGACGTCGCAATTTAGACGGGGCGTGTGGGTGGGTAGGGGGGGGCGGGGGTGGTGGCTGGGTCAGGGGTAAGAGTGGAGACGGCGGAAAACGAGAGGAATAGGGAAGATTTCTGACTTTGGATTGCGTAATATGTTGTAACAACACCGGGCACATTAAACAACGGAACACGAGGCGGAAATTAAAGTTATTCAATTAATTTCAACAGAATTTCAAGAAACAGCACTTTCACCTCTGTTACCAACAAGAAATTCAGCAGTGAAATGAGGCATGGCTTAGAGCAGAAACACAGCTTCACATCAGTAGAGTCCGATAATTTCAAGTCCGTTTGAAAGAAACGCGCGAGCAATAGAGTTTTGCTGTACCCAGGGCCTCAATTTGGAGGAAGCTTAGTTGGACAGCGACCCGTGGAATTATGCAACTGGTTTTTAACTCGACGGTTTACAAATTTCGAGTCTGACGTGTAGAGCTCCTGAAATGTTTGATTACTGTCATGAGATTACCTTAAGCATTTTAGAAGATGCGGCCATCGTTATGGCAGGTTAAGAAAGCTGATGACGAAAATTTTCTCTGTATGAGCGGGGTAAAATAGTTTTCTCACGGTTTATTGTGGTCAGAAAATGTGAAGCTAGAATTTCCAACCGTCAAGTGAAAAAAATTCAAGACCACCTCTGGTTTGGGTTACCTCGAAGTTTTCAGTATTTTCTTAACGAAATTGTCACGGAAAGACTACTGTAAAAAAAACATTATAAAACGAGTAGTGGTAATTCAAATTACAAGGCGATAAACGCTAAGTGGAGTGAACGCTGATGATTTGCGAAATTTGCGCGAGGTAGTTTTCGCGGTAACAACGCATTCTCGTTCCCAGTACTAATCGTTTTAAAATTTCTTTATGAGTAGCACTAGTCATAGGAAGAAAATTCAAATATTTACATTGTCTGACCTCGGGGAGCACGCTGTAACCTCAGCTTTGCAAAACTCTTCGCAAGGAGCGAAGGCAAAAAAAGGACGAGGCCAATATCCAGCCATCTCAACCGAATAAGCTTGGTCAATAAAAGATTTATTATATGGTATAAAACACCAATATATATATATATATATATATATATATATATATATATATATATATATATATATCTGTACTTTTTTATCTTCAAGGACTGCAAGGAAGCCAGTTGCATGCAAAAATCAATGGCGCGTACCTTTTTATCCTGATTGAATACAATAATTTGATTGGTTTACATTTTTGACGAGTAAATGTCTAACCTCTGAATGGAATTAAGGTGATTCCTTAGTATTGCATTGCGTATCACTACTGTGATTTTCGCGTGATTAGCGCGCGCACATGAGTGCGTGCGCGTACGAAACGTAAGAGATTTCCCTCAAACTAAGCTCGATAGCGAAATAAATGCTCCTTTACTCTTAAACGAGCACGGTGACCTCCACTTTTTATTTCATAATTTCAATAACTGAGAAAAAAATTAGCAAAAATCTATGGCTACTTTTTTGGCAAATGAAATACATACTGCAGAGGGAGACATAACGGCCCCAACAGCACATGTCCAAATTGTGTATCCTTTAAAGGATAAAATAATGCAGGGTATTTGAAGACATTTTCTCTGGGACGTAGACAAATAAACAAACAAAGAAAGTCAAACTCTGTGTCATATAACACGCTACATTTAAAAATAATCGAGCTTATTTGTTGCGCACGGAGATTACCATAAGTCACCTAGATAACAGTATTTGTCAGAATTGTGGCGTGAAAACAAATACGGTGACCCCCTCTTTTTATTACGTTTTTAATATCTCCTTGTCCTGTCAGCATACCAAGTTTCATTTGAAATCTATAGCGGTTTACTAGGGGATCACCTAAACAAATGGACGAAACCGCTCGAACTCCTCGATCGAAGCAGTTTTTAAACCTCAAAAATGTCTCAAAATGGCTTCAATTTTCAGCAATTAAGTTCTAAAGAAGATTTAACCATTAGAGCAAGACTTGTTCATTTCATCTGCCCTTCTCTTTCGCCGATCCTTGCTTGAAAGAATAATTGCTGGGCTCTGTGGCGCTACAAAGCTGTCGGATTCATCACACTCGAAAAGCTTGTCTTCCTCGGCCATGTTTTTCAACAAGTTTTCAGCGTTTGGCACTCAAAACTTCTCCAATAATATTCGCGTTTGAGCCTCTTTTGTTCAAGGAGCGATGAAGATTTCGTCGAAAAGACGTCAAACTGACAGGCTTGTACTATGCCGTCTAGTTTCTTCACGATTTTGTAAACATTTGCACAACAGCAAATTCATTTCTCCCTCGAGTATGTCACATAGTTCCCTATATTCTCGTTTTCTTGGAAATAATACCGCTTCAATGCCTTCATGTCATTTTGTGTTTATACTTAAGCTTGTTGCAAAATAATTTCATGAAACTCGTCAACATTTTTGTTTTCTGTTTTCATTCTCGTTGGGGCTTTCAGTCTTCTCGTTTTCCAATTCCATTGATACAGAAATCGTCAGGGAAAATATTTTTCACGGCGCAAATTACGAAAGAAAATTTCGGTTAACCGGCCACTACTTCTGAGAAATCTTTCTTGCGGGACACAGCGCGTAATCCCAAGCGGATAACATAGCTCCATCTTGCCCGCTCGGGTAGCCAATCACAGCGCAGGATTTGGTTCGTCTTGCTCGCTCACGGAGTTAGCCATATAATAATATCTCTATTAAGCCCGCTTTTCTAGAGGTACAATTTTGCCATAAGCCCCTTTTCTCCCTGCACCTAGCTTTTATCGTTTGGCAACAATTTTGTTTGTTTGTTTGCTTGTTTTTGTCGTTTTGTTGTTTGTTGGTTCAGTAAAGCTCTCAGCTCCCTGGGGAAAAATAACTGAACAGTTGCTGTAGTAGTCTCCTAAGACAAATAATTAGCTAGATTATGTGTCTACAGGTCATGGAAATACGTCCAGATAAATAAAAGACACACAAAATAAATAATCATTGTCTTTGATTTTCACAGTTGAGTAAAAAAAAAAAAAAACCTTTTCTCTGATATGTCTTACATCCGGTGTTTACGGTAGTCACACTTAGTTGTAGTTACATTTGAATTTTGTCTTTGCAAGCGAATCTTTTTTAAACAGCCACTCCTCGCTGAATTACGAGGTGAAGTATAATGATTAACGCGCTGGCTTGTAAATAGGTATGACCACTTATATCTAGGTATGCTAATAACATGAAATGAATTAAGCTCTTTTCTGGAAGGAGACGTATTAATCTCGCAAGCGTAGATGGCCTGATTAGAAGAAAACAAAAATGGCCGTATTAACCTTGTATTAGAGCTTTCCATTTCTTCTTTCCACTTCTTATCAAGAAAAAAACAGCTGCCGGCGGCGAGACAGACATGGGTGTGTATTCGGGAAAAATTACGAACTAGGAAAACGCTCCGAGGTCGAATAAATGACTTTACTGCAGTGCAACAACATAGTACTTATGAGAATACGTCCAGGTAAATGAAAGAAAATTGGCAATTCTTGTTTAAAAGCCGTTTTTGCAAAATTTGAGTTGCCAAACTCGGGGTGCGGCTTATCTGCGAGTGCGGCTTATCTGCCTGTGTTTGCAGTAGTTACATTGGCTCCGGTCGGTGACGTGATTTCTAAGAAACTGACATGGGTTCGTTACTTAGCCTGCTTTAAGTTAGCTAAAAAGTATTAACCTACCTGAAACAGCTGAGAAAATCAGTGATACTGTACAAGCTGAAGCAAAATGATCGTTGCAACTTACTGGCGTGAAAATGAGAGTGAACTCTTGCTATGTAATTAGCCTGGTATGTTGATTTGAAATTCAGTAAAGCTCTCCCTGGGGAAAAAAAAAATAACTAACTGAACAAAGGTTGTAATAATCTACGAAGACAAATAATTAGCTAGACTTGTTGACTGGAAGAACAAAACAATAACAATGGCCGTAATACCTAGAGTTGGAGGTTTGCTACATGCTTTCCACTTTTTATCAAGCAAAAAAAAAAAGCTGTCGGCGGCGAGACAGACATGGGTGTTAAACTGAAAACAATTGCTCCGCGCGCAATCGAATCAATGGCCATACTACGGCGCAACAACTTCAACGAGGCAGTACCACTCTTGCTAACGAATCAACACAAGAACTGTCTAGAACGTATGGTAATAGGTCCAGGGAAATAAAGGACGTCAAAAAAAAAAAAAAAAAAAAAACCCGGTCAATTATTGTCCTTGATAACCAATAAGAAACTCGTCCTCTCCCTATTTTGACGCGCGAGGAAAAAAAGATAGGTACGCAGTGCGTACGCAAACAGCTGGGCATACAATCATGCTTATTGGCCTATCAAGAATGAGACGTTTTTTAATGAACCTTCGTCATCTTATCTAAGACATGAACAATGCATACATGAGACAGCGAGGCTTAAAAGAACGAGTCAAAACGGTTTTAAGTTTGTTAATGTCTTAGTCCTTGGTAGGCTACTTAAATCACAAGTGCCGCTATGAGCACTTGTTTTCCTTCAAGTAAATTAAGAAATGCAGTCGTATTTTTCATGTGTGCAGAATAATCAATGTAAAAGGTATGGATAGACGCAGACTGGAAAGAATACTCAAAAACATCAATTTACATTTTAAAGCATGTTGCGATCGATCCTTGATCATCGTCAGTTGAAAATTAAACGATCTACAAATAAATTTATTAAAACTTTTTAGTAAGGCTATTATGTAGAGCAATAAAAAACATTTTTTTTTTTTTACAAACAACTGTGATCAATTTATACTTAATCTCATAGAAATAACAAAAGCGTGAAACAAGTGAATAAACAGCACCTAAGGCATGCAGACGAGATAACCAATATTAATGTCTTGGCTATCCTGCATGGACATTACAAAATAAAGTAGCTGAAAAAAGACTAACATTGATAAAAAAAAAAAAAAAAAGTGTGCGTGGGGTCAGAAAAAAATTAGCAGGAGTGAGATGGAGAAAAGATTTGAGTGTGAGGACACAGGAGTAGTGGGAGGAAGCAAAATATTTCCCGTTGTTATTCTGTTTGGCTGTGAAACACACAATAAAGAAAAATTCCTGTGTGGTACCAAAATAAATTTTTGCCTTTCCTGACTTCTAATTATTATCAGCCATTTAGCCATGTTTGCTGTATCGCAGATTCACAATTTTATAGTCAGAACCATATTTGCAAGAGCAAAAATGCGCCTTAAACGCAAACGCTGCAGCTAACATTCCAACCATCGAGAGGCACGGGGCATTGGTCAGTTACTCGTTGCCATCTCTCGTTGCAGTTGACAGTGCTTTTAGGCGCTAAATTCAGCTGAACATTGTTTGCTCCTTGTATTTTTGCAGTTAACAGTGCTTTTAGGCGCTAATTTCAGTTATACACCGCGGCACGGTGCAGTTTGCATAATCAAAAAATGCCCCGTGCCTCTCGACGGTTGGAGGCGACTTTGTCACGATGGCGAGGTCGCTAAGCTAGAAATTCAAATCCTGTGCCCAAGATAATCGGTTACGGATCGAAATGGAGCCGAAATGGAAAGCAAGAGCTGAAAAACCAGCGATTCTCGGGCGGTTAAGATAAACTTTGAAACCTTGGGAGAAACCGAATGGGAAGAAGAGTTATCGACGGCTACCATGAGACAATTCTGACGAGATTAGACCATTTTTGTGGAATTTACAGAGCTTTGAGTGCGGGCCGTCGGGCCAGTGGGTCGCCCGCCTTTCGTTTCTCTTTAGGGGAAGGCAAACCGCCAGAAAGTAAAACTCGCCTAAATGGCTCTAAACCACCTCCAGGAACCCAGAGACACTAAAACAACGCAACGCAAACATAAGCCATTTTATTCAAATTATTTTCTACACGTAGCATTTAGAGTAATTTTCGAAGTATTCTCATACATTGTCTTATAAACGGCTAAAATTGTAACGTAATCGCCAACAGCATAATGTCACGTATTAATCGTATACAACGTCTGGGCCGCCTGTGATCTAACCTAAAAAACGAAACAGCAAAAAACATTCTCCACCATATTGTCGATATACTCACAATTCTGTAAGGCGTAATCCCGTTTAAGACGCGCTATTTTCCAACTTTTGTACAAAGAGCACAAACACACTCTTTTCGATAAAAGGATTGCTTTCTACTGATCTCTTGATATCCTACTCGTACCAATCCACGAACGAGAGCCATAATCCGATTGGCTACTAAAGCAAAAATGGCGGGAATCTCGCGTGTTCGGTTTTATCACTAAGAAAACAAACATAATGTCTAAAAATAAACAAAACTCTCAACGAAGTGCAAAACACATTTTACCACGACATATCGATCCTGTTGCATTTTCATGAACTGCTCAAGACTCATGATCATGCATGTCATATCAAAGAAATCAATCTATTTTGTAGCGACCGTGTATTTGGGATACTAGTGTAAGAAGGCCACATCATGGGTTCAACGTATACCTCACGTGTCACGCGTCACGCGCTAAAAGCCAATACTAGGAAGAAATCAATCTATTTTGTAGCGACCTTGTTAATTTGGGATACTTAAGAGCAGCTTCGCCTAAATATCAACTAGACTTGGAAATAGCGAAAAAATCGAATTTCTTCAAACTCGCCCAGAATGAAGCCCTACAGGCACTAGTTACAAAAATATCGTTTTAAGTTCGATAAATCAAAAATTATTTTTTTCCGCAATTTTTTCGTTTCGATGCCCCAAATCGGCCAAAATCCATCGAAAATGAGCGGCATATTCAGAGGCTCGTAAACTCAAAAGTAAAAATCTTCATTACAAACTGATTGCACCGTCGTATTTGTACTTCCTTTCTTGTCTATTTAGAGCTAAATAGATCGTGATTTGATGAGAACTTAAATATTTGACGAATTTTCTAAATTAACGACCCAAGACAGCTTTACAAGAGGTCTACATTTAGCCTATTTTCAAATGCTAAAAAGGCGTTCTGGTACACGGCTTTTCCCAAAACGACTAGTTTGGCGTGAAAGAGCATTCTTTCTTCTTCAAATTAGTGAAATAAAATTTTTGGGTAAATAAAATCGCGAGCGCTGAGATAGCGAACTAAATGCAGCACTTCTTCCTGAAAACGTGACCTTTGACCCGAGCGTAACGAAACCGATTACTGCAAGAAAACCCGCAAGAAAAGCAAATGCTTCGTTATTTTGAAACAATTTCTAGTGATATCTCTCCGAAACCATGATTGCAAGAAACTATTTCCAGATATGAAATCTTACAGGGTCAAAAAAGGAGCTAAAGGGCGCATTTTGACACAATAACTTTGTTTGCTGAGAATTGAAGTCAATGACCGTTAACGAATTCCAGTGAAATTTGCAAACTTGAAGTATGTTAGCCGATACTTACCTGAATATTTATATTGATAGAAGAGTCGTCTTCTTGGATTAACCTTCAAAAGATGCAGGATCCAGATTTGAAAACCTCTAAAAGAAGAAATGTTTAATGTTCCGTGACCTGCCCGCTGCTATAAATTAGCTTAAATTCCATGCACATGCCGACCGCATGTTTGTCGTAAAACCAACTGAACTCCACTGACAGTTTCCATGGGCAACCCCAAAATAAACAATCCCCAAAAATGTAAAGTGAAATTGGCTGTCTTCATGAACAGTTAGAAGCTAGAGTCAAGTTCCATTACCTTTTAAAGGTGCTTGATTCTACTTTGTTCACTCAGTAGTTACTGTCACGTTCGAATACTGCGTAGTATCGGTCACGCCAAAACACTGCAGACCGTGCAGACTGAGTAAGTTCCCATACAAAGTCTTGTACGCGTTTGTCTATTGAATCAAAAGTCAATTCTGCGCTTGTGCAGCCTGTGGATAAATGACAGACTTTCAGATATATTTAACACTATTTTGTAACTAGACCCAAAAAAAAGAGTCACAATGAAAAGCCCAAACAAGTGTCTGTAGTAACACAGCGGTCAAACGTCTGCGCATGTGCGAGCAGTGGAGCAACTAAAAGGCGGCCAAAATATTTTCATGACACTGTTCTTTTCGTGGGTCATCGGTATCCTATAAATGACATTTTCCTCGTTATTTATATATTTGTTTATGTTTTAGCCGGTACAACGAGAGCTAACAGAAATGAATTGAGAGTTAAAAATTGTTCTACCTTCTGCTTGTTGCAGGTCTTTCTTTTCCGTGGTATGTATTTTCCGTGTTCCTTGAATTTTTTGTCCGCCTCGACTTTGCACTTAGTGCACCAGTTTTTTCCAGGTTTGTAGTTTAGAAAAGATTTTCCCACCTGGTCAAAGACCAGGTACAGTCGGTTTGGGATCGCTATTTTGGCCAGCTATGCCCCCATGACGATGGACATGAACTTCGTTTGTCGTTTCGATTCATCTCGTTTTTCTCTGTATGAGCGGGGTAAAATAGTTTTCTCACGGTTTATTGTGGTCAGAAAATGTGAAGCTAGAATTTCCAACCTTCAAGTGAAAAAAATTCAAGACCACCTCTGGTTTGGGTTACCTCGAAGTTTTCAGTATTTTCTTAACGAAATTGTCACGGAAAGACTACTGTAAAAAAAACATTATAAAACGAGTAGTGGTAATTCAAATTACAAGGCGATAAACGCTAAGTGGAGTGAACGCTGATGATTTGCGAAATTTGCGCGAGGTAGTTTTCGCGGTAACAACGCATTCTCGTTCCCAGTACTAATCGTTTTAAAATTTCTTTATGAGTAGCACTAGTCATAGGAAGAAAATTCAAATATTTACATTGTCTGACCTCGGGGAGCACGCTGTAACCTCAGCTTTGCAAAACTCTTCGCAAGGAGCGAAGGCAAAAAAAGGACGAGGCCAATATCCAGCCATCTCAACCGAATAAGCTTGGTCAATAAAAGATTTATTATATGGTATAAAACACCAATATATATATATATATATATATATATATATATATATATATATATATATGTCTGGATTTATGAAAACGGTGTTAAAGACTGAATCAAGTGTTTTTTGATTTATTTGTTTTTTTCATTTTTTTTTTCTTTTCTGCTTTCGCTATGACAGCAACTTGTAAATCTTACCTAGCATGAAATGTAGAAACTCCCTGCCGCATGTTTCATTTATTTAGGTTTTTTTTTTTTTTCATCATTTATCGACTACCCCCTTTTCAATTTGCGTGAATTTTAGCCCAGGCTACACTCGTCTGAGTTCAGTCTGCGCGGTGACTCTGACAACGAGCGACCGATTAGCGTTCTGTATTTGCTGTCTAAAGGAAGTCTGCCCGAGGACATCATTAAGTCCAATGAAGGTCCAAGTCTAACGATTTGCTAGTAAGCGTCGTCCATTATCGTACGTGAGGCGGGCCTGAGGAGATGTGTAAACTGTACGGGTCACATTTAGTCCCGTAACAGAAGGCCGTTTGCCCTGTGGCGATAATGTTTTGCTTGCTTTAGACAACAAAACTCTTTAGCTACATCAATGTAGGGCTTAGACGTGCAATGGACTAGACATTTCTAGCTGCTGTTGGCGTCATTTGCTTTGAACTTTGAAAAAAAATCTGTTGAAATCTGGATGTGCCATTCCGCGCTCGACAAAATTGAAGTACATCCGGGACATTGCTATTTGCCAGCAAAACGTGGCCACGAGGAGAGAAAAGAACATGAGTTCAAGCGCTGATCGTGAGTAGAATTTCCTTGTTTTATCAATTTTAGGCGTTCTCGGCTTAGCTAAGTATCAGAACTGTCTGTGATTCGCTAGCCCGGAAGAAATTTATTTGCGTGGCTTCCGGGCGATAATTGACGTAACGACAACATGTTGAGTGTTCGCTTACTGCTAACTATGGCCTAGTTTGTCTGAATTTCAATCGATTCTCGATGTAGGAAGCTCTTGTTCAGTCCATTTAGGACGATGCAGGCCTTTAGAAAGCAATAGATTGGCTCTCCGCCGCGGTTTTGATATCTGTACGTTCGTGTTGATTTAGACTTCAATTTCATGTTAAAAGCACTCTTAATTAAATTGTACAAATCATGATTCAACGAAAAGACGGTGAATTTAGTCTTCCTGGCCTCAAAAGGCATACAGGAGAGTTATTTGCTGCTATTTGAGCTACGATAAGCCTCGTGGAAAGCTAGCTCTGGGACAGAATTGTAGCAAGATTATCAGTGACAAGTCAAATTCTATGGCTATGTTTTTGCGAATCCGGTCAGATATATATTTATATATCGACCGGCAGTTTTGAAAAAGGGGTCTGCTAATTGTGCTGTGAAGTTATTTTTGTTGGTAAACTTTTCAAACCAGTTTGACTGGATTAATAGTCTTTTGGATTTTCTTGTTTTCAATTTTAATTTGAGTTTGGTTTTTGTAGATGAAGGTAGGGGCTGTAGATCATAAACATGCCACACTGTCAAAATCAAACTGGTTTGTTATAAAGTTGAAGCCAAAGGTAAATTTTGTAAGCACAACAGGGTTGTTATAATGTACTGATCTTACCTCTCCAAGCCGACGGGCAGGTCAACCTTAGATGGGCTCAGACAGTGACTTAATCTGAGTGCAAAAGGACATGTTGTTTTACAGAAAATGTATGACCTCGAAACATAGAGCCATTACAATTGCACTTTTCCTTGAAGGTTTGAAAAACGCATACCTAAGTTTACTCCGCGATCGAGTTGTGGTGAAATCGATGCCGCAGGCTTAGGGTAGCACATTATTTTCCAGGGGGGGGGGGGGGGGCTCTGTTACCGGCAAGTCTGGAGACATCTACAGGAGTATGGCTAATTTTGGATACCTCTTTGGGGTCCCTGGCCCTTAATCCAGGGGGGTGGGGACGGTTTGAACTTGTGTCCATAGTCTCAAGTCAGTCTGACGGCTGGGTATGTACTTAGCTGTCCAACGTGACACAATCCTTAAAGTGCATGGAATTTCCCAAAGCTGAGTGGGTTTATTGCCTTGGCGGAAGGTTCCATTATTTTCGTAAAGACCTCGGCATGGGTGTCATTAGTTATGAGGGGTAGCCCTAGTCCATTGGTTTTACTACACTGGATCAAATTTACATAGGAGAGGATACCATTTATTATCTCTTGGTTTAGCTACAGTAAATCCAGGAGTACTGACAGGTGTTAAAATATGTTCAGGTTTTCGTTAACAACAAATGATGTGCATGCTTGAATGAGAACAAGCAAGTTAGTTTTTCTAAGAACTCTTTGACGTTCGAACTCTGTCTGTCTATACAGGTATGCAAAAACAGAGGAAATGCATGCTGTGCGTGCCAAAAATGCAGATTGCACTTGTAGCCATTCAACGAACGATAAATTCAACGTGGGGCCCTGTGGTACGTATGAATCCGAGTTAGACTTTGCACCTAAACATTTCAACCTTGTTCCCAGTTTTCCAGGGTATGAGATTGCTTAACGTTTAATTTTTCTTGGATGCTTTTATTCGGTTTTTCGGTTTTCGTTTTTTTGTTTTTGTTTTTTTGTTTTGGCTTTCTTCACCATTGCCATTGTAAAACGAGCCCATTACAAGAGGATATCATTGCACTTACATCCGGTTTAACATCCCATTACATTGTGTTACATCCGGTCTGCAGTCGTGCTTCTCCGACTTCCGGCCTACGCGTTCAGTTTATTCACCATTCTTGGCTTATCGACTATCGAAATATCTGACTCGATTTTAGCCAAAGACGTTACTTTGGATTGTTCAAAGGCATGCATTTGCTTTGTACATTGATCTCGACACATTTACTTTACTTCCTGGTTGGATAATATTGATGAATTTAGGTGCTCGACGGCAGAAATTGCAAGTATTACGACCATGTTTTGACCTTGTCAACTATTCTTTTCAAGTGTATGCGGGCTACTTGTATCATCATTCTGGTCTGAAACACGGCAAACTGGACATTCGATGGGAGTAACCGTTAGATCAGAGTTTCCGCTAGATTTGGTCAAGAAAATGGAGTGAGCGAAGGAGAGACACTGGAGAGAAGCACGCGACGAAAGCATCCTGAAGAAATTCCCAAAACCTTCGAGGTAGGTTTTGTATCAATTTATATTTCATCAAATTCTTTGGCCAAAACCTCATTAACTAGATGTAGGTAACAGACAAGATAATAAAAAGATACTTTTGAAGCTGGTTTTTTCTCTCTAAAGCCTGTTTGAGCCAAATACTAGAGCCCTCAAGACTACCAATTTTGCATTTTTGCAATTTCCTCCAGGTGTCTTCCGCACCCATGGCCAGAATTTAGTTTTCCCCAATTTGATTTTATGATATTTAGAAACATCAATATCTGTGTAATCGCTGCTGCTAATTTGGTTTACGTGGAAAGAGTACTTTCGGAGAAATTACGAATATGGTTGTGCTTGTTTTTCCTGCTGGTCTAAATGGATATCAGGGAACATAGTAACACGAGCATCTTCTTCTTGTTTGTAAAACCCAAAATATTTTAACAGCGAATTTTAAAACTGGGAGAGTGGCTCTACCCTCTGTATGAATTTCGTTTGAATTGGTTTACATGTACCCGAGAACCAGACTCGTTTACTTTTACTTTTTGAGAGTGAAACATGGTCCTGAGGCCGACGTCATCTAGTGCGGTTACCATGGCAACGATACATCTGCCGATCCAAATATAGTTGTTTTTGTTTATCCCCCAAAGTAACCTACCTCCAGACCAAAATTGAAGGGGGGTTAAAGTTTTTCATTTCCAACTTTGCTTCACTTTCCTGGAGAATTGCTCTTAAGTTCTTGATAACAAATAGTGGTCGACAACTAAATGTCTAGTTTGTGGAGGCTCATACATTAACAATCCAAGTCTTACCAGTTGTGGCCTGAACTTTGTCTCACTGCTCAGTTTCGCCTTTCTAGCTTCCTCTTCTTCTTCTTCTTGTTTTTTTTTGTTTGTTTGTTTGTTTGTTTGTTTGTTTTTTTCAATTTCTTATTTTTATAATTACGTTACATTCATTTCATTACAGGAACTTTTACACACGTACTGTAAAGAACTTACTTACATTACACACTACTTAACTCTACACCTACATTGTATATTGCACTACCACACACTACTACATACTATACTTTACTTATACCTTGCATAGTACTTGACTCTACTTTACATCCACTTTGTATACTACACTACTACACACTAATACACTACTTATACTTAACACCCGAAAAGGATATCAATCAATAAATAACATTTACAAGGCTTACAATACTACATAAGTTTTCTAACAACACGCAATAACAGTACGTTGAGAGAATCAATAGCAGTATGCAAGGATTTAAGTCAAAGAACAACAGACATCCAGAATGTTAGTCCAATTTGGCAGTCCTCGGAATTTTTCTCATCCAATTATTTCCAAATTGGACAGCATGTGGTTTTATTACATATACAAATTGCACAAGACTTCGAAACATTCTTTATAGAAATTTGGAAGACAGCTAGGCAAGTCAGCAACACTGAATTGCATTGCAAGAGAAACTTACCACCGTAATCTTTCAGAAAAAAAGGGGAGTATTTGCTTTCAAAAGCTAACATAATCTTCAGTATATTTCGTAAGACACATAATACGTTGCGTATCGATCATTGTCTGAATTTGAGGCATTCTCAACCCGCCGTTTTTTTTCTTTCTTTCTTTCTTTCTTTCTTTCTTTCTTTCTAGTTTCTCCTGTTAAGAAAAATCAAGAGAGGATCAAGGTACTTGCCTTGATCTTCACTTCGAGTGATTAAATACCTTGGCGCACTATTCCTCACTCAGGCTGTTGCTACCATTTTGCAAGAGAACATTGTTTTCAAAGGTCGATTTCATACTGTTATTTAATGTATTTTATGGAACCAATCTATTGCTTGTTGGACACTGGTCATTTCACCTAGCCAACAGTGATATCCAAACGTTACTTACATAGACAAAGAAATAATAAAATTGCAAGATTTAGAGAGGAAGCTACATCAGTCTTAACTGGTTTCCAGGTGCGTCCTCTATTCTGCTTAAATTGTAATTTGGAGATTTGGGAAACTCAGCACATGTATGGCACCGGGACAGAATCGATACTGGGCCATATTGATGGGAGCTAGGCGTGCGTTCTGACCACTGCGCCACTCGCCTAGCCAAATTATTAAAAGTATGGTTGCACTGAGGAATATATGTACAAGTTCACGAGTATGATTGCGGGGCACAAAGTTACCGATAATCGCAACCATAATAAAATTGGGAAAAAGGTCATAGAGGAAAATCTGAGTAACTTTTTATATCGGGGACTAACTTCTCTCATGCAGACAAAGCATTTTCTTAAATATTTAACGGGTGAACGAAATGTTCCCTAAGATCTGATGGAACATTTCGAACGCATTGTGGTTTTAGCATAGGTACATGAATGTCTTGCAGCCCACAAGAAATGAACGCTATTTATTTTTCAAGCCAGATTGCATGGACTGCTCTTAAACTTGGTATCATAAAGAAACATTTTTACTTTCTCACGCTCGACGAAAATTTTTATTGAGAAATGTAAGTGCCCTGCAGAAGACATAATAGGGGCAAATGCCAGCACCAGATGTCTTGACAGTTCAGTAATACTTGTCCACTACACAGTTGTCAATTTCATGTTCAACAGTTACAAAATTAGTAACAGTCCAATTCTATACCTTTCCAAATTCTTCAAATAAGAATAATTAAAAATTCCTTGGAGTATGATATGTTGTTACCCCCAAAATGGTTATTTTGAACAGTTTTTGTCGTCATTGTACCGAAAAAAGTTGCCTCCAAAGGCCAGTTTCTTGGCAGTTTTATTTGTATCTTAAAGAACCGATCCATTCTTAGCTGAAGGTGGTTATTTCGGGTAACCAATAGTGATACCTGGTCGTTACTTACATGCTACAGGTAATTACTAAACAACGGAAAAGTGTATGCAGTCACAGCTCAATTGTGAATGCCTTTCCAACTTCTTCAAATAAGAATAACGAAATTATTTTGCAGACAATATGTTGTTACTCTCGCAATGGTGATTTGAAAGAGTTATTGTCTCCATTACAGGGAAATAAAGTGTTTTCTCCAGTTTTAGTTTTATCCCAGTGACCGATCCATTCTTAGGTGGAAAGAGGTTATTTCAGGTAACTAATAGTGATATCTTATCGTTGCTTTTACGTGACAAGTAATTATTAAACAATAGAGGAGCGTATGCACTCATCGCTCATATGTGAAAACTTTCGTCCTTCAGAAATTGCAAATCAAAATAATTAAATTCCTTGGAGGAGAGTTTGTTGTTATCCCCAAATAGATTATTTAAAAAAAAAAAAATAAATAAATAAGAGCTATTGTAACCATTACATCAGAAATTATTTGTTTCAAGAGGACAACTTTATGCCAGTTTACCTCACTTTTAACAACCAAGCATTATAGTATGGCAAATGGTTACTTTAGGTAACCAGTAGTGATACTTTATTGTAGGAAGATTAAATTATTAAGCATTGGACGAGCACATAAGCTTACAACTCAAGTGTATGTCTTTTAAACGTCACATTTAGCAAACAAAACTAATTAAATTCCTTGGTGGAAGATACGTCGTTCAGATATTAGAAACGAGACTAAATGTCACCATTGTATGGAAAGTAACGTTTTTCTAAGGCCAATTAGTTCATGCCAGTTTTTCATCTATTTCTGTCAGTCATTCTATTATTAGATGGAAACTGGCTAATACCACAAAACAATGGACACAAATTAAGGGCAGTTTCAATAACATTTGTGTCGCAAGTTGAATTAAGAGAATTACGGAACTGAAAGGCCGACTCCCTTAGTAACACTTGACAAATCCGACCCACTGCGTAGCCTTTTGTCCTCTTTTGTTTAAAAGCGTGTTGTGTTGGTCGTAATTTTTTTGCATAACATTAGCCTTAAACTTAGGTTTGGGAATGCAAGAACATTTACTGGCTAGGGAATTAGTTCTGATTCGCCTAAAGACTCTCAAAATTTCTATTCTCAGAGGGAATTTAGAGTTTTTCTCGCTCGGCGAAATTTTTCATTAAGTAAATATTTGGAAGCCTACCTTAGGCAAATCTTGTTGAGCATGCGCTGTTCCCAAGTTTCACAGGTGCAAGCAAGTCCTGGCAATTGTCAACCGAACTTCAATGAAAACATCTTCCAAGTTACGGCTGTCAATTTCAGATGTAATTGTTCAATGTTCAGAACGTCTTAAAAGGAGGCAAAGTCACAGGTAGCATTCAATTCAGTACTCCACAGAGAGCTAGCCTGCTAGGAACGTTTTGCTGATCTTGGAAGAAGGTTGGTGTCAGAGGACAATATCAAAAGAGGAGACTCTAGCGCAGTAAGTTGTTGTTGTAGTTGCTTTTTTGTAGATTTTACATCGTTAACAACCTTAGTGCACTGGAAGAAATATTTTCCGTTTTAAGGACGTGGCGTTTTGATTATTAGAACAATAAGGCTGCCGGGCTTAAGATATCTCAGGTGGCTAGGTGTGAATGAAACCATTTACTAAGAAACACAATATCTAAATCCCTTGTTAAAAACTTTTAAATAGTTTTTCACTGTCGGTTTTTATGTTATTGAAAGAGCTCTTGCAATTGCCAATGAAAGGGGGCAATTTTATACCACCAAATTTTCCAGGCGAGTCCGGTCAAATCCCTATGGCAGATTAGAAATCTACTTTCAGTTTTCACGTGCATGTAGTTGTGAAAACTCGTCATCGTAGTTTAATGAAGGATGTGCAATTTGATGCTCTGTTTTACCACGTTCTCATTAATTGGTACACAATCTTCTCGTGAATTCGTTTCGGTGTCGGAAGTGCGATAAAAGATGGGCCGAAAACTCCTCATCGTGATAATGCAGCCAAGATTTTAGAAAACTGCTTGTTGAACTTGCTTGTTTAAAAAAAAAATGTTTGTTTGGAAAAAAAAAAAATTGCTCTCTTTTCAAGTCAGTTACATAATGTTAATATGGAAACATTTGTTCACAGGAATAATCAAAGCACATTTTACCAAATAGGTATACACGGAAGCGATGACTATAGATATGCTTTTTGTTTGACAAGAATTAACTCGGAGACGTTGATGGGGTCGGAAGGTGGGATGACACTTTTGCTCCTTTAACATTCGATGTCTGTTCCTTAAACACTCTCAGAAGTTTTTGATTTGTCGACCGTTTTGGGGCTTTGTTTGAGAGTGCCACTGTTGTTTCAAACTGCTATGAGAGTATTTTTGATAGAATTCCTTGTATTTCCAACTCTTTGAACAGCGCTGCAGAATTACTACCTTCTTTCATTATGATTTTAAGTCAATTTTGAATTAATTTACGTTATTTTTAAACTCGTGGATACGCGAAGCGTAGAAACGTGTTTGTTGCGGGGACTCCGATATGCAAACGTGTCACTCACTCAGGTGTAGACACTGTTCGTAATTGGTCGGCCCGAACGAGAGCGCCCGAGTCCGACGCCAAATAGTATAACCGAGCCGGACGCCATATTGGAATAATAACCGAGCCCGACGCCATATTGGAATAGTAACCGAGCCTGAAGCCATGTTGGAATAATAACCGTGCAGTCAGCGCTAGGTTTGCAGCCCAAATTGATAATTTTGTAGCTTTTGGACGACCATTAGGTGTTTCGCTAAATTGAAGTGGAGTTCGAATGTTCGAATTAGTACTATGGCCAACTTGAAGGCTGAATTTCACAGGCCTTTGACTCATCCAGGCGTTAAACATGACCAGGAGATGGGCATTTGTTTGCTTGAAAGCGACCTGACATGCTATTGTGGTAAGCTTTGATGAGAATGTGCCTTATTCGTCGACCTTAATGAACTTATATTAGCGAAGCGAACAATTTTCAATGAACCAAACAGTTATTGAAAACAGGACAAACATCGGCACCATTATATAATATTGTAATTTCATTTTTATAATTTAGTAACATCTAAACCTGAGGCCAGCCGAAATATTGTTTTAAATATACGACGTTGTGTTAGCCTTGCAGTAGTCTTTGACTTGTTATCGCTTTACTTTTCAAGTGTGACTGATTATAGATCTCCTGTGAGATCTAACGCTCACTCAAGCAGCACTTTCGCTCACCGCTTTGCAGTTTGTATTAAGTTTTTCATGTTGAGTTGGCCTCTTTCAACCGACATCGAGTTAAGTTTAGATTAAAGTTGTGTTCTCTATACTTGTCCTGTTTATTTTAGTACATTGATCAGAACTCTAAGTGGGATGTGAAATGCACATAAACTTGGAAAGAAATTCCCAAATACTTGATGTTGATAATCTTACATGATTTTTACCCTGTCTTTTGTTTACACTTTTGCTTTTTGATTGAAAAGATAACTAAGGGAAAGAAAACCTCTGTGAGCTGGTTGGACCACATATTTATGGGTCGACAGATTTTTCAGATCAACACTGAAAAAGCTTGCAAAAGACGCTACTTGTTTTGATGTATTTAACGTGCAATATTATACAGAATCAAGCGGTTCCACATTGGAAAAGAAGTGCTGTCTCATAAGAAACCTTACCTATAGCCTTGAATGAAATGCAATGAAAATCATTCAGTAAGCTCGTAGGACTTGACTACATGCAAATTTTCGCACCAGGCAGGCCCCCCCCCGGGGGGGGGGGGTACTTTGGGAATTTCTGGGTGGGGATGTGCCGCTGGGACCCTGGAACCCTTAGCCTATACCAGAGCTAGTTCAGCTGAATTTTGCTACCCTATACTAGAGTAAACTCCCCAAATCCCCCCATCTATCGACACTATTGAGGCTGATTTGCGTAAATTTAAACTCGCCGATTTGATTTTTTTTATATTTTTGATGGGCAATTCCTGGTTTCGTTAGTCTAGATAAAATCTTACCACCAACTAGTCAGTTTTGGGAAAAATGATACCCTATTCTAGACCCAAACCCTCAGATTTATATACCCTATCCTAGAGTAAACTGCTTGAAAACCATACACTTCACAGCGGCACATACCTCTATAGCCCATATATGGCAGTGCCTCCCCCCCCCCTCCCCCCGGGAGGCAGGCAAACATCAACATCATGCTTCTTGATTGAAAAGCTAACTAAGGAAAAGAAAACCCCTGTGAGCTGCTTGGACCACATATTTATGGGTCGACAGATTTTTCAGATCAACACTGAAAAAGCTTCTTATCAAACAACCGACTATGGGAAGTTTCTGCGTTAATTGTCGAGGAATAAGCAAATTGTTAAAATGATGTCACTCGTTGTATTGTGCTTGTTTTTCAAGCTCCAACTCCATTTATACTCTACTGGAAATGAAATATCGCTTTACTGAAATGTCGCCGGCTTCACTCGTAGCATATTTCTGACAAAAGTAGTAAGATTATCAGTATCGCACATATTGAATCTTTTACTGCAATCTTCTGATCCCATTGGTTACCACGTTACCACGTTACCATTTTGTTACCATGCAATAGATCTTTTTGGTGCATACTTAGATCGTTTCAAAAGACGCATTTCAATTTCGCTGTAGAATTACCCACAACAATTACACGGTTCGGGCATAATGCTAGGCAATGCCCATAAATGTTTTCGGATTACGCTCATCTTCGTTTGAGAAGTTTATCAATTCTAAAAGTCGAAAACTGCCTATGATCCGAATGCGATCTTTTTATTGCACAGTTTGTTACAATTGACGCATTTCAGTTTGTCTTGTTTTACCCGAATTCGTTTTGCCAGACTCGGTTTTACTTTCACTGCTCGCCAACACCCATTACTGCTTCGCTGATGTTTATCTTCATTCAGTAAGAAAGTTTGGATCTGTTCATTAATCAAGTCGAAAACTGTGTGTGAGGTGCGATGTGAAAAGTTTCGCAAATATCACTTAAACGAGTGGTCTGAGGATAATGTTGACTAAAATCAATTGAACCGAGGAGAATTGACGGTCATTAATGTGTTTTAGACACACAGCTAAAACTTAAGGCTCGGTAGTAAAATAAACCAATAATCCCCTAAAAGAGAACTGAACTTAGCATAGACATTAGCATTTTGACATTCTACAGTAAAGCTTTAATATGACTGGATTGGTTTGGATATAAATAATATTTGTGTGTCTTTCATGTTTAGATTTGTTCTTGAAGGAATCATGAAAACTTTGGCTATTCTTTTGGTTTTCGCTGTTTTCGCAGTTTCTCTTGGTATTCCCGAGGGTCATTTTCAGGTAACGTTTTTCCAATCGCTTTTCTCACTCTAACCTGTTTAAGTTTAAAAAAAAGAACTACAAAAACAAAGTGAACGAATGACTCTCGCCCGAAAACAACAACCACAAAAAAAATTGCTTCAATCCCAGTTGGATGACACATCAAGAGTAAGATTGACTAAGATCCCCCCCTTTAACTCCCAGCAGTGATCAATATATAACCTCTCTCTTAAATTTCAATTCACTGTCAAGAAGACAGGTAAGTTGAATAAATAATAAGATAATTTTTAGTAATTTGTCTTGATATAACGCCAAACTCTCAGGAATAGCCAACCAAGAAACGAATGGCCATAAGTTGAGACAATTAGCTTGGGAGTAAATTAAAAGGATTCAAACTCAATTCTCATTCGATTACACAATAATGAAACTTACAAGACCACACGATGGAAGACGTACTGCAAGTTTTGAAAGTAGCGTATTATACTGTTTTGATTTGCATTCGACATACTGTATTGAATACCATAATTATGTTCCTTTTTCACAGCTGTAATAAAACAGTTTTACTAAACAAAAAAAATCATTAAAAATCGCGCTATCAGACTTGTCAGACTAATTCACACTAATTCATATTTCTTCACAGTATGATCTGATGGACGATGATAACACCCCTGGTAAGACTATTCACCTCTTTTCCCTTTCATTGATTTGTCTATTTGACGCGAACACTTTCAAAATTAACAACGTCCTTATGGATTTTCTTTATATGCCAAGTGGAACGAGGAGAAGGAGCACAGGAAAAGCGTATGTACAAAAACGTTTCATGCGTTTTTTCAGCCATTAACACGGTTCAGAAACCCTTCTATTTCGTTCCCTTGCAGTCTAAGTTTTCCCTCTATTTAGCTAGTGACAATTCATTAACTTGCTTTTTAACACGACCCCTACTCCCACGAGTATTGACGTGAAAGGATTTTTTAAACTCCCTTTTATGACGTGTCCAGTGGCCATATCTGTTTAATGAAACAAAATGATTTTTTTTATTATAAAAGAGTTCAACTCCCTCAGGATTGATTTGGGACACCAACATGGCCGACTTATCATTGTTTAGGGTTACCAATATGGCCGACATGACATCACGCGGGAATACTCTATTTATGAAAAAATAATTATTAAAATGAAAGTTCACGAAAAGGTTGCCAACTCCGCTATGTTTCCTATTTTTCAACTCCTTTCTGGGTGTTTGGAAATGAATTGAAGTACTGCTTCTCTTGTTCGATGATGTTATGCAGCTAAATTGCTATTGTTTTCAGATAATTTTTGTGACATCGCTATGATCATTCAGATTTGTTTCCAAGTGTTCTGTTTGGAATTTTCGGCTTCATTTGGTATTTTGGTGTGATAACAATCATTTAAGCAGTTGACGCGCAAAGTTCACATTTGTTAATGTTTTTCTGACTTTGGAAGTTTATCTCTTAGTTAAGCTTTACTTCCTGTTTTTTGGCTATTTCATTGGTTGCTGCCCTTTACTCGGAGAGGTAATCAAAACATCCAAGGTCAGGGAACACAAACAAGTGTGTACTATAGCAGTTTATACGTAAGCTTTCGAGTAACACGTTCGGTAGAAGTAAGTGTGTGGAAGTAGACGTAGATCACAACAATAAAACTTTGCTAAAGAAGACTCTTTTTACCTCCCTTATGTAGCTGATCATGAGTTTCTTCCCCCAATATTATACTTTCAATTAAAGAACTAGAACAAACTTTTCACAGAAGCTTTATTTCTGCGCTTAGCTGTTTGATTCCTGCTTCGTTTAGGAATTATTTACTACCCTTGGATTCAGTCATATGCTGTCAACTTTTGGAAACCTTACATGCCATAAGCCTTGTTATCTATCTTTATTTTTTCATGTCAAGTGCCAGTAAAGGAAGGAGCGTTGGAAACGAGTAAGTACAAGACTTTCCCTGATTTTTTTGGGTTGTAGATAGACAGCACATAATTTGCCTTAAAGCCATAAACAACCATAATCCCTCTGTTATGTTCCCTTATATTTTGACCACACTTCCTATTATTTAGTGAAACTTTAATAGTCCCTTCTGTGGAAGGCCTCATGCTCCCTCCATTATTAATAACATTTGTGTTGTTGCATGCAGTGATTCAGTCGCACCCACTGAATAATATTTGAAAACTTGAAACGTAACTGATTTTTGGCCGGCTTAGTGGTTCTTGAGGATCCTATCTTTGACTGACGAACTTAAATTCTTAGTACGATTACAGATTGTCCTGTTTTGTCGACGTGTGCCAACTCGGGCGCCACCAGTCGTATTTCAAATCCTTTCTCAGTGTTTGGAAATGAGATAAAACACTGTCTCTCTTGTTTGATCAGATTACTTCAAAGTCAAAAAAATTCACAGACGCTTTATTTCCTTGCTTAGCTGTTTCATCCTTGTTTCTTTTAGGAATAATTTACTGCCCTTGTTGGTGGTGTGGATGTCCTTGGGGTCAATGCAGATGGGAAGAGTGCTGAGTTCACGGGACGCTAAGAGACATCTGATGTCACTTTCAAGGTTGCTGGCTGGAAAAACTTAGGAAATGTAGTGCATAATGTAACCGCGATCATATATACTCGTATCGCAATTTGAATGTAATTGAGTTTTTTTTATTTTTATTTTTTTTTTATTTGAACAAGAAGCCAATAATAAACTCCAGCGATCAGTACAACCAATTCAGTCTCAGATTGTGTAAGCTATGATATAAACCTGGTAAATGGCCTTGCTCGCCAACAGTTTCTTGTAGGCAGTTGGCAGAGCGCCCGATTGGCAATTGGGGCTGGCTGGGGTTCGAATCCTTAGCTCATACGGGACCTGATTTGTTTTTGTTTGTCCCACGCTCGTGACAAACGAATTTAACATCTTTTTTTTGTTTATTTTATCATATGTTGTTTTGAGTATAGGTATCTACGTCACGCAATTTTAAACAATTTCGGTTCTAGCCGACTGGAAAAAGACGAAGTTAATTTACCAAATTAAAATAACTCAATTAATGTAAGGACATACAAGAAAGAAAGAGAAGCGGAATAGGGGTATGGGTGGGTAAATGTAATGACGATTAAAGACGGATTTAATTCAGCTAAACTTGTAGAACGTTTATTTCAGTTTGTATAAAGGCTTCGTTTTTGAATACCCGTAAATCGCCCTTGTTGTTTAGGTAGCCAGGTTTAATTCAAATCTGTTCACTGCTTCTGTGCCGATATAAGCCAGAGCGACGAGCAACAAAAACTTTACGAATTTGCATATTTGTGCACCCAGTTCTTACAGCTCATAACAATTTGTCCGAAGCTGAAGTGCTTATATAGGTGAATAATTCCATATTTTAGCTTTATTTCTACAAGAGATGCGATGGGAGATTTTGAATTCTTCAATACTTTATCTATTCTTGAAAGTAAGTAATATTTCCACTTTGGAAATATAAATATATAAATATAGTTTCCCTTTGAAACCACTATCTTTGTTTAAACTTGTTTCTCTGCTGAAAGGCAGACCCTAACAAACAATGGACATTAATTTAAAGTAAAAGACGTGTTCTCTAAAGTAATATCATTTGACTGAAAATTATGTAAATTGTGTGTTAATAATAACGACTAAATTTCCTTTCTTTTAAAATCTTTACATTTTTTCTGTAATATTCTTGCACTCTTTACTTCCCTTTTTATAAATTCTACCTTTAAATGGTTTAAATTCCAAGCCAGTATTCATTTAATTTCCATTCTGCAGCAAACACAAAAAAGCCTTGATTAACGGTGGTGAACTTGTTAAATTAACAGTCTATTTAACAATTATTCCATGAGCGCGCGTTGGATATGAGTTGGCTATAACCAATCTCATATCCAACAAGCGCGAATGGAATAATTGTTTTATTAAATTCGGTGCTTTTGTATTCTTGGAAATATAGCTTAATTTTATTGGATTTTAATTTTACAAAACGACCGGAAGTCGATGTGACAAAAACAACAACAAGTGGGAAATCACATGACATGCGCGCCGTTTGTAAAATTAGTTGAATGAAAAATTTGAGAGCGAAGCAAGCGAATTTGCTGAATGAAATTGCAATCAAGTAAAATTCAAGAAACGTCTATCAAATGAAGGAGATATAACCTTGGTCAGAAAGTTTGAAAAGCGTTCAAGTTTGAGTGACGGAGAAGAGCCAAATAATTGTGCACTTGCACATTGCCATTGTAATAATGCTGCGGAAAACTTTGATCGCCATGTGACACAGACGTTGTGCCAAAATTACTCTCGACAAGATCTCTCTCAGGATTCCCTTGCTTTGAAAGCCTTGGCATTTCGAGCTGTATGTGTGGAGTTCATTGTTGGTCAGTTTTATAGTCAAGGACAGAAACTATTTTAGCGTCAGATTCATCTTCAGAATCTCCGAGGCCACCTGGTGGTTTTTCGTGGCTGGTAAAGAACCGGGCTTACTTCGGTTCAGCTCAAAACACTCAACTCCTTAAGGTGTTTTTCGCAAGGACAGAATTGTTGGCGCTAGCTGTCGTTGATTCTCTCGTCGTCGTCGACCAAAAAAGAGACTGAGATGAAACTAGGTCGTCCTCTGTAGCTGTGCGGGATTCTTGCTCTCGGCTGATCCGAGCTTGCTTACTCGAACAGTTTCCTCATCTGCTCATTGGAAACTGGTTCCTTATGGACTACGCCGGCAATCATGCCTGTTTACCTGCGGCCTTTTACAAATGCATATGCTCTAATAACTTATTTGCCTGGTCAGAGATAATGGAAAACGGTTTGTTGTGCGGCGGCGTGCGAAGGAAATGATCAACTGGCGGCTTTAATGGATTTAATCAATGAACTTTTGCAATTTACGTGTCATCCTTCTTCCTCGCAGACGAGTAAAAACACTTCAACTGAACATTCAGTTCTTCTTTTGACATTTCTTATATCGGTTTCGAAAATTTGGTGCTACCAGGACTAGCAAGCCATTCTGTTCAGGTAAAATTTGTTTTTGTTACATAATCTTCATGAATGCGTAAAATCTCGCCTGTCATATTTTAATTTTGCAACTTTAAGGGAAACTTAACGTATACGTGCCGTTAAATATTCTTATCTCGAGCTTTGTGGCTTTTTGTTGTTACTGGGACGGCATTGTCCATAATTCCCTGTATTTCCTGTGTAGATAGCTCACCAAATGTGCTTTTTTTCATCCATTTTCTTAGTCGACGAAACTTCGCTTCACGCGAAAAAGCTCATGCCGAGCGACATTTGCCGCTTTCATTTCCATATATGGTCAAACGCAGGTATAATGGCTGGTAACCGAGATCCAGTGAACCAATCAGAAAGCTAGAATTGCATTATCCGAGGCTGAGAATTTAATAAAGTGAATTATTCACACTTATTTATTTGTTATTTGAAAATATCAATTAATAATCATGCTACAAGCCATTTGAATCACTGCAACCCGGGAGTGATTTTGACTGGAAAGCAACAATTCTTGTCGCAAAGGGAATAATAGTCTTGCGGGCTGACTGAAGTTTAATACAGTCAAACAAAACGATATGTCAGTATTTATTGAAGCTCTTTAAATCAAACGTTTTCATTTGTGCTACATGTCATTTCGAAAAAATATGAACCTAGTAAATGGCCTAGCTTGCCAACGAATTGATGATGAGAACAGTGCTAAAACATCAGTAGCGTGAATGACGCCAAGCGCCCGTACATACAGATAGTTTGTCATTATCTATATAAGTATGATTGGATATTAATCAGTAGTTTCACTAGCAGCCTATATGGCTTTTTTGTTGTTGGTAAAAGGAAAGCCAGATGGATGGGTTCCCTCTCCACTGATGGAAGATCAGTGGGTGAACTGGGAAAGTAATCTGTATGTAAGAGTGGGGAGGTGTAAGAAAAAAGTAAAATCTAAATTCAATGAGTTAAGGTTAATGGTTTTATTGAGGGAGCGACATCTGCAACACAGCACTCTCCAGCTCAATAAAGGTTTAAAAAACTTAAATTCATTTATTATAATCTATGGTTAAAAGGCCAAAGGATGATCTGCAAAGGAGTTCTAAACCCCGTATAAAAACAAATCACTTATGAACTAATATAAATACACTTAGCCTAAAAATAAGAAATTCAAGAAATGCATTTATGAAAAAATAAAAAAAAAATACTTAACAATCACTAATAAATTTCTTAACTCTAGACTTAAAAATAGTTACATTATCAGAATAACGAATATCGAAAGGTAATTGATTTCACATATCAGTTATTCGATGGGAAAAACTATACTTCAAGACATTAGTTCTGGCATGTTTCTTCTTTAAAGTTAAAAAGTCCTTAGACCTAAGTGAAAAGAAGTCTGCTTCAGTGTAGAAATCTACAATTTTACTGACGTCAATATTTATGTTGTCATTATGTATTTTATATAAGAATGTCACATCAGTCAGTAATCTTCTCTTCTCTAGTGACATGAGGTTTAACTTCTTCAAACGAATGTCATAGGGATCATCGCTCTTTAAGATAAATTTAGTTGCTCTTCTCTGTACCCTTTCCAACTTATCCATATTTCTTTTTGTATAGGGAGACAACACTACCGAACTGTATTACAGGTTTGAGCGAACCAATGAGCAATAAAGAGTACGCAAGATCGCAGGGTCACCCAGACCTTTACAAGTTCTTTTAATTAAGCCAAGCATTCTGTTGGTCCTGGATACAACCTAATCAATGTGTGGGTTCCATGATAAGTGTTGATTAGTATAAATTCCTAAGTCTTTAAACTCCGTAACCTCCTCCAATCCAGAATTTTCCAGGAAAAAACTAGAAGTAAGTGGATGAGTCTTCTAAGTAATTTTCATGATTTTGTATTTCTTAGCATTAAAGTTCATGAAATTTCGAACACTCCATTGAGGCAGATTATCCAGGTCTTGTTGAAATAATTCAAGATCGCCAGCCGTGTTAATGATCCTGGAACATTTGCAATCATCCGCATAAAGGGCAATAGTACTGCCACGAAGAACAACTTCAGGGAGGTCACTAATAGATATAGCAAAAAATAAAGGCAAATAAAGAAAATGCCCCGAGGGACTCCAGATGAGACGTCAGACCAGGAAGAGGATATACCATCCAGCACAACTCTCTGTCGACGATTCGTTAAATAACTTTCACACCATTGTAATAATGAGCCAGTAATCCCAAAGTTGCACAGCTTTTTCAACAAAACTGAGTGATTTACTTTGTCAAAGGCAAAGAAAAAAAGACATTAAAAGAAAATATTAAAAGGAAATTAGAAGAAAATATTAGCCAGAGTAACCTCAAGAATTAGTAAAATGGTTAAAAACAGAACAAAATAAAACAAATTAAAGCAAAACATGAATATTATTAGGCACTAACGATGAGGGACCTACAAACTGCAATGCAGATACGTCAGCCACATAGTAGTGCGCAAAAGAAAAACAAATTAACAATAACAGCAACAAAGGGAGATGTTATTTCGTCACTAACCTTAAGTATTTGATGATACTCTTACATTGAGTACTCAGTTACCTCCTATCTGCAACATAGCAACAGCATACATGTACCTTAAAACTGTCAGTTTCTCCTTTAACCAAATCCAAGACAAGATGTATACACAGGTATTTAATGATAAGAACAATGCTGTAACATCAGTAGCGTGAATGACGCCAAGCGCCCGTATATACAGATAGTTTGTCATTATCCATATAAGGAAAAACGGACCAGCATGAGTAATCAATGACATTAAGAGCAGACCCTGACTGCCAAATATCTTTTCACTCTCCCTAGAGAACAAGGTACTGGAACATTACACCATACATTTTATGATGCACAGGACACTTTTATTATGCACAGGACCATTACTAAACATAGGACACCAACAGAGGACACCCTACAATGCACACGACACCCTACAATGCACACGACATCCTATAATGCAAAGGGAACCGTATATGGTCAACTCTCTCTTAATGGACAACTCAATAAGATGGACACCTCTCTGAAACAGACACTTGAGTCTATCCCTGCCATTTGAGCTATTCAGTCATTTTCTTACAATTGAGCACAGACACCATTCTAAGATAGACACTTGATGCCGGCCCTGAAGGTTTCTGTCTAAGAAAGAGATGACTGTTACCCACATGACACCTTATAATGCACTGGGCACATTTTGATGCTCAGGACACCCTGACACCCTTCCAAGTACAGGACACCCTATAATATACAGGACTCCACACAACATCCTAGATGTATTACAAAGCACAGGCCACCCCAGAATGCACAGGACAACCTATAATGTACAGGACACCCTGTAATGCAAAGGACACCTTGATAACTTATTTATTATTTATTTATTTAATAGTTTATAATTCATTTATAATTCATTAACCATTATTTACTGTTCATTAATTTATTTGTCATACACAGATTCAATGTATATATGGAATAATGCCTTAAAACATCATCATGCTTATGTTTATCACTGTTACCTAAATTGACGTTTCCTGCATTCGTGTTGTTCTTGTCTTTTTTGTTTTGGTTAGGTTTTCTGGTTATGGACAGCAGGAGAAATGCTGATCGTAGTAAAGAGAGGAAGGAATGGAGGAAAAAAGATGCTGAAGATAAAATATCAAAATAAGATGAACGTTGAATAGAGCTATCTGTAGTGCTGTTATTTATTAAAAGTAAAAAAAAAAGGAACAAACTTATTTTGCGTGAAGGGGTTTTTTCTGGTGACATATGTATATACAGTGGAACCTCGATTTAACGAACCTCTATATAACGAAATCCTCGGTATGAACGGACGATATTGTTCACAGGGTCTGGACAGGTATTCTTGGGATCCCGGATTGGACCAAAATACGATTTGGGATTCGGGAAAACGCAAAATTTATTGACAGGATCCGGGATTTGACTGCTCCTTGGGAAGCTAGATTTGCCAAAAGTTAGTTTTTTTTTTTGTTTTTTTTGTTTTTTTGCTTCTCAGTTGGGAGTTTGGAAAATCGTCACGACGCAAATCAAGAAAAAAAAAGTGCGGGATGCGGGATTATCTTAAAGAAGAAGTTGAAATGCGGGATCAGCACCCCCTCTTAGAGACCCTATGTTCAGTCCGGCCAAAGTTACAGTAAAAAGTATAGAGCAGAAACTCGTTATATCGAACTTCGATTTAACGAAATCCTCTTGATATCAAACACAATCCAGTAGTCCAGCTGTAAAATCTACCACTATACAACGAATAAATGTTAAGACACGACGAAAGATGAACGCGGAACAGAGCAACAAGATAAAAATTAGGACCAACCGGAATTTCTAGTTAGTGTAACGTAAATTTATGTTCATATGTTATTTAATCGTTCGATTCCGCAGATGCTGTGTAGTGCAACGAAACACTGTTACAGAACAATTATTAACTACACCTCGATATGACGAATATTGTGGTTCTTCTCCGCAAATTCGTTATAATGAGGTTTTCGATAAAGCGAACCAATATCCCCAGTCCCTCAGCGCTTCGCGGTTAAATCGAGGTTCCACTGCAAGTTAGAAACAACCCGTGCCTAGATATCTGGTCGTAAGCGAAGAAGCAGACGAGATGTTGCGAAGCAGTTCTGGGTAACTGCATCTGCGCCATAATCCATGTTTTCAGGAACAAAAATGGACTACATTGCTCGCGAGTCGAATGCCGGAGCTAAACAAACAAAGGTATTGCCAGAAAGATGTGAAACCTGCAATTTTGAGGAATATCTTTATAAAAAAACACTCTAATCTGTGGATCGAAAACTCGAGGCGGAAACATTGGAGCCATGACAGAATTAAGAAGGCTCAAAACGGACTCCTCTTTTTTAGCATTACTTTAAAATTCTGAGCACTTTTCAGCGCTTTCAGCGCAATGGAGAAAGTTTAAAGGAAAGATTAAAAGTTGAAAGGAAAATCGGCACCTCAGTCATCGATCGTCATTAACTTCGCGAATGAGCAGTCCACGGAGACCACGAGGGGGTACTCCTATATGAAACAGACGCTTATGCTCGTCGAAAATTTTGAAATTGACCCCTAAAGAAGACCAATCTGAGCGTGACCCTGCAATTTTTGACTTCTAAACGAGACCAATCTGGTAGCGTAATCAAACGAAAATTGAGTTTGGCATTGATTTTAAAGCTTTGACTAATCTCAGATAAATCAGGTAAATAAAATGAGTTAAAATTTTACTATATCTCTTCGGGCAACCCTAAACGAGACATTTGTAGGCTAAAATTGTTGGCTCTTTTTCTTCAACACCCTAAACGAGACCAAAATCTTAAATTTACACCCCTAAGCGAGACGACGAGCATCCCCGTCTGTTTCATATGGGATCCCCCCCTCCCTCCCGCGGGAGAGACACACCGTCAGGTCGCACCGCGGCATTTTATTTAATAAGCGTTGCCTCTTGTTTTGTTTCCCCAGAAATGACGTGATTCCATTTTGGCTTCAGGGCGACCTGTTTACATGGAGGAGCATAATGGCCAATCAAGATAGAGTTGGTAACTGGGAATGTAAACATCGCCTAGTCATAAGTTGATAAACAAACTGGTGAACACTCGATCTTCAAATATCCCAAAAATAAGAACGTAACTGACAAACACAAAAAGAAATAAAAATATATCACGAATGGAAATTTGTGACGACTTAAGTGATTCTAAGTGAGACTGAGAGAATATACTGTGCATGAATGCAACAGTTATGTTTTTCGCGTTAATTTGCAATGCAAACATCTTTGCAAACTCTAATGAGCAGTGAAAGTTCACCAATGAGAATTCCCGCTGGCATTTCCCAGGAAAACTGAGTGGCAAAAGGTAAGGTAGTTCACGTTTAGTACTCTAATCCATCGTTTTGTATTTTGTTGAAAATTATTACATTGCAATTTAAGTGTTGCAGTTTGGCTGTAATTTTCTTTATATGGTACGAGTCGAAAATTTGGATATTTAATCCCATTTGTAGTTCGAAGTTGCCTCGAACAAAAATATTGAAATTCTTCTTGAATTTGCACAGCATGGTACATGTATCATTGAGAGTGAAATAGATGGATGGAATTTAACTACATGTACTGTAGTTTCGTCATTGTATAAGACGATGCTTGTCACGAAAAAGATACTGAGTCACAACAACTAAGTCGCTCAGATTAGAGTAAATTGCAGTCTCGCACGGAACTAGGAAAAATGATTCTAATAAAGACATCTTCGTATATCTTGGCGTTGCATTTTATAAAACTAGCGCATTGCGTTAATTTGACTGTATCGGATTAAAAAACAAGTAGCCACGTGCCAATTTATAAGCTGAATATATATGGGTATTGACCAAGCGTGAGGTCAAGATGGCGGGATATTGGCCAAGTTCTTTTTTTGCGTGTTTATGGACCGAGACGAAGTCGAGGTCCATAAACACGCAAAAAAAGAACAAGGCCAATATCCCGCCATCTTGACCGGACAAGCTTGGTCAATAAAGGATTGATTATATGGCCAATAAAGTCATGAATTAACAAACAAATTTGCGAAAAATCGCGGGCAATCCCGAGCGGGCAAGATCGACCCATCTTGCCCGCTCAGGTAGCCAATCACGACCTAGGATTTACACCATCTGCCATCTGCCATCTGCCTGCCAGGATTTACTTCATCTCCCGATCGCGGAGCCAGCCATATCATGTAATAATAACATTTAACACACAACAACCCACGGCAAAAAGACCATGGGATCCGCAAATTCATCACTCCCCTTTCGATTCCGGAAACGGAACACTCTCTCTTTTTGAAAATATTATTTCTGCTGTTTTTAGTTTCCCTTTTTGTTATTTTTACGCTTGTATGGATGTATATAGCTGTGTTTTCTTGATTGATATCGACATAGAAGTCCCCACGCTTTCACAGAGGCCAAATGGCAGGCCCTTATTGACTCACTTGTATCTGCGGTGTGAGAAATTTGGCAGCAAGATCAATTGACTACTCAGTGGGGTCGCCAAGCAGCTTCTCGGAACGTCTCACACCATTGGTTGAAACCACAAGATATAGACAAAAGAACAATGAAACCTAGCTCTGAAACAATAGAGCTTCGTGCCAAAAACATACAATGAAATTAGAGGTTCTGGAGGGCTTCAACCCAACAAACTCAGTGCCAAGTAGGTTCTTCGTAATTATGCAAATCAACCTGCATAGAGAAAACTAAAAGAATATATAATGATAAGGGGGAAGGGGGGAGTGAGCCGGAAGGGAAAGAAATGTGGACGTTTGTTTACACGTACATTTCAGCATGACACGATTTTACGAAAACCTCGACGAACATGACACTAGGTGCTTTACGTTTTCCTGGAAGATCATAAATGTTCAAATCAAAATAGTATAAATCTTCGTACCTAAAGAAAGTTGCGCGAGTCCATCGTGTGCACGAAGTCGGGCTGCCACGGGATGCCAAGCGCTGATTGGTAAATTTGAAACGGCATGCATGCTTCGAATTCCTCTGGTCACTGAGTTTCGCACCGATCATATTGAGAAAGCCGTATCCATGCTTTCAGCATTGATTTTTTCGGGAAATGTTGGGGAAATGAAGCTCAAATTCGGCGAAGAGATAGAGCATCAATCAACAACTGTCGCCTGTCAGGTGAGATTTTCAGTAGTTTGGCGTTAATTCCAGTTTGAAGTGGAGGAGGTCGCGGCTGACTTTCAAGTACCTTGTCCCCCTTTCTTCTCTTACTGGCCTCCGACCAACAGAAATTTCGTAAAAAAGACGCTTCAATCTGCTAGGATTACAAAAACACACCCAATTTGAGTCGATTAACATTTCATTTAACTTTATTGAGATAGTCAGACCGATATGTAAGTTAGATATGCAATTTTCAGAGCTTTAGTCATAATCCTCATATATTTTTTTTTCGTCTCATGTCAACAATTAACAACCACGAACACAAAGACTGGTCTGCCTGTGGTTTATCCAGTTCTAAGATAGCTGTGTGTGTTTAGTGCTCTTTAGTCGAACCTTGCTGTAGACACTATGGTTCAGAACAATTGTAAAGCGCTTTAAAATATTTTCATCTCACGTCTTTGAAGGGTCGATCGTCCTGCTATAAAAAAAGAACGTATCGTACAAACATTCATTTCCAGCGAGTGCGTGTGTGTTCTCACGCGTGTTTAGCATTCTTTAACGGCCGACGTGTTACCATCGGCAGTGCCCTTGACAACAATGTCTTTTTGATGTCAAAACCTCGTCACCAAACTTCCAACCTGGCTTCCAGGTTGCCAAACTACCTCATTCTCGCCTCACTCAACTGATACTCGTAGTATCAGATCATTGGACAAGTTATTCGCGCGACACTCCTTCCAGCCCAGCAGAAATCTCAAGGGAAGCGCTTTCTAATTCGCCATAGAACTAGATTCAGTGCCACCCCGGTAAGTACGGCATTCGGTCGGAGTGATCTTTCTTAAGTATTAAGACATATTACAAATTAAGGAAGTTTGGGCTATGTACCTAGTATAATTGGTCAATGCAAGTTAGCCAGGACGCCGAAAGCCATGTTCTGATTCGGCGGTCCATCTAATTGCTTTTCGCTGCAATCATGTTCTTCGAGTAAGTTGATTTCGATTATGGGAATAAAGCTACAACATTTGGCCAATTATTAGCAGTGGGACTATCGTTTCGATGCGTTCAGCATTCGTGGTCGAATCCATTTCCTCGTAATGACGTTCTATCGAATTAATAGGGAGCTTAAGCAACGACGACGTCGACGACAACGAGAACGCCACAAAACAATAGGCCTAATGAGTAAAAACAATGGCTCTGCACGCTCTGCAGGTGCGGTTTGCATTTTGGTAAGTTTTTTTGCCGTTCTCGGCTTAACAACGACGTGAAATGACCAAATTTGAAATTCTTTGTCTTAACTTTAACGGCTTTCATACCAATTCTGTTTCTGGACAGTTAGTAATTGTTTTACACGTGGAACGAGTTGGAATAAGTGCGAAGTGATGACAATAACGCGAATTTATGTTTTCGGATGTCGTTGTCGTAGCCGTCGTCGTCATTCTTGCTTAATCTCCCTAATGACTCTTCCTTTAAACTGCTTATACTTTCTTGATCTGCTCAACCACATAAAAATCGTGACAAATCTTCGATCTCTCCACCAAATTTCCTTATGATAAACGAGTCCTCACTTTTCAAGTCTTGAGACGGAAATACCCCAAATAATTTGCCAATCACAAAAATTAATGCTTTTTAAATGATAAATTGATTTTGGAAGCGCTTTGGATTTTATCACGTGAGTTTAAAAGCAGCTATTTTCATTTTCAACTGCAGTTTTAATAGAAAGCAAGGATATTTCTTTATTTCCTTTATAACAAATCCACGTACTTTTGCTCTAATGTTGTATCTAGTTTATTATATATATATATATATATATATATATATATATATATATATATATATATATATATATATACTTCTTGAACTTGAACAGAATAAATTTATAGAGCGCTCGACTCTGAGAGGAGCAGTGTAGATAATAAACAATGGTAGCAAGACTTCAATTCATCGTTTTATTGCGACAACGCTGTTTCGTATGGTCAAAGGGTGACCACACTCATCAGGCAATATCAACGAATGACCGTTAAATTTCACAAACTGGCAATTAAAAGCTAACTTTAGGTTGCTATGAGATATAAAAACAGTTGCTATGATATGGAAAAACAGATGCTATATAACATTGAAAAACTGGCAATAAAAAAATAAATAAATAAATAAAAAAAAATAAAAAAAAATAAAATAAGAATAATAATAAAAAGTAAAATAAGAATAAAAAAAATGAAGCAGTTGCTATGGGATGTAAAATCTGAAATCTCGTGTTGCTAAAAGATTGCGTTACTTGCTCACAAAGTTCTTGAGTAGGTATTTGTTTCTGTGGGGGCACGCACTTGCTAGTTCGTTTCGCTTGTTCAAAGTACACAAACTCTTCTTACAGATGATCACGAACTTTTCAAAAAGACATAAATTACATTTGTTAGTAATGTTGCTATAAGGTCTGCACTGCTTAATGATTCTCCACTTGATGGTAAAAGGTTTGTTGTTGTCTTTGAGTGTCCAAATATGTTTAGATAGCTCAGTTTCGTTTCTCTTGTTTTGGTGTCGAAAGGATGCTGTGTGATTCCTGTAGCGCTCTTTAAAATTTGTGGCGAGGCCCACGTATGATTCTGATGACGTTTGTGTTGTGATTGTGGCTTGGTAAACTACATTTTGTGTGAGGCATTTTCCGTCCAGCGGGCATTGATCCTTTTTTCTGCAGTTGCATTCTTTGGCGTTTGTTTGTGTTTGCGACTGGTAGTAATCTGATAGTAGTGCTTTGTTGTGTGACGAGATGATACTCTTCATGTTAGGCATGCAGGAGTAGCTGAGCTTCAGTGTGTGCTTGTTGAAGATCTTGTGTAGGGGGTGTCCGTTAGGGAAGCATCTGTCAATGATGTTTAGGAACTTCCTTCCCAGGTTAGTTTTCACGTTAGCATTCCATGGGGAGTTGTACCATACGATTTTTCTTTGGCGATTTCTGTTGCGCTTTGGCTGTGGTTTATACGTGAGCTTGTGATTGTAGCCGCTCTCGTCAAGCGCTTTCTGGTACGGCGGAATCGCTTCGTCGAAAACTTTCTGGCTAGATGAGATGCTGGTCAGTCGTTTGTTGATGTTTTCTGGAATGTTCTTCAGTAGTGCGGGTGGGTGATTACTTTGTCGGTGAACGTAGAGGATTTTGTTGTTGGGTTTCATGAAGGGTTTGTAAGATCCACTTGTAAGGTCTAGGGTTACGTCTAGGAAGTTTATGGTTTTTTTGTTTGCTTCGATGGTGATTTTGAGGCCATTTGACTTGAAAATTTCACTGACTTCTTGTTTCGTTTTCTCGATTTGTTTAGGTGTTGCTTTGCACACTGCCAGACCATCGTCACGGTAGAGACCAACTTGGCCTTTAAGTTTCGGTGTGATGAGGGACAACATGTAGGTGCCGACGAGTTCGCATGTCTCGGCTCCATCATATGAGCCCATCGTCACGTCAAATAAGTTGCTGGTGTTTTTCTTTTCCCATGCCGTGTTCTGGTGATACAACAGTGATTTTTTCGCGTGTGTGATGATGTGGCGGTCTTGCGGAGTGATGTGCGTGAATTGGGATGCATAGTCAAGTGCCTTTTTCAGAAGCTGCTCGGAAATGGATGGGTAGAAGTCACATACATCGAAAGTTATGAACGCGTGTTGGGATTTGTTTGGGATTGCTTGAAACCATTCGATGACATTTGAGGTACTTCTCCATAGATTCGCTTTTGTTACTTCGATTATTTCTTTGTTTATGTTGTCTAAAATGTGCTTGCTGATTATGCCGATCTCTGATTTTGTGGGATTTATGAGTCTGCATGTTGGGTTGTTTGTGAAATCATGCTTGTGGTCTTTTAATGTTATGAATGCGTCTCTGCTCGCGGAAACTTCAATGCGGTCATCAAGTTTAAGGTCTTGGGCGATCTTTTTGTCGACGGAGGTAATTGAATCTGGGATGTTTTTGTTAGTTTTCTTGTAAGCCTTAGTGACGTTTTTCTGTAGGAGGTTTAAATAGTCTTGAGGTTCAGCCTTGTAGTGGTTGGTAGTTTTGTCGGCTTTACATAGATGTTCTTATCTTGTCGGATTTCTTGTACGTCTTTGTCAAGTTTTGCTTGGAGGCTATTTGTTGCAGTGCAGTTGGTTTTAAACTCCACTCGTTGGATCATATTAAGCATGTTGTCTTCAAATTCATCGAGGGCGCTAACGTGCGGTGGTGGGCGTTTTGATTTGAATCCGTAGGTTTCTTTATCTTTGCTATCGGTGTCGTGGTTTTGCAAAAAGAAGAAGGCTTTCCAACGCATTTGGTGTATTAAGGATTCTGTTTACTCTATCAGGATTTGTAGATACTTGCTTTTACTTGCCAGCGGGATGTTCTTGGTCGAATAACTGAAATCTTTAACCTGGTAATTCATTCTTGACAGCGCTCAACTTGGTGAAAGGAGCAGTAGAAACTTCTTGAACTTGAACAGAATAAATTTATAGAGCGCTCGACTCAGACAGGAGCAGCGTTGTCGCAATAAAACGATGAATTGAAGTCTTGCTACCATTGTTTATTATATATATATATATATATATATATATATATATATATATATATATATATATATATATATATATATATGGTGATAACAATGGGGTGACAGGCCTGCACAACTCCCATCCACGTGTAATAGCCGGTTAAAGCTTTGCTCTAACGAGTATATCCTTTAGGGATCTGCCCCTTTTGTACAAGACAATAGGGGGATCTTTGAATATTCTTCTAAGCAATGGTTGTTGTTGAATTAAATGCCATTTCTGCATAAGTATTTGCTTTAAGTTAGGCACTGAAGGGCGATATTGTGTGACAAAAGGCAAGATTCGCCTGTCTTGTTTACGTTTCTGTTGTAGGGCAGCTTTTCTCTCCTCAAATGTAATTTCTGCGAGAGTTGTTGAAACAAGAATTTCAGGATACCCTCTTTCGATGAGATTTGTTTTAAATTGTGAAATAGCAGTTTTGAATGCTGTTTCAGAGGAGTTGGTTCGGAGAAGTCTGAATGCTTCGCCCTTGATGAAACCCTTTTTGACCCCTGGTGGGTGGCAACTCGAGAAATGCGTGTACTGAAATGTTTCAGTAGCTTTGAAATGAGTTTTAATGTCTAGTCTAGACTTTTGTGCAAATCTTTCGCCTTTGTAAACTTTTGTGTCGAGGAACGTTGTTTCCGTGTCGGAAACTTCAGCCGTGAACTTGATAGTGGGATGGTGGCTATTTGCTAGTTCAATGAACTGCGTGACTTCGTCTTTGTTTATATTCCAGATAGAGAATATATCGTCAATATACCTTTTCCAGGCGAGTGGTTTTTGAGCGCTTTGATTTAGATTTGTGATTCTACCTTTCCCATAAAGATGTTGGCAAAAGCGACTGCCATTTTTGTACCCATGGCTGTTCCATGTGTTTGGAGGTAGTTTTTTCCAGTAAACTGGAATGAGTTTTCTTGAAGTATAAGTTCAAGCGCTCTTTTAAGATGTTGTGTTGGGATGGGGGATTCTCCTTTATAGTAAGATTCGAACCCGCGGTCTTGTCTGATCCACAAGGCTACGAGCCTCCTAACAAAATAGAGACTATTAACAGTCTCAAGAAAACCTGACAGCATCGCAAATAAAAGCAATGACAACCACAACGTGGAGCTGGATGAACAATCATAGGAAGAACTCCTAAATTCAGAGCTTTTGCCTGAACAAAACCACACAATATCATAAACAACACGCAAAAAAGTTCACAGACTTGCGCGTGAACACCTACATTTGCAGTTCCAGAACGAACAAACTGGAAGGACAAAAAGCTCGATGAAATTGATCCAAGAAGCAGAAGAACGTCTCTATAAGACAGACTCATAGCTTTCAACAAGGAAAGCTACAGCTATCTCTGGCGAAGCCGGACAAAGATAAATATGACACCCGTGATAACAAGCAGCATAACTTGCAACAGTAAATCAAACAGCCGGGCCCGGCGTAATAATACAAAATGCAAGTAACCAACATGCTCACGGACTATTTCAAACTTTGTCCCTCCAGAGCTAATATTTAGAGAGCTTAAAACATATCTTGCAATCAAATGAGCCAAAAAAAGTAGCACGTGGCCAAAAACAAAGGTGTCAAACTCAACAAATTACACGCGGATGACAGCGGAAACCACGCAGACCTATGACCTCTAACGGCTCTACTCTGGTGAAATGTCCTCCTAAAAACAGGATTATTGCTTAGCGAAATATTCAAAGATCCCCCAATCGCACAATACAAAAGGGGCAGATCCTCAAAGATATACTAGTTCGAGCAAAACTCTCAAAGCGGCTATGACATGGATAGGAGTTGTGTAGGCCTGTCAACCCATTGTTATCACAATTGTACAATTTAATTAAGAGTGCTTTTAACATGAAATTGGAGTCTAAATCAACACGAACGTACAGATATCAAAACCGCGGCGGAGAGCCAATCTATTGCTTTCTAAAGGCCTGCATCGTCCTAAATGGACTGAACAAGAGCTTCCTACATCGAGAATCGATTGAAATTCAGACAAACTAGGCCATAGTTAGCAGTAAGCGAACACTCAACATGTTGTCGTTACGTCAATTGTCGCCCGGAAGCCACGCAAATAAATTTCTTCCGCGCTAGCGAATCACAGACAGTTCTGATACTTAGCTAAGCCGAGAACGCCTAAAATTGATAAAACAAGGAAATTCTACTCATGATCAGCGCTTGAACTCATGTTCTTCTCTCTCCTCGTGGCCATGTTTTGCTGGCAAATAGCCATGTCCCGGATGTACTTCAATTTTGTCGAGCGCGGAATGGCACATCCAGATTTCAACAGATTTTTTTTTTCAAAGTTCAAAGCAAATGACGCCAACAGCAGCTAGAAATGTCTAGTCCATTGCACGTCTAAGCCCTACATTGATGTAGCTAAAGAGTTTTGCTGTCTAAAGCAAGCACAACATTATCGCCACAGGGCAAACGGCCTTCTGTTACGGGACTAAATGTGACCCGTACAGTTTACACATCTCCTCAGGCCCGCCTCACGTACGATAATGGACGACGCTTACTAGCAAATCGTTAGACTTGGGCTTTCATTGGACTTAATGATGTCCTCGGGCAGACTTCCTTTAGACAGCAAATACAGAACGCTAATCGGTCGCTCGTTGTCAGAGTCACCGCGCGGACTGAATTCAGACGAGTGTAGCCTGGGCTAAAATTCACGCAAATTGAAAAGGGGGTGGGGGGAGGGGATAGTCGATAAATGATGAAAAAAAAAAAAAAACCTAAATAAATGAAACATGCGGCAGGGAGTTTCTACATTTCATGCTAGGTAAGATTTACAAGTTGCTGTCATAGCGAAAGCAGAAAAGAAAAAAAAATGAAAACAACAAATAAATCAAAAAACACTTGATTCAGTCTTTAACACCGTTTTCATAAATCCAGACATATATATATATATATATATATATATATATCTGTACTTTTTTATCTTCAAGGACTGCAAGGAAGCCAGTTGCATGCAAAAATCAATGGCGCGTACCTTTTTATCCTGATTGAATACAATAATTTGATTGGTTTACATTTTTGACGAGTAAATGTCTAACCTCTGAATGGAATTAAGGTGATTCCTTAGTATTGCATTGCGTATCACTACTGTGATTTTCGCGTGATTAGCGCGCGCACATGAGTGCGTGCGCGTACGAAACGTAAGAGATTTCCCTCAAACTAAGCTCGATAGCGAAATAAATGCTCCTTTACTCTTAAACGAGCACGGTGACCTCCACTTTTTATTTCATAATTTCAATAACTGAGAAAAAAATTAGCAAAAATCTATGGCTACTTTTTTGGCAAATGAAATACATACTGCAGAGGGAGACATAACGGCCCCAACAGCACATGTCCAAATTGTGTATCCTTTAAAGGATAAAATAATGCAGGGTATTTGAAGACATTTTCTCTGGGACGTAGACAAATAAACAAACAAAGAAAGTCAAACTCTGTGTCATATAACACGCTACATTTAAAAATAATCGAGCTTATTTGTTGCGCACGGAGATTACCATAAGTCACCTAGATAACAGTATTTGTCAGAATTGTGGCGTGAAAACAAATACGGTGACCCCCTCTTTTTATTACGTTTTTAATATCTCCTTGTCCTGTCAGCATACCAAGTTTCATTTGAAATCTATAGCGGTTTACTAGGGGATCACCTAAACAAATGGACGAAACCGCTCGAACTCCTCGATCGAAGCAGTTTTTAAACCTCAAAAATGTCTCAAAATGGCTTCAATTTTCAGCAATTAAGTTCTAAAGAAGATTTAACCATTAGAGCAAGACTTGTTCATTTCATCTGCCCTTCTCTTTCGCCGATCCTTGCTTGAAAGAATAATTGCTGGGCTCTGTGGCGCTACAAAGCTGTCGGATTCATCACACTCGAAAAGCTTGTCTTCCTCGGCCATGTTTTTCAACAAGTTTTCAGCGTTTGGCACTCAAAACTTCTCCAATAATATTCGCGTTTGAGCCTCTTTTGTTCAAGGAGCGATGAAGATTTCGTCGAAAAGACGTCAAACTGACAGGCTTGTACTATGCCGTCTAGTTTCTTCACGATTTTGTAAACATTTGCACAACAGCAAATTCATTTCTCCCTCGAGTATGTCACATAGTTCCCTATATTCTCGTTTTCTTGGAAATAATACCGCTTCAATGCCTTCATGTCATTTTGTGTTTATACTTAAGCTTGTTGCAAAATAATTTCATGAAACTCGTCAACATTTTTGTTTTCTGTTTTCATTCTCGTTGGGGCTTTCAGTCTTCTCGTTTTCCAATTCCATTGATACAGAAATCGTCAGGGAAAATATTTTTCACGGCGCAAATTACGAAAGAAAATTTCGGTTAACCGGCCACTACTTCTGAGAAATCTTTCTTGCGGGACACAGCGCGTAATCCCAAGCGGATAACATAGCTCCATCTTGCCCGCTCGGGTAGCCAATCACAGCGCAGGATTTGGTTCGTCTTGCTCGCTCACGGAGTTAGCCATATAATAATATCTCTATTAAGCCCGCTTTTCTAGAGGTACAATTTTGCCATAAGCCCCTTTTCTCCCTGCACCTAGCTTTTATCGTTTGGCAACAATTTTGTTTGTTTGTTTGCTTGTTTTTGTCGTTTTGTTGTTTGTTGGTTCAGTAAAGCTCTCAGCTCCCTGGGGAAAAATAACTGAACAGTTGCTGTAGTAGTCTCCTAAGACAAATAATTAGCTAGATTATGTGTCTACAGGTCATGGAAATACGTCCAGATAAATAAAAGACACACAAAATAAATAATCATTGTCTTTGATTTTCACAGTTGAGTAAAAAAAAAAAAAAACCTTTTCTCTGATATGTCTTACATCCGGTGTTTACGGTAGTCACACTTAGTTGTAGTTACATTTGAATTTTGTCTTTGCAAGCGAATCTTTTTTAAACAGCCACTCCTCGCTGAATTACGAGGTGAAGTATAATGATTAACGCGCTGGCTTGTAAATAGGTATGACCACTTATATCTAGGTATGCTAATAACATGAAATGAATTAAGCTCTTTTCTGGAAGGAGACGTATTAATCTCGCAAGCGTAGATGGCCTGATTAGAAGAAAACAAAAATGGCCGTATTAACCTTGTATTAGAGCTTTCCATTTCTTCTTTCCACTTCTTATCAAGAAAAAAACAGCTGCCGGCGGCGAGACAGACATGGGTGTGTATTCGGGAAAAATTACGAACTAGGAAAACGCTCCGAGGTCGAATAAATGACTTTACTGCAGTGCAACAACATAGTACTTATGAGAATACGTCCAGGTAAATGAAAGAAAATTGGCAATTCTTGTTTAAAAGCCGTTTTTGCAAAATTTGAGTTGCCAAACTCGGGGTGCGGCTTATCTGCGAGTGCGGCTTATCTGCCTGTGTTTGCAGTAGTTACATTGGCTCCGGTCGGTGACGTGATTTCTAAGAAACTGACATGGGTTCGTTACTTAGCCTGCTTTAAGTTAGCTAAAAAGTATTAACCTACCTGAAACAGCTGAGAAAATCAGTGATACTGTACAAGCTGAAGCAAAATGATCGTTGCAACTTACTGGCGTGAAAATGAGAGTGAACTCTTGCTATGTAATTAGCCTGGTATGTTGATTTGAAATTCAGTAAAGCTCTCCCTGGGGAAAAAAAAAATAACTAACTGAACAAAGGTTGTAATAATCTACGAAGACAAATAATTAGCTAGACTTGTTGACTGGAAGAACAAAACAATAACAATGGCCGTAATACCTAGAGTTGGAGGTTTGCTACATGCTTTCCACTTTTTATCAAGCAAAAAAAAAAAGCTGTCGGCGGCGAGACAGACATGGGTGTTAAACTGAAAACAATTGCTCCGCGCGCAATCGAATCAATGGCCATACTACGGCGCAACAACTTCAACGAGGCAGTACCACTCTTGCTAACGAATCAACACAAGAACTGTCTAGAACGTATGGTAATAGGTCCAGGGAAATAAAGGACGTCAAAAAAAAAAAAAAAAAAAAACCCGGTCAATTATTGTCCTTGATAACCAATAAGAAACTCGTCCTCTCCCTATTTTGACGCGCGAGGAAAAAAAGATAGGTACGCAGTGCGTACGCAAACAGCTGGGCATACAATCATGCTTATTGGCCTATCAAGAATGAGACGTTTTTTAATGAACCTTCGTCATCTTATCTAAGACATGAACAATGCATACATGAGACAGCGAGGCTTAAAAGAACGAGTCAAAACGGTTTTAAGTTTGTTAATGTCTTAGTCCTTGGTAGGCTACTTAAATCACAAGTGCCGCTATGAGCACTTGTTTTCCTTCAAGTAAATTAAGAAATGCAGTCGTATTTTTCATGTGTGCAGAATAATCAATGTAAAAGGTATGGATAGACGCAGACTGGAAAGAATACTCAAAAACATCAATTTACATTTTAAAGCATGTTGCGATCGATCCTTGATCATCGTCAGTTGAAAATTAAACGATCTACAAATAAATTTATTAAAACTTTTTAGTAAGGCTATTATGTAGAGCAATAAAAAACATTTTTTTTTTTTTACAAACAACTGTGATCAATTTATACTTAATCTCATAGAAATAACAAAAGCGTGAAACAAGTGAATAAACAGCACCTAAGGCATGCAGACGAGATAACCAATATTAATGTCTTGGCTATCCTGCATGGACATTACAAAATAAAGTAGCTGAAAAAAGACTAACATTGATAAAAAAAAAAAAAAAAGTGTGCGTGGGGTCAGAAAAAAATTAGCAGGAGTGAGATGGAGAAAAGATTTGAGTGTGAGGACACAGGAGTAGTGGGAGGAAGCAAAATATTTCCCGTTGTTATTCTGTTTGGCTGTGAAACACACAATAAAGAAAAATTCCTGTGTGGTACCAAAATAAATTTTTGCCTTTCCTGACGTCTAATTATTATCAGCCATTTAGCCATGTTTGCTGTATCGCAGATTCACAATTTTATAGTCAGAACCATATTTGCAAGAGCAAAAATGCGCCTTAAACGCAAACGCTGCAGCTAACATTCCAACCATCGAGAGGCACGGGGCATTGGTCAGTTACTCGTTGCCATCTCTCGTTGCAGTTGACAGTGCTTTTAGGCGCTAAATTCAGCTGAACATTGTTTGCTCCTTGTATTTTTGCAGTTAACAGTGCTTTTAGGCGCTAATTTCAGTTATACACCGCGGCACGGTGCAGTTTGCATAATCAAAAAATGCCCCGTGCCTCTCGACGGTTGGAGGCGACTTTGTCACGATGGCGAGGTCGCTAAGCTAGAAATTCAAATCCTGTGCCCAAGATAATCGGTTACGGATCGAAATGGAGCCGAAATGGAAAGCAAGAGCTGAAAAACCAGCGATTCTCGGGCGGTTAAGATAAACTTTGAAACCTTGGGAGAAACCGAATGGGAAGAAGAGTTATCGACGGCTACCATGAGACAATTCTGACGAGATTAGACCATTTTTGTGGAATTTACAGAGCTTTGAGTGCGGGCCGTCGGGCCAGTGGGTCGCCCGCCTTTCGTTTCTCTTTAGGGGAAGGCAAACCGCCAGAAAGTAAAACTCGCCTAAATGGCTCTAAACCACCTCCAGGAACCCAGAGACACTAAAACAACGCAACGCAAACATAAGCCATTTTATTCAAATTATTTTCTACACGTAGCATTTAGAGTAATTTTCGAAGTATTCTCATACATTGTCTTATAAACGGCTAAAATTGTAACGTAATCGCCAACAGCATAATGTCACGTATTAATCGTATACAACGTCTGGGCCGCCTGTGATCTAACCTAAAAAACGAAACAGCAAAAAACATTCTCCACCATATTGTCGATATACTCACAATTCTGTAAGGCGTAATCCCGTTTAAGACGCGCTATTTTCCAACTTTTGTACAAAGAGCACAAACACACTCTTTTCGATAAAAGGATTGCTTTCTACTGATCTCTTGATATCCTACTCGTACCAATCCACGAACGAGAGCCATAATCCGATTGGCTACTAAAGCAAAAATGGCGGGAATCTCGCGTGTTCGGTTTTATCACTAAGAAAACAAACATAATGTCTAAAAATAAACAAAACTCTCAACGAAGTGCAAAACACATTTTACCACGACATATCGATCCTGTTGCATTTTCATGAACTGCTCAAGACTCATGATCATGCATGTCATATCAAAGAAATCAATCTATTTTGTAGCGACCGTGTATTTGGGATACTAGTGTAAGAAGGCCACATCATGGGTTCAACGTATACCTCACGTGTCACGCGTCACGCGCTAAAAGCCAATACTAGGAAGAAATCAATCTATTTTGTAGCGACCTTGTTAATTTGGGATACTTAAGAGCAGCTTCGCCTAAATATCAACTAGACTTGGAAATAGCGAAAAAATCGAATTTCTTCAAACTCGCCCAGAATGAAGCCCTACAGGCACTAGTTACAAAAATATCGTTTTAAGTTCGATAAATCAAAAATTATTTTTTTCCGCAATTTTTTCGTTTCGATGCCCCAAATCGGCCAAAATCCATCGAAAATGAGCGGCATATTCAGAGGCTCGTAAACTCAAAAGTAAAAATCTTCATTACAAACTGATTGCACCGTCGTATTTGTACTTCCTTTCTTGTCTATTTAGAGCTAAATAGATCGTGATTTGATGAGAACTTAAATATTTGACGAATTTTCTAAATTAACGACCCAAGACAGCTTTACAAGAGGTCTACATTTAGCCTATTTTCAAATGCTAAAAAGGCGTTCTGGTACACGGCTTTTCCCAAAACGACTAGTTTGGCGTGAAAGAGCATTCTTTCTTCTTCAAATTAGTGAAATAAAATTTTTGGGTAAATAAAATCGCGAGCGCTGAGATAGCGAACTAAATGCAGCACTTCTTCCTGAAAACGTGACCTTTGACCCGAGCGTAACGAAACCGATTACTGCAAGAAAACCCGCAAGAAAAGCAAATGCTTCGTTATTTTGAAACAATTTCTAGTGATATCTCTCCGAAACCATGATTGCAAGAAACTATTTCCAGATATGAAATCTTACAGGGTCAAAAAAGGAGCTAAAGGGCGCATTTTGACACAATAACTTTGTTTGCTGAGAATTGAAGTCAATGACCGTTAACGAATTCCAGTGAAATTTGCAAACTTGAAGTATGTTAGCCGATACTTACCTGAATATTTATATTGATAGAAGAGTCGTCTTCTTGGATTAACCTTCAAAAGATGCAGGATCCAGATTTGAAAACCTCTAAAAGAAGAAATGTTTAATGTTCCGTGACCTGCCCGCTGCTATAAATTAGCTTAAATTCCATGCACATGCCGACCGCATGTTTGTCGTAAAACCAACTGAACTCCACTGACAGTTTCCATGGGCAACCCCAAAATAAACAATCCCCAAAAATGTAAAGTGAAATTGGCTGTCTTCATGAACAGTTAGAAGCTAGAGTCAAGTTCCATTACCTTTTAAAGGTGCTTGATTCTACTTTGTTCACTCAGTAGTTACTGTCACGTTCGAATACTGCGTAGTATCGGTCACGCCAAAACACTGCAGACCGTGCAGACTGAGTAAGTTCCCATACAAAGTCTTGTACGCGTTTGTCTATTGAATCAAAAGTCAATTCTGCGCTTGTGCAGCCTGTGGATAAATGACAGACTTTCAGATATATTTAACACTATTTTGTAACTAGACCCAAAAAAAAGAGTCACAATGAAAAGCCCAAACAAGTGTCTGTAGTAACACAGCGGTCAAACGTCTGCGCATGTGCGAGCAGTGGAGCAACTAAAAGGCGGCCAAAATATTTTCATGACACTGTTCTTTTCGTGGGTCATCGGTATCCTATAAATGACATTTTCCTCGTTATTTATATATTTGTTTATGTTTTAGCCGGTACAACGAGAGCTAACAGAAATGAATTGAGAGTTAAAAATTGTTCTACCTTCTGCTTGTTGCAGGTCTTTCTTTTCCGTGGTATGTATTTTCCGTGTTCCTTGAATTTTTTGTCCGCCTCGACTTTGCACTTAGTGCACCAGTTTTTTCCAGGTTTGTAGTTTAGAAAAGATTTTCCCACCTGGTCAAAGACCAGGTACAGTCGGTTTGGGATCGCTATTTTGGCCAGCTATGCCCCCATGACGATGGACATGAACTTCGTTTGTCGTTTCGATTCATCTCGTTCCTGTGCTTCAGACAAATCAAGGATCCGGATGGAATCCCTCAGTCCTTGCCAAAATTTTTCCAGCTCGTCTGAGCGAAGCTGAATCACTGCAATTGTCTTTTTCTTCTCCCATTTTTCCTTCTTTTACACATCGTTTGTCGTCCGTTTCCGGCGTCACGCATCGTGTGATTAATAAAAACAAATAAAAATATACTACGCCGTCGGCTCGTAGCATGACACGGGTTTTAAGACTTACAAACTTTTTTGGTAAAGCTCAAAACAAAATGGTAAATCAACAGAATACCGGTAACTTAATAAACTTTGTGTCTGAAAAGTCTTAAGTTTTCCTTTTACCTGCTTTCTTTTCCTTTTACAGATTTCTATGAACTTTTCAATTTTTTTTCGTAAATTTTGCGTGACACCGGTTGTTTCCCATGTTTTCCTTTAAATTTTTGCGCGGGAAATTGGCGCGCGGCTGCCAAAAAAATGTACCAATTTGCACATGCCGACGTTTGACCGCGGTGTTGTCTGCAGTCTGCACGGTCTGCAGTGTTTTGGCGTGACCGATTCGCGGCATTCGAACGTGAGAGTAGTGGACAAAGTCGACGCAAACAAATAAATTCAAGCACTTTTAAGGTAATGGAACTTGACTCTAGCTTCTAACTGTTCATGAAGACAGCCAATTTCACTTTACATTTTTGGGGATTGTTTATTTTGGGGTTGCCCATGGAAACTGTCAGTGGAGTTCAGTTGGTTTTACGACAAACATGCGGTCGGCATGTGCATGGAATTTAAGCTAATTTATAGCAGCGGGCAGGTCACGGAACATTAAACATTTCTTCTTTTAGAGGTTTTCAAATCTGGATCCTGCTTCTTTTGAAGGTTAATCCAAGAAGACGACTCTTCTATCAATATAAATATTCAGGTAAGTATCGGCTAACATACTTCAAGTTTGCAAATTTCACTGGAATTCGTTAACGGTCATTGACTTCAATTCTCAGCAAACAAAGTTATTGTGTCAAAATGCGCCCTTTAGCTCCTTTTTTGACCCTGTAAGATTTCATATCTGGAAATAGTTTCTTGCAATCATGGTTTCGGAGAGATATCACTAGAAATTGTTTCAAAATAACGAAGCATTTGCTTTTCTTGCGGGTTTTCTTGCAGTAATCGGTTTCGTTACGCTCGGGTCAAAGGTCACGTTTTCAGGAAGAAGTGCTGCATTTAGTTCGCTATCTCAGCGCTCGCGATTTTATTTACCCAAAAATTTTATTTCACTAATTTGAAGAAGAAAGAATGCTCTTTCACGCCAAACTAGTCGTTTTGGGAAAAGCCGTGTACCAGAACGCCTTTTTAGCATTTGAAAATAGGCTAAATGTAGACCTCTTGTAAAGCTGTCTTGGGTCGTTAATTTAGAAAATTCGTCAAATATTTAAGTTCGCATCAAATCACGATCTATTTAGCTCTAAATAGACAAGAAAGGAAGTACAAATACGACGGTGCAATCAGTTTGTAATGAAGATTTTTACTTTTGAGTTTACGAGCCTCTGAATATGCCGCTCATTTTCGATGGATTTTGGCCGATTTGGGGCATCGAAACGAAAAAATTGCGGAAAAAATAATTTTTGATTTATCGAACTTAAAACGATATTTTTGTAACTAGTGCCCGTAGGGCTTCATTCTGGGCGAGTTTGAAGAAATTCGATTTTTTCGCTATTTCCAAGTCTAGTTGATATTTAGGCGAAGCTGCTCTTAAGTGTAAGAAGCCCACATCATGGGCTCAATGTATACCTCACGTGTCACGCGTCACGCGCTGAAAGCCAATACTAGGAAGAAATCTTTTTCCTTTAGGTTTTCTAAGAAAAGCTAGCCTGTGGTTTTCAGTGTCAAGGGCGGAACTGAAAAGCGAAGCTAAAGAGTGGTGTGTTTCCTGGGGCCTGAGCTTTTCAATCAAACAGTGTTTTTTTATTATTATTATTATTATTGATTTCATGAAGGCTACAGGTGGCAGCGAAAAATATTTCTGCTTTGATCCTTATTAGAGATGGAATGCGTGCCCTGTACCTTACAGACTGCTGTTTATTATTATATCATTTACTGTCCATATTCTGTTGATTCCAAAATGTCGGCAATTTTCTACAAAATTCCCTGTCTTTCAACAAGTACATGCATAACTTGAGCTTATGGTACATAAATAGCTCCAGATGCTTTGGCAAATTGCCCCACAATCGTGATCTGTTGACTCGATTTATTCGTAAGGATCGATTGCCAAGATCACCAAAACGCCCAAAATGACTGTTCAAATGCAAAGTGCGCCTTCCTTTGCTTCTGTGATTTCTGTGTTGTCTATTGTGTTTTATTGCACTGGGTTCTTTCAAGTTCAATTGGAGTTGAATGACCAGAACAGGCGGATTAGCTCTCTAGAGAGCGTTGCCGCGTCAAGTAAACCACCACCAAACGACCAAAACAGAAAGTTCATCAAGGATACTGCCGGTAAGCCGGCCATTTGGAATATCCAAGTTTGATATAATAGGTATTTCTAGGTAACAGCTTTATAATATCTTATGAGAGTATATTTAAGCAAACGCTCATCATATAACAAATGAATCATAGCTAGACTAAAATGTTGCATGGTTCCCTCCATCCTGTTTTCTTTGACAAACAAACTCGAGGTTAGCAGGTCAAGGTTTTCCTGAAAAACAACAACAAAAAAAATACTGACAACTTCAGAGGAAAAATCGTGCTTCGAGCGAGTTTCCCTCAACAAAGACTGACTCAAAATAAAGAATAGGAATCGTCTCGACAAAGCTCACAATTGATTCGTTGTCACATCTTATTACATGAGTTTGGATTCTTGGATATGTTGAACTGTACATCCGCCGATGTTAACATCCCTATCAGTTTCTTCTCGTAATTGGCGTGTTTGCTTGTAACATAATGTCAATTTCTGTCCCATTCGTCTCAAGGGTTAAAACAAAGAAGAAAAGTGCATGCTAGAGCCTTTCAGAATTGAGAAACATGCGCTGTTTTGCTGTAGGTATGTTCAAAAGCGGACTAAACTATTACATTATTTTGAAACAAGTATAAAGCCTTTTTCTATAGACACGCGTACATTTCTGTTGAAGTAGTAGTATATTCTTACAACTTTTTTTACGTCTCATTTGTAGAAATTCAGTCCTATAAGCTCCAAAGGAACCGCCGTCGAGCTGACTCATCTAGGAACGCGACGGAACCCGAAAGCAAAGCGGACACGATGCACGAATTCAATAAACTTCTATCAGAGTGGAGATCTCATCTCTGTCAATCAAAAGGTGTCACATGCTCTCTAGGCCCTCCTGGTCCACCCGGACCGAGAGGAAGAAAAGGAGACCGGGGACGAAGAGGAACAACTTGAAGCAAGGGAGATAAGGGCATTATGGGATCGCCAGGAAAGAGCGGCAAGCAAGGCATTGTGGGACCTGCGGGATTAAAGGGAAATGCTGGAAGCAAAGGCGAGAAAGGAGATGTGGGACACTCAGGCATGCCGGGAACGAAAGGTGAACCCGGTGAATCGATATCATCTCCTGCTGTTGTTGTTTCTCCTGTGACTCTGACAGTGAATGAGGGTGGTTCAGCCTCGTTTCAGTGTTCAGTCAGCGGTAATCCTGAGCCTGCAGTGGAGTGGAGAAAACTGAACAATCAGTCAGAAGTCGTCGGAGCGGCGGTTTTCAAAGGAAAGCTGCAGTTAAGAAACGTGACCGGAAATGACTCTTGAGTGTACCAGTGTTCTGCCGCAAACATCCTGGGAAAGGCTCAGTCTGTAGCTCAGTTATTAGTCAACGGTACGATATCTTTTTATCCCTTAATAAGACTTAACTCTAGTACCTGTCACTCTTAGCTTAGAACTTTCAACTTTTCCATTATTGAAAACGCATACCTAGTCGTATAGGCAGGACCTTAAGACCGTTGATAAGCTTGTACGTGCAAATCAGACTTAAGTGGTATTTCAGTCAAGTAATGGTTGATATATAATTCTCTACTTTATGGCTTAGGGTTGTGAAAGGATAAACGTTTTTAAACGTAAACTCTGTTCTTGTGGCGCCGATTCCGCGCGATATTTTTGTTTTCAAGAAAACGGGCAAAGTCATGGTCAGAAACTGGAAAAACTGTCCACGAAGCTGCTAGTCGATTCAGAAAACTGAAAAGCGACTGTTGACGTTAAAGTCAGCTAAAATAAAATTCCTTATGTTGTAAGTATCTTATAAAGGGATATTTCATTCGAAAATACAATCCACGAGGTCTATATCGTATCACTTCCGTAACTATGTGGAATTTACTTATGGCTCATGGCTTTGTCACACTGAGATCCACGCTTGACATGTAAAAATAACAGGATACTATTAGCTTTAGCATATATTTCCTTTATTTCAGTTCTTCTTCGTGTATACCTTCAGCCGGGACCTGTGTATGTTGCTGAAGGAAGTGATGCTGTTTTCCCAGCTTGTCACGTGACTGGCCATCCACAGCCTGTCGTCACGTGGAGTAAGTCATTTGGTCAGTTACCCCAAAAAAGGCTGCAGTTTAGAAACAGTGTCGTGAAACTTCTTGACGCCCGTAAAGTTGATTCTGACAGCTATCTCTGCACAGCGAGAAACACTTTAGGCAGTGTTGTCAAGAAAACTCTTCTAGTTGTGGTACCCCTACCGCGACTCAGTGTTAAGCCACCTTTGAAGGTTTTTGTAAGTAGTGGCGACACTTTGACATTAAACTGCAGCGCTACTGGTGATCCAGAACCAGTCATCAGATGGAAAAGGGTAGGAGCTCAATTACCCACTGGGCGGACCCAGCAGATCAATGGTGTGTTGGTCATCAGAGACACAGAAATGAACGATACAGGGAATAACATTTGTGTCGCCACAAGTGCAGGAGTATCTGATGTCGAAACTGCTACCAGCATCAAGGTGATCGGTAAAGGTAAGTAAAGACTAGAGGCACTTCAATTCTGACCCAGTACTCTTGTCAGACAAAATCAAACTTTTACAGTAAAAATAGTCCTGTTGATGGGCCCACTGTTGCAAACTGTATTTGCCCCTGCGGCCGTTCATTCAGAAAGGGCTGTTCTCTATATATCTGCTTATAACCTAGCCTTAGCGAAGCACGCGTTCTGATTGGCTGATACGCTCGATTGTGGTTCATTTAACGTTAATTTTATAATAGCAAGAAATAAATTCGAATGATATATCAAGCTATTACAGAATGTCAAAACGGACGTGAGCTATGAGTGATTTAATAATAGATAATGTTTGTCTTTTCGCTTTGCTCAGTAACTCTGAAATGTATATTCTCCCAAAGTATTCATGTCTTTTTGTTTTATAAGAAAAAATAGTCAGGAACATGCATCTCATTCCTACTGGAAAAATATAGTTTTCTTTAGCGACTCCATCGTTAAACCAGGAAAACCACTCAAATTAACCAAGCTAAAATAATTGAGCCTTTTGCCTTGAGTGTCCCTAATGGCCTGTCAACTCATCCTACGCATATGTTACACTGTATTTCGCAATCGCTGCCCTTAAAAAAACAAGTGCGTATATGACACATTGTGTTATTTTCCTATATGACAGGAGTCTAGCAGTGGCCAGCCGAAATATTGTATTAAAGCAACTGAGGTCCAGTTCAGACGCCGAACTTTTCATGAGCCGAACCTAATGCGTTGAATTAAGTACATGAAAAGTTCGGCGTCTGAATCAGTCGAGAACGGCTATTTGAATTTGGAACGGCTCAGCCGGGAATTTCGGCTTTGGAACGGCTTTGATTCAGACGTCGAACTTTTCATGTGCCGAACGTATTGCATACACCTTGCCTGAAAACCGCTGATGTTTCGATGTGTTATGGTTCAAACTAAATTAAGTTCGGTGAATTAAGTTCGACGTCTGAATCAACAGGCGTGCTTTTGATAATTTGGGTCGGTCCAAATTCGAATTAAGTTCGGCTCATGAAAAGTTCGGCGTCTGAACTAGGCCTGAGCTAAATTCTATGTTGTGCTGGCTTTGCTATTTTGTTTTGTTTTGCTTTGTTTTGTTTTTCTTTTCAATATTTCCTCTGAAAATTGTATAGCTTCTTATAAGAAATATCCGTCACCTTATACCCGGCCAGATCTGTCTAATTGCGTATGTAATATTACATGGTAAATAGAACCTTACGTCAGTCACTGTGAAGAATTACTGACAGCCTGTTAGCTATAAGATTGGCAGAGCTCCATAGTCACGTATCCAGAGGCAAAGAAGCGCGGGAGAAAAGCATCACTCCTTAAACCAAGAAGATACAACAGACCTGCAATAATGGCCACTTTCTGCCCAACACAGTTGGTGATTGTTGCTCTCAACATTTTCCTCGTTGTGATATTTGTTGTGGCTAACAAGGACTTCTGTGGTAGTGTTTTTGAAACTCAACTCGGTAAGTAAACTCATAGCAACTAGAGTGGACATTGGAAGTTTTGTTCAGATCTCTTCGCAGGATATTTTACATCAATGAAACTTTCATTTTTCTGTTGTTTTCAGACCACGCTTTAGTTGGTCACGTCATGAGGACGGCTGTAGTTGTGGACGAGTTTGAATGTCAGTTGAAATGCATTGGGAATAACGGTTGCAAGTCTTTTAACGTTCATCCCCATGACAACAGTGCCAAACGACTTAAATGCGAGCTCAATAGCAAAACACGACAAGTGAAGCCAGGAGATTTTCAATGGAGGAAAGGATCTACTTACTATGGCTCTGTACAGGTTAGTGTTTGCCTTCCGCTTAAGATGGTTGACGACACTTTACAACATTTTCCATCAATTACACTTTGACGGATATCTTTATCAAGTGATGTTGTTATATTGGCATGACACAAATACCCAATCATTGGCAAACAAGCCGTGCTTATCTGGCAAGGTTGTGTTATAGAAATAGTCAAACCAAGTAACAACGCCTTGAATTTTAGTTTTGAGTTCTTTTAACTCAATCCAAGATACAGCTTTATGCTAGATTTTGAAGCAATTCCGTGGAGCGGGTTAAGAGTCATCTTACCCTGCGAGTGAGAGATTTATCTTCTCTATCTGATAGATTTGACAAATTGACGTCAGTTTTTCATGCGTCTGTCCTGTTATTGGTCACGAATTTCGTCATAACATTGTCAAAGAAGCTGAGGATCCACGAGGCGATAGCCAAGCGGATCCGCAGACTACAAACAAATCGTCAAATTGTTCGCCCTCGCTCGCTGACGCATTGCATAAATTATAAATGCATGCGTCTGTCCGCTTATTGAGGATAAAAATTAGCCAATGTGCGCACGAGAATTTCTGCAGTTATCGTAAAAAAGACTCTTGCTCTCAACCACTCGATTTTCAATCGCGCATGCGCGAAATAGATCAGGTTGTTTCATGAGACGTGCTTCGTGACACGAAACGTCTACATACCATCAAATTTTTCGTTATTTTCGGTTCAATCGTGGCAAATTTCGACTTATTGACTATTTATTTGTTAGTGAAATTACAAAAATTTCGATAAGTTCTACGAAGTACTGAGCATCCAAGAAACAGACGAATCAAGCCAAAATTAGCTCGTTCAAAACCACGTTGTCTCGTGTATGTTTCGCAATTTGCAAGCTCATCTGGAAATAAAGAAACTATTTTGAAATGATTTTTTAAAAGAAACTTAACCTTGATGCCCTGAGCCCTAACATCATGCTCCTTTAACAGCAAATAGCTTGATATGGTGAATTAATGTACAGCAATAGTTTCTTGAACTGTGCAAACAAAGGTTGCCTGTTTTCCATCAGACAAAAGTTTACAATTTGATACGCGCATGCGTACGTGAAGAACCCATGTCAGTGCAGGGAAGCAAATATTTTCTGCAGTTCTCGAAAACAGAAAGCGTTTTGAATCTTATCTGTCATGCGTAAGTTATAAACCAGTTAAACTCTAAGTTGCCAAAAACCAGGACTTTTAATGTGTCGGTTTCTGGTTGTGGACAGCAGCTGGTCAAAAGGTCAATCAGTTGCGAGCAGACGTTCTCTCTCGTCTCTCACCGAGAAGAAAGAGAAGATCCTTGTCTTGCAGGGTAGGGCCACCTTAAATTTTCAAAAATTTGAAATCCTGCCTCTGGAGATAGACGATATTGTCTTGACTGTTGCGGTTAGGTAGCTGATACAGCAGCTAGGTAACTGTTTTATTAATTGTCTCGATCTAACCAGGTCTCCTGCATTGATGTATCTCGTTACCCAGGGTACCATGGAAAACACTGTCAATCGCAATCATGTGGTGAGTATTGATAGGCTAAAGGGATTTTACCGTGTTTGAGTAAAATTATATATCTATTCTATACATCCATCTTTCTATTGTATATAAGCAACATAGCTTGATTAGATTTATTGCCATGGTGATTGCTTTATGTCATAAAGACACAAATAATGACTCGAAGTGATCAGAATGCATTTAAACATGTAAACATGTATTTCTTGGTTTGTCTTTCAGTATGTGGACCTCTCAGTGTAGAGGACAGGAACACAGTACCAGATGCCAGGATGACGGCAAGCACATTTTACAGCAGTAGGTATTACCCATACTATGGCCGGCTGAATGAGAACAGGAGAGGTGGAGCGTGGTGTCCAAAGACAAAAACAGACAGAACAGACTATCTTCAAGTTGATATGGGTGCAGTACACTATATTTGTGCAGTAGCAACACAGGGACTTAGGTCAGACTCTGTCTGGACCACCAGCTACAAAGTGCGTCTCTCTATAGATGGAGTCATTTGGAATGCCTACAAGGAAAACAATGAAGAAAAGGTATTCTACTAGAAATCAGTCGACAGCCTAAGTTAAGTGACCTGTATGTTTCATTCAGCGCGTTGTATAATAAAATGGGCGTGGCAATTAATATTACCGTCATTTCTTCGGAGATTTCGGAAACATATTCTGTGGACAATTTATTCCTCATGACATGATGTAATCTGTTATGTATTTTTCTCATTCGCAGGTGCACGTGTTCCCGGGAAACGCAGATCGAAATAGTATTGTGAAGCATTCACTCAGTCCTAACGTCAAAGCAAGATTCGTTAGATTTTATCCCGTAACGCATGAAACATGGCCTTGTTTGAGAATTGAAATGCTTGTGCTAAAATGATAATATAATATAATGACATGGCAACCCAACATTATGAATTTTACTTCACAGAACCCAGCGAGCGAGTAAAATTTAACAAATAGATTCTATGTTACTGTTTGCCCCTTCAATAGATCTCAGATGACGTGAAAATGTGGTAAGAACAAAACAAAGTGGCACCTGAGCCATTAAGCGAGTGTGTCACTATATTTACCACAAATTGACGTAATCTGTGACCTATTACTAAACAGACGCACAGCGACGTGACATGGATTCTATCTGTTTTGTAAATTAATGAAACAAAATATCATAATAGCATAACATTAGAAGACGGAGATAATGACAGAAATAGCTCTCGTAACTGCGCAATTGCAATTACTGGCGCTAGGGCACTGATCGTAATCTGATGAACAATACTTGGGAGCCGAGAGAAAGTTAATATATTATCGGGGTGTCAGATGGTATCACTTCAAAGAGAATCTTGCACCAGCGTAAATTCGCTGCGATGAAAATTAGGCCGTAATTGCAGGAAGAATATTAAAGCTATATCGTCGCTGAAGTTATTGTTTGCAGTTTTCCTTTAGTGTACAGAGGGCATTATGCTTGACATGAATTGACTCCAAACATTTAAAGAACTCAAAAGTTAGCAATTAGGACATTTTTTGCGTAATATACATTAAGATATTGGTTATCAAGAACTGCAAGACTTATATAGGTGGCAAAAGTACTCATGACTAAACATTCTCGGTAAAGTTTGAATTTTTAAACGGGCGTTACACAACAACCATTGAATACAAGTAAGTAGTGTAAGCATCAATATTGTAAGAGGTGTAAATAATCGTATTGCATGACAAGTATTGTAGGTAGTTTAAGTTACTGTATTACTATTGTAATTAGTGCAAGTAACTGTATTAATATTGTACGTAGGCAGCGTGAATAGCCGTATAAGTAACTGTGTTATAAACAGTGTGGGTCACAACAATAAAAGTAATGAATACATCGGACTCAGGGTTACCACGTACCCCGTCTTTTCAATATTCGTAAGTGATATTTTATGCAAATAATCTAGGAGAATATTGCAAATTAGGATTTCTTTTATAAGGCTTAATCCTATCATCAGTGATGTACAAGCTGCTTGATCATTGATTGATTTTCGATCGTATCTTTTATTGATCATCCTTATTCCTAGAAAAACTTGTGCGACTGGCTGGTGCTAAGTCGATTCGTTTGGGGTCCGGCATTTTCACTTTTGAGGTCGATACGGCAGAGACTTATATTCTTTATGCTAAGCATCACAAAGTTTTCAAATTGTAAAAAGTTACCAAAGCATTGTCAAATATGAGGTACTGTTATATGAAAACGAGAAAGAGCATGCATCTTATTATAAAGACCATTCTCCTTATTAGCGTGCAATCTTGGACTACAGTGGGAGGATGATGTCAGAGCAGATAGAGCTGAGGATGGCGTAAAGGCCATTGCATTGAGGATAAGAGTGAACAAAAAGTTAGCGCGGTGAATAGTGGCTGCGATAGGGTAGTTATATTTACCACAAGAATCTGGAAAGATGTCTACTTCGACTCTTGGGGATGAGTTGCTCGTTTATAGTTTAACTATTTTCTCTCAGGTACGTTTCATGTAGAAGAGCCTTCTCCGAGAAAAATGATGGATTGGCCGAGTGGGACGCTTATGGGATTATTTTCAGGGGGGGGGGGAGGGGCGGGAGGGCGGTGGAATAAAGGATTGCCCATTAAAAAGAACTCGTGTGAACACTCTCCCGAGAACTATTTCTAAAAATAAAAAGATACAGGAAAGGGTTGACTCATAGGCCGAGTTATTACTGGAAGATGGAGGTTCCGAGTGATCACTGAGACTACAAACAGACTCTCTTTTGTTCGAAAATCCCCGAGTGAGAACTGAAAAAGAAAAAAAAACTGATCTGGCGAACAAGCAGGAGGGAGCGGGGAAACCGCTCGTTCGCTCACCTTTTTTGTGCGTTCCCTCGCCTTTTTTGGGCTCTTCGAATTCCCTCCGGATTTTCGAGCAGAACGGAGCCTGCTCTAAGTCTACTGGGTGATGGGCCACATCTAACCCAAAAGAAACCTCATACCTGTCTGTTGAAATTGCTAACTAGTGCGATTTGTGTGCAAACCAGGTTGCAGTACTAGTATATTCATACTATTAATATCCTATTGTTAGGGAGCATTGTAGTCTTAGTTTTTTAGAGGCCAACTCGGTGAGCTGCATAGCAGGGGAGAAAGGAACTTCCATATAAAAAGGAAGAGGGTGCTCGTCGTACCATTAATCAACTTTCTTTTGCGGTATGTTAAAAGAAATAATAGAAAATAAATAGATAACTAGAGACTTGTCGGTTTTGTGTAATGACAGATTGTTGTGTGCCGAACTAGTCGGTAATGCAGACTAATTGAACCGGATTAAACCAAACGATTGACTGTTATTCTGCAATCATAAATAGTGCTTTCTGGCTACAATGGTCAGGCGTTACTCGCACTGAATGAGGGGATTTGGATCCTAACACACTACATAGATTTCAAATAGAATTTGTGCTATTCACGGACAAGTTCCTGTCATCTATAATAACTTCACAACCAAACTTCAGAAGAGCTCCGCTCCCAAGACTGCAATATCTACTCTGTACTCATATTGATCCCGAAGTTATGACTTTGATTTTCCGTTTAACGCGCCTGGAATGCTTGATGCCTTCAGGGAAACGGCACATACTCAGTAAGCGTTTGATTCAGGAAGGAAGCCAAACTGCGATAGAATAAAATGATCTGGCTTTGTATTTACTTGCAGCGTACAAATTTCACCGTGCCCATTGACACCATAGCTGCGGTATCCTTATATAGCGTTATTTGTTGGAACATGATAATTCTCACAATTGGCTTGTGTATTGTTGTCTGTGAAGGTAGATATTGCGGAAAATTGGTCGGAGATAGTGAGTTCGTTTCCAGTTAGCCTCCGATTTATCTCGTATCTTGGGAGGGAGAGGGAGGGAGTAGGGAAACTCCCTTGTGAAATGGGCGGGGATGTTCATCGTCTTGCTTAGGGCTGTAAATTGCAGGTCTGGCCATACACCACACGTGAATGGAGCCTTCATACAGTTCCCTTCTGCGTACAAGATACGTACTATCAAACAACGGCAGAGTTACTTTTTCCAATTAGTCATTTCGATATTGTTTTAGATTCAAGTCAAACCGAAGAACGGTTTACATCGAGGGGATGTTAAATTACGAACTGTATAAGGCTGGTGTGGCCCTGGACCTATAAAACCGCTTTTACAGCATCAGTAGGGTAGTACCTGATTTGCATAATTAGAGAGTTAAAGAAAAACGCATAGGCTACGTCGCTAAACAAGTTTTAACTGCTGAGCACTAAAATGGCTGTGCACGCGCGTTGTATTTTTTGGCACATTTCTTTACCATCCATGTTTGCAAGACAACAATGTGAAATGGCCATGCTCTGTGTTGTCTGGAGAACACGAATCACGAGATTTATATTTCGAATTTGAGGCTGTGTTCCATATTGGTTTTCGAGATGCTTAAAAAAAAAGGAAAGAAACGAACAAAATGACTTCAGGGTATAACTAGATTCGTATCTAAGGTTTTATTGCAATCGGCGTCATCCTCAGCGTCCTTGTCTTCATTTCTAAATCCCCAATTATGAATTTACTGTGGAACAAGGTTATTTGAGGAAGCAAGGTCTTATAATGGATACAGTCGAACCACTAATAAGCAGCCGTCTGCCACCACTTATCAAGCGCTCAGTTATCAAATTTCCGAGGTTGCTGTCAGACTGAAAATACTGTATATAGAACCGGTATTATCTAGCCACCTCGCTCTATTAAGTGGCCGCGGCCACCTTTTGGTCGTCTTGATGAGAGAGTGTTCTATGTGTTGTCCTTTCCCCTTTTTAGCGGCCACCCAAAATTTAATACACGTAGGCTGGCTTTCTTTTGGAAAAGACGATCGACGGCAGATAGGAGTCCGAAACAGCATTTGATGACTGATAAAAGCATGCATTCAAACACACGTTATGTGTATCATGATTGTCTTGACGTAGTTCTATGTTCACCTTGCAATTAACCCAATCTAAAAAAAGTATTCAAAGTACACGAACTGTTATAAAGCAGGCAGCCCCCGTTAAGCGACCACCTCCCAATTCCCCGAAGGTGGCCGCTTAGCAGTAGGGTGGAACCGTAGTTTCTTGGCCATTACCGTTTCTAAACGAGCTGGAGTGTTTAATTGTGTTTTGGTTATGAATGATCAGAGTGTATATAAGAAACACATGAAGCCAGGTTACATGTAAAATAACTACAGAAATTTACAATTCCTTTTCCTCGAAAAAGATCAAGGGTGGCTTAGGGAATTTTTTTCCGCCCTCTTCGTGGCTTTTCTCGCGCTCTGCGCTCACTCTTGCGCTCTCGAATGAAAATATCCTGTAGCAAAAACATAAACGTTTGTGGACAGACTATATTCCCCGTACATGCTTTTATATTCAGGATTCCACCCATCTCCGGTCACAGAGGGTAAAGCAAGCGAGTTGAATGATTTTTACCTCAACAGTTCAAATGATTTGTACATGGAAGCAAGGACCACACTGTGCTTGACACTTTCACTCTTTTAAGTGGATAGCCAACATCTGTGTTTTTGTTGTTGTTGTTGTTGTTGTTGTTGTTGTTGTTGTTGTTGTTGTTGTCTTTTTTTCGAAACAGCAGGTTCGCAGGAGACATGGCAATGTATTTGTGAATGCTGAGACGGTCAATATTGATCTTACGACACTAGTGATTTGATTTCGTGACAAATCGTGTTTGAGATGATGTAACAATAGGCTTAGTAACGTTTATACATGATTGCATGTAATGTGCATTTCGATCTTCTCTGAACATGGCGCCGTCGTTGTTTGACACGATTTTCGCTTCTCTAACCGTTGGAAATGTTCTTCTCCTATTGCTTATGTTACTGATGTTACATTACCTGATGGTGTTGTACGAGTTCAGGAACATGCCGCCTGGTCCGCGTTTAACCACTCTCCCCGTTTTAGGGAATGTGTTTTCCCTCGACTTCAAGGTACAGAAACTGGGCGACACTTTCCAGAGGCCAGTAAAGCTATCTAGAATGGTTAAGGTCACGTTAATTCGATCACGGAAGCCACAATTCCACCTGTCTGGGGTTAACTATTGGAGTAAACAAGGCATATTCGGTCTGGGGAAACTGACATGGTGCAAACCTGAGGTCGAGAACATATTCATAGTCCGATATTTAAAGTACAACAGATATTGCTGTTTGTACCGGCTTAATTTGTACTCAATGAAGCTGCTTTAACAGTTAAAACAAAATCGCTCATACTAAAACTACAACAAAGAAGGTATTGCAGAAACAATAAATCACCCGAAGAGTAGCTTCAGGCAGCTAACTGCTTTCAAGCATTGATAACGCTCGATGGGTTGTAATTAAGTATTTAATGTAGTCGAGATCAAATCTTTCTTCATTTAGAAGGATTTAACCCATATTATTAGTGATTTTCATGAAAAGCAACCTATTTTTACTAACTACCATGAAATCGATGAGCTGTAAAATAAATGTCAGTTCAAGTGACTGGAAGCGGGGAGAGCATTGCCTGTGTTTATTCCATGTCAATTTTTAGTGCACTGATATGTTATAAACAATTAGCGGGAGCATAATTTATTCGGGAAAGCAGGCTTCAGTACAATGTCACAAAGCAAAAATCAATAGAAGTGCTCGGGCATATCGAATACTTAGTTGAACTATTATATGTCACGTTTGGAAATGAAATCGCCAACGAAACACTCAGAGTCCTCGTGGGACGAAGTTTGGGCCTTCATGTTTTGGTTTTTTCTTTTTTTTTTTTTTTTTTTTTTTTATCGTTCCGAGTATATGTTTATTTGAACTGGTAGATACTCGTGATTCCTAGGTTATACAGAGAAGGTTTGACCTCAATGACCCACTTGGTATATTTATAAACTGCAAGTTTAATAGTAACGCACTATCTCATACCTTCTTCTTGATTGCGTGGTCTGTTTCTTGGTCATTTGCAGTCTTAAGAAAAGTTACGGCCGTGTTTTTGCCATGAAAATTGGAAGTTACAAGTTCGTCCTGGCGTCAACTCCTGCGGCTGTTAATGAGATGTTAGTAAAGAAATCTGCTGATTACGCGGGGAGACCACAGACGTATGTTTTTTACACCGAAAGCTTAGGTGGGTTCATATTGCACGTTGGTGTATTGCAATAAATTGAGGACAGAGTTTGCCTCAACTTCAGGTTTTTCTCACTAGCTCATAAGCACTACTTGACGTATGACTCGACATCAGATGAATATAACAGACTCAGATATCGCCATTAACCTAGAGGTAGATGCAAAGAAAACCGAATTAACATAGGCATTAGCAAAGAAAATGGAACATAGCAAGAGGCATAGGCACAGACGGTGGCGTGATGTGCGTAAACATAGTAGCAATAATAAGGCATTAGTATAAAAATGGGCACGAACTGAAAACAAAAAAAAACACACACACTTACGCATGAACAAAGAAAGCAGAAGAAGTAACATTTTGGTGGTAATCAACCCCTGTTGGTAAAGTTAAATTAACTGGCGAGTTTGCGAAGATGACTTTTCGAGCTTCAGCCTTTCGTCAGGGCAAAATGGAAAGGAGTAACACATGCGTCTTTAAAAGAATGGGTCTGAGCACAAGGCGTGGAGAGGTTCTGCATAGTATGCATAAGCCTACTGCTGTCCTAACCATGCAGTCGGGCGTTCCCTTTCAGAGCAATTAGCCTAGGTAACAAAGGCGCAGCCTAGACCATAATCACAAGCATCAGTCATTGAAGGCCCATACCTAAGCATAGGCGTAAACTTAGTCAGAAGGGTAACCACTGACATATTCCTTTTGGGTGCGCCAATCTATGTTTATGAAGTGTAGCAGACTACGACTATTTTTCACTGACAGACGCAATGAGACGTTAATGATTCTATTAATAGACAATTAAGCAAAATGGACTTCAAGGTATGTATGTTGTTGTTGATTGGCATGCCTTGCACGATGTTAAATATTGAATGGTTTACTTTGCCAAGGGGCCACTTTCCTCTACTATAAACCTCAACTCATTATATGTGTTATGACTCAGTTACTCACAGATGTCGTTTTCTTTAAATAACAGGGGGTAAGGATATCATCTTAGGAAACTATGGTCCCGAATGAAAGTTACAGCGTAAACTCTTCACTACAGCCTTGCGCCAGTACCTCTCTGACATCCCTCTGATCGAACGCCGGGTTTCAGTCCAAGCCCAAAAGTTGGTGCAGTTCATGGAAGACCAAGGTGGAAAACCTTTCAATCCTGCAGATAGCTTGATGCGTGCTGTTGCTAATGTTATTTGTGGGATTACCTTTGGTGAAGGTGAAGATACGACGAATACAGATTTGGACAGGCTTTTGAAACTCAACGTGGAGTTCATATCAAACTCCGACGATATTCAATTGTTAGCCATCTTAGATTTCTTCCCGTGGGCACATTACCTGCCAATTAAGGCTTATGATCGCGGTATGAAACCGATGTTTGAGATACACGATATCTTACGCAAAGTCTTTAAAGAGCGAGAAAACAGTTTTGATCCAGCAAAACCCATAAAAGATTTTATTTCAGGTCTCCTTCAGGCCAAGCAAGAAGCCGAAAGCGAAAGCGATGGGGAAAAGGTCGTCCTCCTCTCCGAAGACTGTTTTGTCATCACCATCGAAGACATGTTTCTGGCCGGTTACGAAACCACAAGCACCACGCTGAAATGGGTCATCCCCTTCTTAATTGGCAATCCAAAGTACCAAGAGGACATTCAGCGCCAGTTAGATGAGGTAACTGGTGGACGGAACCCATCTCTGAACGATCGCCCCAATGTGCCACTCATCCAAGCAGCGATCATAGAAACGCTACGGTTGGAAACGGGGTGCCCCTTGCAGTGCCTCATGTCGTTTTGACAGACACCACGCTGTGTGGATACCGGGTGCCAAAAAATACGTTCGTCTTTGCTGACACGGAATCAATTCATCTAGATCCCCAGTGCTGGGAAAACCCGACAGTTTTCAACCCGTACCGTCATATTGGTGCAGACGGCAAGTTGCTCACCAACCAAGGCAACTTCTACCCTTTCGGAGCTGGGCGTCGGGTTTGCGCTGGTGAAGCCCTGGCTAAAGTTGAGCTCTTCTTGTTTATCTCGTGGATGCTTCAAAGGTTTACTTTCGTCGGTGACGATGGAGTCCCACCTAAAGCAAAGGGCGCCTTCGTCCAGTTTCCTTCTTCTTACAAGATACGTGCTATCAAGCGACAATGAAGTTCAGTGCAAACCTGGCGTTTTCTAGATGACTATACATGTGTATTTAGGATTCATGTATGTTCTTTAGGATTGATGTATGTTGTGGTTAGAACATCTATTATTTGAGTCCACATAGTAATATTGTCGATGCTGCGTACTATAGGCTACTTTGCACCATCGACAGTGGATTTTTGTTAGAGTTTACGACCAATAAATAAAATTGCTGTACCTGGCCTTGCAATTAACCTTTGCTTGGGACACGATTTATATAGCCAACGCAGGCATTGAGAAAGTGAAATGAAACGAATTTGAATTTTATTTTAGTCCCTTCCTAACGGCATTTTAGATATCACATTTCGTATTATTATTAAGTCAGGTTGAAAAGCAAATGAAATATGAACATCTATGAAAATCTGATTCAACCTCTTCCCCGCAGATGGCTGCATACTCATGTTCATCACAGAGGAATCCAGGACAAAACTACATCTTAACAAGAGAAATTCAGAATTTAAATAGCGAAACTGCACCCACTGAATTCGAACAACAGAAACACAAAGTTTTTGGCTCACGAGTCAGGCCGTTATCTAGACACCTATAGCTGTCATAGGATGTATATCTAGCTAGAATTCTGACATCCGGGATAAAGAATAAGCTCTAACAAGTCATACGACTTTCCTGGGGTCTCCGCGGGTTTTAATTTGGTTTTTGTTCAATAAATTCACAAACAATAACAAAGAAAAAACACAATCTTCCTTTTGCGTTTAATTTGTTTTTCGATAGAACCTAACTCTGCAGCGTACAAAGTGTTTTCTTTTTTCTTTTCACAATAAGCCAGTTTACAGTTTTCTGTTCGGTGACCTGGCCTTTGAATGGAAGCGAGGGTGGAGGTGACCTTGCTTTGCTACTGGGCTCACTGCTTTTGTTGTGTAAATCAAGTTGTTATAATGCTAATTAGGAGCATGTCAATGCTTCTAGTTAGCATTAAAACAACTTGATTTACACAACAAAAGCAGTGACGTCTGTATCTCGTAGTAAAAACATAAACGTTTCCCCCTACATGCTTATATACCCAGGATTCAACCCAACTCTGGTCGCAGAAGGTAAAGGTTAAATAATTTTAAGCTCAACAGTTCCGAGTGATTTGACTCTTTGAGATGGATAGCCAGCTTGTGGCTGTTGTTGTTTTTTGCGAAAGGGTAGGTTCACCGAAGACATAGCCATGTATTTACGAGGGATGCCTGAGGCAGGCCGCGTCAAAGTTTCGTCTTCTTCTTCTTGTTCTTCTTTTTCTTCTTGTTCTTGTTCTTGTTCTTGTTCTTGTTCTTGTTCTTGTTCTTGTTCTTGTTCTTGTTCTTGTTCTTGTTCTTGTTCTTGTTCTTGTTCTTGTTCTTGTTCTTGTTCTTGTTCTTGTTCTTGTTCTTGTTCTTGTTCTTGTTCTTGTTCTTGTTCTTGTTCTTGTTCTTGTTCTTGTTCTTGTTCTTGTTCTTGTTCTTGTTCTTGTTCTTGTTCTTGTTCTTGTTCTTGTTCTTGTTCTTGTTCTTGTTCTTGTTCTTGTTCTTGTTCTTGTTCTTGTTCTTGTTCTTGTTCTTGTTCTTGTTCTTGTTCTTGTTCTTGTTCTTGTTCTTGTTCTTGTTCTTGTTCTTGTTCTTGTTCTTGTTCTTGTTCTTGTTCTTGTTCTTGTTCTTGTTCTTGTTCTTGTTCTTGTTCTTGTTCTTGTTCTTGTTCTTGTTCTTGTTCTTGTTCTTGTTCTTGTTCTTCTTCTTTTCATCATCATCATCATCTTCTTCTTCTTCTTCTTCTTCTTCTTCTTCTTCTTCTTCTTCTTCTTTTTCGTTGTCACATATGCAAATTAATCCGTATCCCGCGGGACCATGCGATCTTTGTGTTTGTTTGGTGTGGAAGTATGCGAAGTTGAAATCATGTCAGGCCGAAGGAACATATTATTTTAACCATAAATTCGTGTCAAAAGCTCCTATCGCTTGGATATTTTACCAAGAGCATGATCGATAGTTGCCCTAACCATCGCTTTCCTACATCGCCGACCGAATGGGAATTTAAACTCTCGCTGATATTTTTCATAGCGCGACCCACCGCAAAGGCGAAACCCAGGATTGTTTTCCTTAATCGCCAGCAAATGTCCGCTAAGTGGGAATTTAAGCTCGCAAATCTCGCAAATATTTTTCATCGCGACCCATTGCAAAACCCAACGAATTTACCGAAGGCGTAAACTGTAGCAATAAATCTGCTTCAAAAGCTCCCATCGCCTCCAGGTTCCACCAAAATATATAGTTTGTTTGAAAGCTGCCAAACGAATATTTTTCATCGCGGCCTGTCAAAAACCCGAGTCAAAAACTCTGGAAAACAATGAAGCCAAAACTCCCTGAAATTGCAAATTTCTCGTGGGGGGGGGGGGGGGGGCATGCCCCCAGATCCCCCTAGCGGAATAGCCCCTTAGCCTCCACATTTATTACTGGACTGCCACTCAGAGATTCCTAGCTAAAAACCTGATTCACCGCATGCCAAGAATGAATTGTATTACAAGGGGAATGAATAAATAAAATTGACATTTTCCTTCACATCAAACGAAAAATGAAATGCAGCCGGATCAGCCAGGCAATAGCCAATAGCGTGTCTGATACTTGGCAATGCTTCCTCCGGAGTATAATTTTGACAGTAAAGTAAAACGACTGTGTGAAAGATTAAAAAATATTTGTTCGAAGTCTGTTCCAGGCAATCAGATTGTGGCGAGTGTCAAGATTAAGATTGCGACAGTAGAATATTGACTTTATGAGGGTTCCCAATAGGTTTGGCGGGATGCGGGATTTGGCTTTTTTTTCACGGTGATATTCGGAATTTAAGCCGAAAACAGAGGCGGGAAGCGGGAATTTCAGTTGCGTGTGGGAGCGGGATTTCGTGTTTTTACAGGGTTGGGATGCGAGATTGTCACGGGAAACAGAGCAGGATATGGGATTTCAATTCCAACGTGACTTCATCATAAGTTGACTAGCGCAAAAACCGCAAGCTGGCGGAAATAAACCTTTTGTGCGTATAGCTGTGTCAGGTTTCAAGTAATGAATAGCAACGGCTCTGTACCCAGTCAGGTCCCGTCAAACGTATCCATTATCGCTTACCCTACGTTAGTATCAGACCGTATGAGGTCTTTGAGTCCTATTGCGATCTTTCGTGTTGGCCTCTGACATAAATGACATTTGTCCATTTCCGATCGACATTTGCGTCTGTATTCTTGACCTCAGTGTTCTCAGTCCTGATCTTTTCTAGTTTTTCTAGTCTTTGACGTCTTTCGACCTTTTTACGAGCGCTAAGTGGTTTGTTGTGGGCAGTATGGCCACGCCGGATAACGGTGACAGTAATTTACCGAACGAACCAGGAAATGAAGTATGCGACATTATAAATTGCGTCGCCATTTATTATGGAAAGGGTGCAAGCGGGAATGCCTTCCTTGGGAAAGAAACGTTCTGAGCACACGTTTCAAGGAAAGTTAGGACGCTCAAAGCTTTAAAAGAAACTGTCAGGTGTGTTTATTTTTTGAACCTTGGCTGCATTTGACTTTTTATATCTTGTAGGCCCTTTTATTGTGATGTATTCCCGGTGTGTCTGGTCTGATCAGGCATGACCTTCATGCCCTCTGCTTTATGCTGTAACTGTTATGATCGTTCCGAATTAGTCTCGTTAACAGAAGAGGTTAATAATAAACGTTTATGTGTAAATAGATGCATATTATTTAAAATACCTTTTGTTTGAATTGTACGTAAAGTTAGTGTCAACGGGTATGCTTTCCTTAAAGAGCGAAAAGAGGAATTAATATGAAAATATTATTTGTATTTCCGGTTTCAAATTCTTCGCACGTGGACGGCACGTGGCCCTTGCTATACCAAAACCAGCCTCATTCCCAGGGTCTCTCTTCCTCCCGACAAGGGCTTAGGGACAGACCATCAGGCGGGAGTGGGAGTTTTTTTGTGGCGACTGTTTACGCAATAATTTATTTTACAAGATGAATTTCTCTGCACGACTTCTTTTCGGAATATGACAGGGAAACGAGCTTCCTGCTAGGGAGAGTGTCTACATTCGGCTGTGCTGTTCCGTTCAATAACAGGCCAATGTTCTGCTAAAATACCCAATTAACATTTTTCCTTTTCTTTTCCGACAATTTGACGGTGCATGTTTATACAACTCGATGGATGGAGATAATACGGACCAAATCTTCCTGTCTAAATAAAAAACACGATACACAAGAAAAGGATTAGGGCCCATTGAGCTAGCACCCGATCGAATGTCAGACGCACGAACTAACACACATCTTCAAATACTCAGCTGATTGTCTTCCAAAAAACCAGGACTAGGAATATGGGAGTGAACAATCTCTCTCTTTCACTGATACGTCTGGTTACTTATCTGCTACCCATTGCATACAGATAGGCCTTTCATGATCTTTTCTGTAATGTTTACTTTTGTAAAGTTTCTGCGTTAATTATTATTTAACAAATTAATAATTAACGGAAAAACGTTATTGAAAAGTGGGCGGGATCGGGATTCCCAAGTAAGAAAGGGCGGGATGGCGGGGTTAACAGGGAAAAATGGGTGGGAAAGCGGGATCTGAGAACCCTATTAGGGACCCTCACCTTATGACATTAGTGGTTTAATGTCGTG